>NC_053026.1:153817120-154129439 GCF_003073215.2 Triticum urartu | reverse complement strand
AGATCTATCTCTTTTTATATCCATGAAAGTCTTGGAGTTTCTTTGATCTCATTTAAGCATGATCTCTTATAGCCTCGTATTTCTTCTCTGATATTTGGGTTTTGTTTGGCCAACTTGATCTATTTATCTTGCAATGGGAAGAGGTGCTTTGTAGTGGGTTCGATCTTACGGTGCTTGATCCTAGTGACAGAAAGGGAACCGACCCGTATGTATCATTGCTACCATGGATAATACGATGGGGTCTATCTCTACATAGATATATATTGTCTACATCATGTCATCGTTCTTATTGCATTACTCCATTTCTCCATGAACTTAATACACTAGATGCATGCTGGATAGCGGTCGATGTGTGGAGTAATAGTAGTAGATGCAGGCAGAAGTCGGTCCACTAATCTTGGACGTGATTCCTATGTAATGATCATTGCCTGGATATCGTCATGCGTATTTGAAGTTCTATCAATTGCCCAACAGTAATTTGTTCACCCACCGTTTGCTATTTTTCTCGAGAGAAGCCACTAGTGAAACCTATGGCCCCTGGGTCTCTTTCTCATATTATTTGCCTTTGCGATCTACTTTTTCCTTGCATTTATTTTCAGATCTACTAAACAAAAATACAAAAATACTTTGCTGCACTTTATTTTATTTGCGATCAATTTATTCAATCTATTACAACTTTCTCCCATCCACGCACCAATTTCTGGCATTGTTACCCGAAAGGGACTGACAATCCCTTTAACACATCGGGTTGTGAGTATTTGCTATTTGTGTGTAGGGGCTATTTACATTGTGTTTCTTGGTTCTCCTACTGGTTCGATAACCTTGGTTTCATATATGAGGGAAATACCTACCGCCGATGTGCTGCATCATCCCTTCCTCTTTGGGGAAATACCGACGTAGCTTCAGGCGACATCAGCAATTATGAGACGGAAGATTCTAGAACAAAGAAGAAGTACTTGTGTTTTGAGTTTTGTGCAATATGCCTAAGTTCAACCATGGAGTCTTCTAGATTGTACATGTGGTAGAGTCTGGTGGAATGTAGATGATATCCAATGACCAGTAGTGCTCGGATTTGCCATCTCTGCACTGTCGAATTGGCTTCATCCAACGACCAGCTTTTAATTTTATTCGCACTCTATATAGGGGTATAGATATAGATATTGATATATAGGTATATATATAGACTAATGGCACATCATCTAAAGCCTTTCTACACGCTCATTTTTTGTACAAATGTGCTCCACCGTGCACCCGCGCGTTTGTATGTGGGAATGAGTGCGTGTGTGCACCTCTTCTCTTTCGCACACGTAGTCTGTGTGTGTGAGAGATACTAAGATATGGTGAGGGAATATGTGTAAATGCAATTTGTGTGAAGGAATGGCCTATATACATACATGTATGTGCATGGACCCGGGGTGATATAAGAGAAGGGAGGGGAGGGGTCGACCGCGTGAGATATCGATAGGGATGGATAGAGGGAAGAGCTCTACGAGCGTACAAGAACCAGGATATGGGGGGCTGGAAGATGGTGCGAGGGGCCAAGTGGAGGGAGACTATGAACGAGTGCACAAGTGCGAGATCGATATTTAACGAGAAGGGGCGAGAACGTGCGGAGTTGCGCGTAGTGGCGGAGCCATGAAAAATAAATGAGCTAGGGGGCAAGCATTGCTAATCCTTTACGGGGAGGGACCAATTCATCAACTTAAACCATTTTAGCAGCAATTGATCTACTGATCACATTCATATTAGCCTCAATATATAATGATGTTAGGGGGCCTAGGGTCCTTGCTGCCCATGTCTTCTCCACATTGCGCGCGTTTGAGAGATGAAGCGGAAGGCATGGATGATAAGAGGGAGATGATGGATAGATAATGTGGGTGTATTAGCTATGTAATCCTATATATAGAGGTATAGATTGATCGATGTGTATGTGGGAAAGAGGGTGAGACCTGACTAGATATATCGGCTTGTGTGGAAAACTAGGAAATACATAGCTATATATACACATATAGAGGACATCGATCGTTGCACATGCATGTGAGAGATAAAGAATTCCCGAAGTGATGAAGAGGGGGAGGTGTGTGTGTGCATGCATGGGAGACCTACCCGAAGAAAGAGATTACATGTCTGCAATGGATAATGCTGCGTGGTAGTGTGTGTGCATGCATGCACGAGAGAAAGTTAGTGGTACAATTATAAAGAGAAGACGACTGTGTGGGTGTAAAAGATTAGGTGGGGTCATAATCAATGTAAAGTTTAATTCAAATATTGAATACGAGGTCATGATGTTTGAACCCATGAATGCATGAAAATAACTGAGATATGCATGGTGTGGTTTGGAAACCAGCATGCTATACTGTATACACATTGAACAAGGTCAGACTGATTGGAATTTGAGATACTGATGGCAGGCATCGTTTGGCCACATTGCATCCATGCATGGACACACTATTTAAATTGGAGATGATGGGTGGCTTTCATATCATATATCTACACCCCTATACAGTGTGCGAATAACTTTGTAAGATGGTCGTTGGATGAAGCCCATTCGACGGTGCAGAGATGGCAAATCCGAGCACTAATGGCCATTGGATATCATCTACATTCAACATGATTTTGCTACATGTACAATATATAAGAATTCATGGTTGAACTTAAGCATAATGCACAAACCTCAAAACACAAGCACTTCTCCTTTGTTCTAGGTTAAGTTTTCAACGGGGATAAACATATGCAGTGTAAATACTGATATTGAGGAATTTGATTGCAAGATATAGAAGAACCCCCCCTGAATATATGCACATATGATGAATTTGCTTTGAATAGAAAATGCACATTGTAGAGTAGAATCATGAAGATCTCCCCCTATATCTTGTAATTCATACACGCGTTTAACATATGATATGAAGAATTTAAAATGCATGATGAAATATGGTGTCTGATGAAATTCAGCATGCATGCAACAACATACTTGAGGAAATGGCATGCAGAAAATAGAGCAAAAGTATAAGACCACCATAGGACTTAAGTTTACAACTCAACCAACAAACACTTCAGAAGAGCGAGTGTTGTAACTTAACAAAAAAACACCCATATATAGAGACCCGCTTGAAGACTAACTAAAATTTCTCCCCCTTTGTCATCGAATGACCAAAAGGGACGAAAAGTGAGGACTAACGCCCCTGAAGAATATCATCATGAAGTCGATGGAGGAGCGCAAACGTTGTTGGGGTCATCCGTTGGAGTAGGGCCTGCCGCGGTATCGTTGAAATCTTCAGCTTCATCTGTCTCGCGCGATGAAGAATATGAGCTGGCGACTAGGTGAGGAACTTTGACCTTATTGAATTTCTCCAAAGGTGGCTGAGACCAGTCAAAGTTCTATTGGAAGCCCATCTGCTTGAGATCATCATCACCGTAGAGGCGAGACAATACAACCCAAGTGCAATCAAAAACTTCATGCAAGTAGTATGGTTCATCTTCACAGTGTTTTGCGTGATCGTCATTTTCTAAAGAATTGAACCAAACTAATGCTTGTCCCACTTGTGGTTGCGATCGACCTTCTGATGAAGACTGAGCAGAAGCTCACGACCAGTCATCAAACGTGGAGCAGTGGTTGAGGATATTGCTTTGAAGCATTTACGGCAGTATCATGAGTGGCACAGTCATCATTGGCGGAATATGATGCATCTTTGCGAAACTGTCCATCCAATGGATGAGTGCCTTCATCAATGACAGCAGCCTTGCCCTTCTCATCACTTGAGGAAATAGTCCTTTTGAGGACTTCAATTGGCGACAAGTAGCTGAGATGATTTTGACAGTCAGCCTTATAGTTGATCGAAGACCTTGATCTGATGAATCTCATAATCCAGGGAGCATAAGGCTTCAATTCAAACGGCGATAGAGCTACATTTTCCAAAGTCCTCATGAAGAAACCATGGTAGTTTATAGGAATACCATGGATGATGTTGAACAGCAGATTCTTCATGATGCCAACAACTTCTTCATCATCAGAGTTGTGGCCCTTGATTGGACTGAGTGTTTTGGTCAATATTCTGTAGATCGTCCTTGGCACATAGAGCAATTCCTTCACTAGGAACGTGGTTCTTGGAGCTTGACCTGGCTTCAAAGGCTTCATCAGCACTTGCATCAGATGATTTGAAAGCTCAAATTCATAATAGATGCACCTTACACCTTTAGTGGGAGGACTGACTGGGACGGCGTGAAGCAATTCAGAGGTCGGAGCCTTCTAGTGAGTGTTTTCAGTCATCCAGGCGAGTACCCATGAATTGACATCTTCAATGTTTCCTGTGATGTGCAGCGTGGTGAAGAATTGAAGAATGAGTTCTTCCTGTGATGTCGATGCAGAGGTTGAGTAGTCCAGCATCATGAAGAACACTGAGGACTGAGGTGAAGCACGGTAGGGACTCCATATCTACGTGAGCAATTTGCTCATGGTCAAAAATCTTGTCCTTATCAAATAGTAGCGAGGAATAGAAGTTCATCTGGCTAGCAGTCCAAAAACGCTTGCGACGAAGTCGAGCAGAGTCATAAGGATTGGAGTTAGTGAAGAAATTATGCTCAGCAAAGAAGTCATCAGCTTTGAACTTCTGCTTCTTGTTGCGAGGATTCTGTGGCTTGGGCTGAAGACTTTCAGATGATGTCTTCACAACCTCTTGTTGTGTAGCCTCTCGAGCCACAGGCTGGGGAATTTCAGGAGCAGTTTCATCTGCAGCAGCCTTGGCCTCCATTTCTTCAGCACTAGCAGTTGGAGATTCTTCAGGAATAGAAAGAAGTGAAGCTTGTAGTTCATTAGAACCCATATGAATTTCTTCAGTTTGGACATGGGACTGAGGAATCTGTTGTAGAGGGGTGTAAAGTGTTGAATTGGGGTGATGACTTTCCCAGTAGTCATCATTTAGAATAGGAGTTGTTGACCCAATGTTCACATCCTCGTCTTCTTCATCAATTTCTTCTACGACTGCCTCTTCAGCTATGAACTGAGGCATGGGCGATGATACCAGCGAGGTTGAAGGGACATCATCCACTTCAATTTCTTCATCCAGCTGCTTTGACGTAGTAGTAGAGGGATCTTTTTCATCTGATTCACTAGGAATCACATATTCCTCACCAAAGGGAACAATTTCCTTTGATGGCATGTTTGATATTGGAACAACATCTATGGGATTGGCATAAGAGCTTGTAACACCCACGATGCGGCTATATCTCCCACGTGTCGGAGCACGACTTAGAGGCATAACCGCATAGTAGGCATGTCGCAAGAGGGGTAATCTTTACACATCCCATGTACTGAATAAGAAAGGGATAAAGAGTTGGCTTACAATCGCAAATAATACATAAATATAGCATTACATCATCCAGAATACAATCA
Source organism: Triticum urartu (assembly GCF_003073215.2). NCBI lineage: Eukaryota > Viridiplantae > Streptophyta > Magnoliopsida > Poales > Poaceae > Triticum > Triticum urartu. The sequence goes on along the minus strand of NC_053026.1, from coordinate 154,124,050 downwards.
AGGTCCGACTAAGGAACCAAATAAAGAAAGACAACCCCTAATGCTAGATCCCCGATCACCCCGACTGGGCTCCACTACTGATCAACTGGAAACGAAACAACACAACGAACACGATCTTCATCGAGCTCCTCCTCGAGCTGGGTTGCGTCACCTGCACTGGTATCATCGGCACCTGCAGCTGGTTTTTGAAGTAATTTGTGAGTCACGGGGACTCAACAATCTCACACCCTCGTGATCAAGACTATTTAAGCTAATGGGTAGGGAAAAGGTAGTGAGGTGGAGCTGCAACAAGCACTAGCATATATGGTGGCTAACTTACGCAAATGAGAGCGAGAAGAGAAGCAAAGCACGGTCGTGAACTAGAAGTGATCAAGAAGTGATCCTGAAACTACTTACATTCAAGCATAACACAAGAACCATGTTCACTTCCTGGACTCCGCCGGAAAGAGACCATCACGGCTACACACGCGGTTGATGCATTTTAATTAAGTTAAGTGTCAAGTTCTCTACAACCGGATATTAACAAATTCCCATCTGCCCATAACAGCGAGAACGGCTTTCGGAAGTTCAAAACCCTGAAGGGGTGTCCCAACTTAGCCCATCACAAGCTCTCATGGTCAACAAAGGATATTCCTTCTCCCAGGAAGACCCGATCAGACTCGGAATCCCAGTTACAAGACATTTCGACAATGGTAAAACATGACCAGCAAAGCCGCCCAATGTGCCGACAAATCCCGATAGGAGCTGCACATATCTCGTTCTCAAGGCACACCGGATGAGCGCTCCGTACAACTAAAACCAAACCTCGAGTTTCCGCGAGGGGGCGTTGCAAAGGACTCTAGTTTGGACCAACACTCAGAGGATCACTGGCCCGGGGGTTTAAAATAAAGATGACCCTTGAGTCTGCAGAACCCAAGGGAAAAAGGCTTAGGTGGCAAATGGTAAAACCAAGGTTGGGCCTTGCTGGAGGAGCTTTATTCAAGGCGAACTGTCAAGGGGTTCCCATTATAACCCAACCGCGTAAGGAACGCAAAATCAAGGAACATGACACCGGTATGACGGAAACTAGGGAGGCAAGAGTGGAACAAAACACCAGGCATAAGGCCGAACCTTCCACCCTTTACCAAGTATATAGATGCATTAATTAAAATAAGAGATATTGTGATATCCCAACATAAACATGTTCCAACATGGAACAAACTTCGTCCTCACCTACAACTAGCAACGCTACAAGAGGGGCTGAGCAAAGCAGCAACATAGCCAAACAATGGTTTGCTAGGACAAGGTGGGTTAGAGGCTTGGCATGGCAATATGGGAGGCATGATATAGCAAGTGGTAGGTATTGTGGCATAGCAAAAGAGCAAGCAACTAGCAAGCAAAGATAGAAGTGATTTCGAGGGTATGGTCATCTTGCCTGAGATCCCGCAAGGAAGAAGAACGGGTCCATGATGAAGACAAACGGACGTTGAGGGAGTCCTGGATTAGGGGGTGTCCGGGTAGCTGGACTATACCTTCAGCCGGACTCCAGGACTATGAAGATACAAGATTGAAGACTTCGTCCCGTGTCCGGATGGGACTTTCCATGGTGTGGAAGGCAAGCTTGGCGATGCGGATATATGGATCTCCTACCATTGTAACCGACTTTGTGTAACCCTAACCCTCTCCGGTGTCTATATAAACCAGAGGGTTTTAGTCCGTAGGACAACTTCATCATACAACAATCATACCATAGGCTAGCTTCTAGGGTTTAGCCTCCTTGATCTCGTGGTAGATCTACTCTTGTACTATCCGTATCATCAATATTAATCAAGCAGGACGTAGGGTTTTACCTCCATCAAGAGGGCCCGAATCTGGGTAAAACATCGTGTTCCTTGCCTCCTGTTACCATCCAGCCTAGACGCACAGTTCGGGACCCCCTACCCGAGATCCGCCGGTTTTGACACCGACATTGGTGCTTTCATATAGAGTTCCTCTGTGCCGTCGCAATCAGGAAGGATGCCTCTTCCCGTATTTAAAGACGGCGCCGTTACTAAGGGAGCCTTGGCTATCGGCCAAACTCTCCGGCTAGGCGGTTTTCTCATGACCGCCTGTTCGGCCGTTGCACCGACGATGACCTCTCGGGTCATCAAAAGCAATCTTCACGTCAGCTCGGAACTCGTCGAGCAGTTAGATCCAATGGAGCTCTCTTCCGTAAACGAGCTCTTGGATCGCATCACCACCTTGGGGGTCACTACGGATTATGACAAGGTTGGGCTTAAACCCGATCTAAGAGAAATTAATTCTCCCCAAGTCACCCATCACGTTGCCGTGGTAGAGGCACAATGTGGCGACTCTTCATCTATCTTATGGACTAGCTACGTCCGGATTCCCGATCCCTCCAAGCCGGATACCCACAGAGGGGAGGATATAACTCAAGACCTGAACTTAGAATCAGGTAACGGGCTAGATTCACTAGACAACATCCAAGAATCCAAAATTCAGAGTTCGGAAACTCCTTGGCCTCTGAGTCTTAGATTGGGTGAAGTTCCGGATTTAATTCCACCCACCCACCCGAACATAAGCGATCTATCCCAAATCAGGCAAAAGCCCGAAGAAACAGTACATCATTACTGGGCAAGGTTCCTCCTGGTTATGAACAGGATAAAGGACTGCCGTGAGGAAGACGCAATCTCAATCTTCTGCAATAATTCCATGGACAAGGGAATCCTCAACGCCACAGGTCATCGTGATCTTACACGCTTCGCTGACTTGGCGACCATAGTACAAAAGTACTGTGCGATGGAAAGCGCCCGGAAAACCGAAACTAAATTTTGGGACAATCTGGCCCTGAATAGAAACCTCGTCCGAAATAAAAGGGTGCATCATCATCAGACACCCGGGTTAAAAACCAAAAAACCAAAACCCTCTACAGGGCATGGAACCGTACTGGAGGGATGGCTTAATGGACCCTGTAAAATTCATAGTACAGAGGACGCCACACCAACTCATAGCCTTAGAGCATGTTGGATACTCTGGCAGGTGGCCAAAAGGGGCGAAGATCTCCTAATTCCGGAGGCCTCAGAAAGCCACCTCAGGGACTCTAGTATAGTCTTAACAGTCTTCGAGACTTTCGCATCAAATAATATGCGAAAAACAACACTCCGCAGCCTCGCCGAAGTCTATCAAGTAGCAACAATAAACCCATGGAGTGACACGGCTATTACTTTTAATGCTAGTGATGAACCTAAATTCCGAACAGCTCGAGCACCAGCCGCATTGGTACTCAGTCCTACAGTGGACGACTTTCGCCTCACCAAGGTACTCATGGACGGAGGCAGCGGATTGAACCTCATTTATGAGGAAACCCTTCAAAAAATGGAAATAGACTGGAACCGCATTGAGCGAAGCAGCACAACCTTTAGAGGAATAATCCCCAGTCAGGAAGCGCGCTGTATAGGAAAAATCACACTAGATGTGGTGTTCGGCACGCCGGATAATTATAGGTCTAAAGAGGTCACATTCCAAGTGGCCCCGTTCAATAGCGGACACCACGCTCTGCTGGGGCGGGAAGCGTTTACAATCTTCCAAGCAATACCCCATTATGGGTACATGAAGCTCAAGATGCCCGGGCCGAACGGAATCATCACTCTCTCTAGTGATCCGGACATAGCACTCTGCACCGAAAACAAGACAGCCGCATTGGCCCTTGAGGCACTGTTCGAAGCCCTAGCGGCTGAGGAACTGACTACGCTGCGCTCCATGGTAAACAGGGACGATGTGATACTCGACAAAAGATCCAAGTCCACCTCCTTTAAACCAGCAGATGAAATAGTCAAATTCCAGGTCCATCCAACGGATCCCAATAAAACAGCTTCCATCGGGGCACGATTAAACCCCGATGTAGACGCCGCACTGCGAGAATTCCTACGGGAGAATTGGGACATTTTTGCCTGGTACCCTTCAGACATGCCAGGAATCCCACGCAGGCTGGCCGAACACAGCTTAAATATCCTAAAAGGATTCAAACCTATCAAACAAGCCCTTCGGCGTTTCTCTGAGCCCAAGAGACAGGCAATGGGAGAGGAGCTAGCCAAACTATTGGAGGCCGGATTCATCAGAGACATAAAACATCCGGACTGGCTAGCAAATTTGGTGATGGTACCAAAGAAGGACAAATCCTGGCGCCTATGCATTGACTTCAAAGACCTTAACAAGGCTTGCCCAAAGGATTCCTTCCCCCTCCCCCGCATCGATCAAATTATCGACGCCACTGCAGGACACGATTCGCTGTGCTTCCTCGACGCATACTCCGGTTACCATCAAATCAAGATGGCCGAGTCAGACCAAGCTGCAATGGCATTCATCACCCCATACGGCCCATTCTGCTTCATCACAATGCCTTTCGGGCTCAAAAACGCCGGCGCAACATATCAGCCCATGATTTAGACATGTCTGGCAAACCAGATCGGCAAAACAGTAGAGGCATACGTGGATGATGTGGTCTTAAAAACAAGACATGTCGAATCTCTAGTAGACGACTTGAGGCTTACATTTGACAACCTCCGAGCATATGACATCAAGCTAAATCTGAAAAAATGCATTTTCGGCGTTCCAGCCGGAAAGCTCTTGGGCTTCATTGTATCCGGTAGAGGAATCGAAGCAAATCCAGCCAAGATCCGAGCTTTGTCACAATTGGATATCCCAAAGGACCTCAAACAAATACAAAAATTAATCGGATGCATGGCAGCTCTAAGCCGCTTTATCTCCCGTTTGGGAGAAAAGGCGCTACCCCTCTATTGCCTCCTTCGGCGCACCGAACACTTCGAGTGGACGGATGCCGCCACGGCCGGACTCGAGGAAATAAAAGCCATATTGGCAACAAACCCTGTCCTGGCCGCGCCAAACATCGGCGAACCAATGCTATTGTACATTGCAGCAACCCATCAAGTTGTCAGCGCAATACTCGTCGTCAAGCGGGAAACGGACGGACACAAATTCCCCCTTCAAAAGCCGGTTTACTATGTGTCCACTGTCCTCACCCCATGCAAATCACAGTACCCACATTATCAAAAGATTGCATATGCGGTATTCATGGCATCCCGGAAGCTACGACACTACTTTCAAGAGTGTTCAATCATAGTAGCATTGGAAGTACCACACAACGATATTATAAACAACCATGACGCAATGGGCCGGATTGCAAAATGGGCCATTGAGCTCCTCCCGTTCGACATAACTTATAGGCCACGGCGAGCTATCAAGTTGCAAGTTTTGGCCGACTTCGTCGCAGAATGGACGGAGGCCGAACTCCCTAAAGAGTATGACACATATTCAAACTGGATCATGCACTTCGACGGTTCTAAAATGTTGGCCGGACTAGGGGCCGGCATCGTTTTTACGTCCCCCACAGGAGACACTTTTCAATATGTACTCCAGATTATGTACACGGACTCCAACAATGCAGCCGAATATGAGGCCCTTTTACATGGTCTCCGGATGGCAGTATCCATGGGCATTCAACGCCTAGAGGTGCGTGGGGATTCGAACCTCGCGATATCCCAAATAAATGGAGACTTCGATGCCAAGGATCCAAAAATGGCAGCTTACCGCAACGCCGTCCTCAAAATGTCAGCTCGGTTTGAGGGGCTCGAATTTCACCATATAGCCCGAGAAAACAATCCGGCGGCAGACGTCTTGGCACGCATCGGCGCCAAACGCGATGCGGTCCCCCCCAACATCTTCCTGGAAAGGCTGTTCAAGCCATCCGTAGTATGGGAAGGGGAACATGGCAATATTAGCCCGGACCCAACCGCACTTTCCGACGCCGAACAATCTGACATAATCGGAGGCTCTGCCAATGAAATCACAACCTCAGCCCACGTACTAATCGCCGTTATCGCCCCGTGGACAGAACCATTCCTAGCCTACCTTACTAGGCAGGAACTCCTAGAGGACCAAAACGAGGCACGCTGTATAGTGCGGCGATCTAAAGCCTATAAAGTCTATGAGGGAGAACTTTATAAGAAAAGCACTACCGGAGTCCTTCAAAGGTGCATCTCCGAAGAGGAAGGGTGGAACCTGCTGGCTGAAATTCATGCCGAACTCGGTGGCCATCACGCCGCAGCCCGGTCCCTTGTAAGCAAGGCTTTCCGTACAGGCTTTTATTGGCCGACGGCCTGGGCGGACGCTCAGGACTTGGTCCAACGATGCGTCGGTTGCCAGCTTTTTGCAAACCAAAGCCATATGCCACCCACCGCCCTCCAAACTATCCCCATCACTTGGCCTTTCGTGGTCTGGGGGCTTGACATGGTGGGACCCCTTAAAGGCGGAACCCACAAGAAGAAATACTTACTAGTCATGGTGGATAAGTTCACCAAATGGATAGAAGCCAAGCCTGTTAAGACGGCCGAATCCGGACCTGTGATAGACTTTATATCCGGGGTCGTACACCGTTATGGCGCCCCCCACAGCATCATCACCGATAACGGCACGAACTTTACGGCCGATGAGGTAAAACTCTGGTGCAAAAACATGGGCATCAAGCTCGATTATGCTTCCGTCTATCACCCACAAACTAACTGTCAGGTCGAACGTGCAAATGGTCTCATCATGAGCGGCATCAAACCCAGATTAGTGCGGTCCCTCAAGGAATCTAACACGCACTGGGTAGAGGAGCTCGACTCCGTACTCTGGGGGCTGCGGACCATGCCGAATCGCACCACCGGATACACACCATTTTTATGGTGTACGGCGCAGAGGCAGTCTTGCCCTGCGACATAATTCATGACTCACTTCGAGTGCGCATGTACGAAGAAAGGGAAGCCGAGCTCGATCGGCAGGACAGTTTGGACACCTTAGAGGAGGAACGCGACGTGGCAAAAGCCCATTCCGCATTCTATCAACAGCAATCTCGAAGATATCAAAGCAGAGAAGTGCGGGCCAAAAACTACAACGTTGGCGAATTAGTTCTACGCCTGCCGAACAAGAAAAAGGACAAGCTGAAGCCCAAGTGGGAAGGTCCCTTCATAATCAACCAAGTCCTGACTGGTGGAGCATACCGCCTGCGAGATGCATCGGATAGCCGACTCGAGCCGAACCCATGGAACGCAGCCCGTCCCTGAAGATTCTATGCCTAGCACCAGACTCTGTGTTTGTCTCCTTCCTCTGTCCATTTTTTACATTTTATGTCTTACATTTCTCTCCTTCCCCTCTTTTCTTTTATAGCCCTTAAAGGCTCCTCAAGTGACGTGCTACTCGTGCTCATTAAACCTGGGGGCTTCTTTAACAGAAGCTTATTTACACGGGTTTCACGCCCACCACATGTGTCAAACTTCCGCATGTACCTTTTCTTCACCATTATATGCATCGATATGACTTAAGTTTTGGCCAAGCTGGGTTGCCTGGCTCCTGTGCTTACCCCTACGTTCCCGATTGTTCGGCTAGGTGGTAAAGGGAGCACCTCTGCGATTGTTACTGCCGGATCAGCCGGATGTGTACCTCAGACTGGGTGAAGCCGAAAGCTAGCGTTCTTAAGGGAATATTCGGTCGGTGAACTAAAAGATGACCTTTTTTACTTATTTATATATATGCCCCCAGATAAGTTTCCTGCGTTTGCAGTCCGGACATGCACTTTAGGGCATGCCTCCCAGAGAAAGGAACCCCTAATGGAACTATTCTCTCTAGAAGATGTTTCTTACTAACCATGTAATATAACATAACTAGTTGGGCACTTGTCTGATAAAGCACTAATGACCCCTACGCCTGGTCTCCATGCATACCCCGGTTCTTACATAACCGGTAGGGTATTCGGACACACTCTGGACCATCAGGTCCTGAGGTTGAAGCGAAAAGGTCGGCAACGACAAACGATCTACAATCCGGCTAGAAGGCATTACACATGTCAATTAAAAATTACATAGTCACTCTGACTGATTGTATTCCTCTTCAATACCATCTAACAGGCTGTCTAACTTACAGTCCTGCTGGGAATACTTCGCGGCCAATTCTACTTGGCCGTACACTAAGCTTACAGGGATCTCCTTCCCGTCAGGCCCCACAGGTCCGACCTCGGCCATGTGGTTTGGGTCAGACTTCGTGTACCGCATCTTCACCATGGCCCAAGCCTCCCTAGCGCCTTGTCGGCAGGCCGGTATCTTCCACAACCGGAAGCGCCACCGAGCTCCCTTAAGCTTCTCCGAAAGCTCTCCAAGGCCCTCGGGCATAGAGTGGGAAGGCCATAATGCTTGGGCAACGCCTCGCATCGCCTGCCGAACTTGCTCGTGCAGTTGCGAGAGCTCGGGAAGAAGGTCACCCATAGAACCGGGCATCTCCTCTGCAGGACGACCCGTTAGCATACCTACAGACATTACTCTGTTAGTCAACTTCCTCGCCGAACTCTTTTCTTTCAAAGATTCGCTTAAGCACTTACTAAATATGCCGCGTCGAAGCCGCTGATTCTCCTTAGTGGAGTCCGACAGCTGGCCACGAACATCTTTAAGTTCAACGTCCAGCTTGGTGTTGGCATCCTGAAGATCATTCTTCTCCCGCCTCACCCTTGTCAGCATACTCTCACCGGCCTTTAGCCGGCGTAAGAGTTGTTGCCTATCCGGATCGAGTCCGGCGCCATCTGCAATATGATTTGTCAGATTTACACCCACGCCGCACTTCGCAAGTTACTAACCTTTCGAAGTGTATCTTACCAGAGGGGGTCTCTTTGGGCTCCCCTGCCGCGGCTAGTGCGGCCTCCAGTTGGGCTTTGCACTCTTCCAGCTCCTGGGACAGTACGGTATTCTTCTCTGTAAGAACCTGCATAACAAGTGATCCTTAAATCAGTTACTCTAACTATTTCAAGTCTCAGGGGCTACTGGTATATATATATATTTACCAAAATTTTCTTACCCGTATGTCTTTTACATATTGCTCCGTGGCTCTGGCTAGACCATTTTGAGCGGCACGGAGGTACGCATCTCCCGAATTGAAGGCATCTAATGCCTCTTGGGAAAAACAAGCGTCGCGAAGAACTGTCCGGCAACGCCTGTGGTTCATGGCACTCTCCACCTCGGAATTGGTGGCAGACAGCCTGTCCACATCCCCTGTCGGAGGAGCGTCCGGTGTGCGCCTTGTGTTCGCTTCCGCTTCCAGGCCAAGTGTTGGAGCCTGGCTGGTGGAGGCGCGATTGGCAACCTCTCCGGATGTAGTCCGGCGAGGTCTCTTCGTCCTGAAGATAGCACGAACGTTAATATGCCCTGAAAGAATAACTCCAGGGAAAAAGAGGGTGCGCTATACCTTTGCGCCGGTGTCTCAGCCTGGACTACATTCCTTTTTACCCCATGGGGCCCTGCGGCCCCTCGTTGGCTAGCCGCCGCAGGTTCGGCCTCCCGCCTCGGAAACCTCCCCTGCAAAACACGGTCATTGTCAGGAAAACTGAAACACGTGAGAATGGATCCCTTCTCAAGGGGATGAGACTCCGCTCTCTGTTACCTGGGAGGCTGGGATTAACCCTGGGTAATCAGCCATAATGGCCACCAAGGTATTGTCCTTGCTTAGCTGATGAAACACCCCATCGATCAGCTCCACCGATATGTCCGGATCCTCTTCGGAGTCCGGATCAAGGGACCGTTCTGGATCCTCGGGCTGTGGGGGACGGCTGTTTATATCCTTTACTTCCTGACGCAGTTCCTGCGTTGAAATCGTTAGACTACATATTTAATCATGGGAATATAAAACGGATGGGCGAGTACAATTGTCCACTTACCCAACTTGGAGGGTTGTACATAGTAAATCCGCCCTGCGGGTTGACGCGGGGGAATTCCTCCTCTTCTCCCTTGTACAAAGAGGATAAGATCTTTACTAGAGCGGCAGCTGAGGCTGGCCCCTAACGACCGTAACGGGTGGCGTCATCCTCCCCGTTAAAATCCCACATGGGGTGGCCTCTATATTGAAGCGGCTGCACCCCCCGCATAATGCATGCGGCCATGACTCCAATCATGGTTAGTCCGGAATGAGCCAATAGTCTTATCCGACCCATCAGGTGAAGGACGTCCCTGTCGCCTTCTCTCTGAGAGCTCCGCGGATGCCAGCTCAGGCGTTTCTTTAAGGGAGCACTGTTGAATTCGGGGAGACCGACCCGGATAGGATCCGGCAGCGGGACATCATCTATATAAAACCATTCCGAAGGCTAGTCCTCGGACACCTTCTTTGCGGTTCCGGATAGATATCCGGTCCCGGCGATACGCCACACTTCGGCTCCGCCCACTTCATATATAGACCCCTCTTGAGAGCGGGGCACCAGGCAGAATAACCTCTTCCACAGCGCGAAATGAGCCTCAACACCCAAGAATAGCTCGCAAAGGGCGACGAAGCCCGCGATATGCAATATAGAGCCGGGCGTGAGATTGTGCAGCTGGAGGCCGTAGAACTCCAGAAGCCCACGGAGAAATGGATGAATTGGAAATCCAAGTCCTCTTATTAGATAAGGGACGAGGCACACCCGCTCTCCTTTGGAGGGATTGGGGGTGCTCTCCGCTTGCTCTCCGCCATTATAGGTGGCGAGTCTGGCTCGGACCGGGACCATATAGGCCTGAGGGAGAAATTCCTTGGCCTGAAGAGACACTAGCTCGCTGTGCGGGATGGAGCACCTCTCCCAGTCTCCAGGTTTAGGACTGGAAGGGCGAGAGGAGGAGCTGCAACGGCTGGCCATGTTGGAATGGACCTTTGTTGGAGGTGCTCTGATGATTACTCGCGGAGAGGAGAAGGTGTGGTTTGGATCTGAATCCCCATCCCATTAAATAGGCGGTTCGTTTATGCGGAGAGTGAATGTAAAAACACCCCGACTTTTCGCATTCATTTGACACGTGGAAGACGACCATTATTGGGCGTGGAAGCCAAGGTGCGCTACATTATGAAAATCGGACATTATTCAGCAAGTACACGGAATTTGGAGAAGAACCCGCCTTGCAATGCCGAAGACAATCTGCGCGCCAGACTCGTCGTCATTGAAGCTTGGTTCGGGGGCTACTGAGGGAGTCCTGGATTAGGGGGTGCCCGGGTAGCCGGACTATACCTTTAGCCGGACTCCAGGACTATGAAGATACAAGATTGAAGACTTTGTCCCGTGTCCGGATGGGACTTTCCTTGGCGTGGAAGGCAAGCTTGGCGATGCGGATATTTGGATCTCCTACCATTGTAACCGACTTTGTGTAACCCTAACCCTCTCCGATGTCTATATAAACCGGAGGGTTTTAGTCCGTAGGACAACTTCATCATACAACAATCATACCATAGGCTAGCTTCTAGGGTTTAGCCTCCTTGATCTCGTGGTAGATCTACTCTTGTACTATCCATATCATCAATATTAATCAAGCAGGACGTAGGGTTTTACCTCCATCAAGAGGGCCCGAACCTGGGTAAAACATCATGTTCCTTGCCTCCTGTTACCATCCGGCCTAGACGCACAGTTTGGGACCCCCTACCCGAGATCCGCCGGTTTTGACACCGACAAACGTAGTCGAACGGATCCTCAGAAACGCGACGTTATCGGAACTAACCCGAAGAAGCAACATCGAAAAGAAGCAAACAACATAGTAAACAACCATCATATAATCATGGCAGGATGCACAATCAAGTATGATGCATGTCCGGTTTAATGAGCCATGGCATGGCAAAATGCACAAGCAGAACTACAAGTTAAATGAAGCTCAATATGCAACGAGTTGCATATTGACGGAACACCACAACAATTATTTAGTTCACTCCTGGTTAGGTACTCAACAATATTAAATGTTGGTTAACATGGCAAGAGGTGAAGCATTACAAAACTATACCATCTAAACAATTTAAATGGGGCCGGATATAACAAACAACAAATCCGGTAAATCCCCATATGCATTAGCAATTTAATGCAACAACAATTTTAAACATTTTAATTGTTGTTATCATGATGTGGATGACATGAACAAGTTTATGCAATTTTTTTATTAAAAGTTGACAAGAGCATTATGAAGCATTTGTCACCGTGGTGGAAAGAAAAAGGGTGCCACGACAAAGATAACGAAAACGGTGCCATGGCAACGTTCCGGTTCCGGTAACTTGATTGAGATACCGATGCAAAGCAGAAGTGTGCGGATATGTGCAAAATATGGTGGGGCGCTCCCGGATACTGGGTGTCCCATGAGTCGACGACAGTGTCAAACGAGGGAACAACTAACGTTCACGGGCGGATTACAACAACCAACATGCATCTCATACAACTCATGCTTACGGTCCACAGGTGGTCGTCTCGGGGTTATACCTTCGAAGCATGCAAACGGGACGGTTCTCGTTCGGTGCAAAGTAGAGGAAGTAGACGTTCTCGGGGCATTGAGGGTAGTAGACGTTCATGTTCGGAAAGCGGTAGAGGTACAGCTCTTCGACAACGGTCATCGTACACACTCCGAGGTTGTCGGTAGAGGTTCTCGTGATCTCGGCGATGGTGGTGGTACATGTCATCGGTAGTCGAACTTAGCGATCCGAAGGGGTACTTGGCAAACAATGGTCATTAAAGTACTTGTCGGTCCATAAAGTCGATCTCAGAGGTCTTGTCAGATCGACAACGACGGTTGTTGTTCGCTCGACGGCCTTCGGCGACGGTAGTCGTACATGGTTCGTAGAGGTACTTGACGTCCACGGGGTCGACAGTAGGCGTTCTAGGCATCGGGCGTCAAGGTACTTGTCGTTCTTAGCGATTCTGAAGACAACGGTAGTGGTACACTTTCGAAAAGGGACTTGTCACATCAAAGGTCTTCGGTGCCACGGTACTTGTCGGTCCGGGTCTTGACGTATCCAAAATGGTCGTCGGTGGTGGGACTTGGCGCTATTGTGGTGGACGTTCTGGCACCGTACGTTGTGGTACTTGGTGGGGGACGTGGCAGTACAAGCAGCCCACAAGGTCATGGCACATGAAGGAGTCGTGTGGAGCTATCAACGGTGAGAAGGAGCTGCAGTGAGGTGAAGCGAGGCGAGGACGCAGCTGGTGGGAGACGGGACGTGCGCAGCAGGGAGTTCACCGGCCGGAGCTGATGGTCAGCGCGGTCGCAGGGTCGCAGGCACGAGAGCTCGGCGATGCTCCTGTTGCCGCTCATGACGAAGAAGGGAGGACCACGGGCGCGCGAGGAGGCACTGCCTCGCAGCTGTGGACGCGAGCGAGGAGGAAGCTCAGAACTTCAGCGACGGCTGAAGCGCGGGAGAGGTCCAACGGAGGTCATGGATGGAGCAGCAGGGCGGAGACACCATGCTCCGGGTCACCGAAGTCCAGCAAGGCCGCGGCGGCGGCCCCCAGTGAGGAAGCCGAACGGAGTCGTCGCGAGGCATATGGAGATGGCGGCTTGGTCTCCCAGGCGATGAAGAGGAGGCAGTGGGATGAGGGAGCGAGCGAGAGGAAGGGGAGAGAGGCGACGCGAGGATGAAGGAATCATCGAGGGAGAGATGCGGGAACGAGCAGGGAGATGGAGATGGGATCAGGGAAGAGAGTGGCGCTGAGGGAAGAGAGAGGGTGAGGGTTAGGGTTGCGCGGCCTGTGAGGCCTCAGGGAGGCTGGGCCGGCGCTTGTGGGTTAGGCCCAAGAGGTGGGAGTGGGGCGCTGGGAAAGATGGTAGGGGCGCTCTCTCTCCCTCATACTTATTTCTAAAATAGAAAAAACAAAGAAGAGAAGAAAAAGGAAGAAGGTGTTAGGGGAAGAAGTTGGACATGTAGATGATTTTCCCAGACTCACAAAAATACGAAGAATTTGACAAAAATGGCCTGACGATTTTTAGAGGAAGTAAAATCCACATGCGGTGGATTTAACTCGGCATGTTCGAATTTCGAAACGCATTCAAATGAACTCCAAATGGGTTGAAATTATAGGAGGTGACCCTACACAATATATGTGATTTATGGGCAGATTTGGAACATTTATGGGTAAAGTAAAATTGCCACTCAATTTTACTAAAAGGCCCCAAAGGAAGAAGGGGAAATTGAGAAGGATAAAAGGAAATTTGAAGAACGGTGCATATGTGTTTGTGGGTTATTCCAACCCAAAGGAATGGTTTAATATAGCTCCCTAAATATTGGGAGGGTATATTATAAAGAGAACTCACCATGTGAATTCCCTCGATTTAAATGGACCGAAGATCCATGCAATTTATTTAGTTGAGTTGCAAAAGATTTATGAGAAGATGGCATGATGACATGATGCAATGCAAAAATAAAAGGGCAGGCACAAAAGAAACACACGGAGAAACCCGTAACATATGGAAGTCTTCTCGAGCATCGGTCTCGAGGCGTCACAACACTCCACCAGCACGGTCGTCGGTGGTGGAACTTGGCGCTGTTGTGGTGGACGTTCGGGCACCGTACGTTGGGGTACTTGGTGGGGGACGTGGAAGTATAAGCAGCCCACAAGGTCATGGCACATGAAGGAGACGTGTGGAGCTGCCGACGGTGAGAAGGAGCTGCAGTGAGGTGAAGCGAGGCGAGGACACAGCTGGTGGGAGACGGGACGCGCGCAGTAGGGAGTTCACCGGCCGGAGCTGATGGTCAGCGTGGTCGCAGGGTCGCAGGCACGAGGGCTCGGCGATGCTCCTGTTGCCGCTCATGACGAAGAAGGGAGGACCACGGGCATGCGAGGAGGCACTGCCTCGTGGCTGTGGACGCGAGCGAGGAGGAAGCTCAGTACTTTGGCGACGGCTGAGGTGCGGGAGAGGTCCGACGGAGGTCATGGACGGAGCAGCAGGGCGGAGGCACCGCGCTCCGGGTCATCGAAGTCCAGCAAGGCCGTGGCGGCGGCCCCCGGCGAGGAAGCCGAACAGAGTCGGGGCGAGGCGCAGGGAGATGGCGGCTCAGTCTCCAAGGCGATGAAGAGGAGGGAGTGGGATGAGGGAGCGAGCGAGAGGAAGGGGAGAGAGGCGACGCGAGGATGAAGGAAGCATCGAGGGAGAGATGCGGGAACGAGCAGGGAGATGGAGATGGGATCAGGGAAGAGAGCGGCGCTGAGGGAAGAGCGAGGGTGAGGGTTAGGGTTGCGTGGCCTGTGAGGCCTCAGGGAGGTTGGGCCGGCGCTTGTGGGTTAGGCCCAAGAGGTGGGAGTGGGGCGCTGGGAAAGATGGCAGGGGCGCTCTCTCTCCCTCATACTTATTTCTAAAATATAAAAAAACAAAGAAGAGAAGAAAAAGGAAGGAGGTGTTAGGGGAAGAAGTTGGACATGTAGATGATTTTCCCGGACTCACAAAAATACGACGAATTTGACCAAAATGGCCTGACGATTTTTAGAGGAAGTAAAATCCACATGCGGTGGATTTAACTCGGCAAGTTCGAATTTCGAAACCCATTCAAATGAACACCAAATGGGTTGAAATTATAGGAGGTGACCCTACACAATATATGTGATTTATGGGCAGATTTGGAACATTTATGGGTAAAGTAAAATTGCCACTCAATTTTACTAAAAGGCCCCAAAGGAAGAAGGGGAAGTTGAGAAGGATAAAAGGAAATTTGAAGAATGGTGCATATGTGTTTGTGGGTGATTCCAAGCCAAAGGAATGGTTTAATATAGCTCCCTAAATATCGGGAGGGTATATTATAAAGAGAACTCGCCAAGTAAATTCCCTCGATTTAAATGGACCGAAGATCCATGCAATTTATTTAGTTGAGTTGTAAAAGATTTATGAGAAGATGGCATGATGACATGATGCAATGCAAAAATAAAAGGGCAGGCACAAAAGAAACACACGGCGAAACCCAGAACATATGGAAGTCTTCTCGAGCATCGGTCTCAGGGCGTCACAGAGCTCGTCAAATTCTTCACTTTCTTTGGTGTTGAAGACTCTGAGGATATAGATGCTTTCCTTTTCTTCATAGCTGCTCGCTCCGCAGCTTTGGTTTTCTTACTTCTGATGCAGAAGGAAGATTGATGCTTGTCATCTATGCAGGAGGAGCAGAGGAAATAGGTGCAATTTCTTCAGGTGCAACTGGTGCAGTTGCCCTGGCATGTTTAGTTTCCTCAGGCGCAGTAGCAGATGCTTGAACTGGCCTGGGTTGTTCTTCAGGCGCAACACTAGAGGTTTCCCTGGCAGTTTGTTTAGTGGCTGGAATTTCTTCATTAGCCCTGGTGCTTTCAGAATCATTAACAGCCTGATTTTCATCAGCTGTTCTTGCATGTTCTTCAGTAGTTTGAGCAGATGCTTCAGCCTGAGGAATTTCATATTGTGATGAAGCTGCAACATTTGAGGTAAATCCCTTCGCCATTTTGATGAATCTGACTTTGGCTCCCAGTCAATCAGCATAGTATCTATCAAATTCATTGCTAAGACCCTTGATCTCTGTTTGCAGAGATACAATTTCATCCAGTGATAGCTTCAGAATATTGTTCTTTAGAAAGCGCTCTTTCTTGTACTGAGCTTTCTTCACATTCCTCCCCTGTTCAAATTTCCATTTTTCCTCATCAGTGAAGGTCGTCCACACATAACTTTGGCCAGGAGTGAGGTTTAGCTCGGGCAAAGGAGTATTGGGGTCCTTGTGCCATAGATCGATGAAGTCGAGGATCAAGTCTGGATCCAGCATGAGTGGCACATTACTGCCTTTGGCTCTAGTGGCCCTTTGCTGTCTGTCTCTGATGATTTCAGCCAATTCTTCATCATCAGCTTCGTCTTCACTAGTTGGCACTTGGAAGGTAACCTATTTCTTGTGAGGACTTGGTCTTGTGCCTCGTCTAGCAGTGGCCTTTTTCTTCAGCAAGGTGGGGCCTGTGGAAGACTATGGAGGAGCTAAAGAACTTGCAGATGCTCCTGAAGCAATTGATATCCCAGCGGTCCTTTGGCAAGAGGCGAGGTGCGCAGGTGCTGAGGACTTTGCAGCAGCCGTTGAGGATTTTGCAGAGGGGGCTGGAGCTACTTTTGAGGAAGTGGCGTGAGGGCATTGCAGCTGAGGAACTACGCTTGTGTGCAGGCTTCTTGGGCATAGCCTTCTTGGGCTTGCTAGCAGAGGCCTCAGTAGCGGCAGCAGCAGAATCTTCATTGAATTTCTTCACTGCTTCTTTGGCCATTTTGGACAATTTTGCTTGCCACTTTGCCCACTCCTTGGGAAATTCCTCACCTCTTCTAATGCTAGAGGGATCAACAACTTGGCCTGGTGCCAATGGAGGTCCTGGGCATGGAGGGTGTATTGCGAATTTCTTCATGTACTTTGGAGGTACATATCTATACTCCCTCCACTCTCTGGCCCATCTCCTCTCAATCCGTTGTATGTGCACCTTGCACTGATTTTTGTTCTCCTTGCCATGTTTGGATTCATCATGAGTGCAATATCCTCATAAATGTCATCAGAAATTTCAAAACCAGTGTTTGCTTCTGGTCTCTTTCCTCCCTTATGAGGACTTTTGCCATCAGCCATTTTCTTCAACTGAGGATTTTGAACAATTGAGTTCTCTGACGAGGTATGAAATTTGTCTTCGAGGAACGCTGTAAATTAGTTAAGTTGATGAGAACCTAGAGATTCAGCAACGGACATGTGTACCTGTGAACAGAGTATATGTGCAAAGAATTTGGAGAGGTCATATGCGTTCTCAGAAGTTTTTGCAAAAGAATCAAATTTGAGGAATTTGACCACGAGCGTCTTGAGGAATTTCACTAAGCGGTCTTTGACTTAGGTTCCAGAGTTGTATAGATTGAAAATCCACACGACTGAGGAATCTTGAAGAAAAACGTTGCTTAGAGAAACAAATAAAGGAATGCTTGTGTGGTGTTTAAGAGTGAAGTTTAAGAATAAACACCTTTTGAAGATTTTGTGGAAATCATTAGAATCAACAATGGTAGTAAAAGTATATTTTATTTACCCTTAACAAAGAACACGATGAACTGGGATTTGAAGTGGAGAAGTTCATCAGTTCAGATCTTCCACACCCTAACTTGGCGGCGGAAGACAGCTATGGCGGCGTCGAAGTGAAGATTTCCGTGGCCAGCACGAGTATGACGGCGACGAGGCCGAGGCAGTGAAGCTCTTCCTCACCGGCGACGATGAAAGGTAGCGGCAGCGTTAGGTCAGAGAGATCGAGCGAGGGGAGTGAGGTTGAGCGGGTTAAATGAGGTAAGAGGAGGGTGAGAGGTATTTGTAGCTGTTGTGAAAAACCGCTCGTCTGAGGAAAATGGACAAACGTGCCCCTAACCGTTCTCATCCTAGCGACATGTGTCACCCACGTACTATGAAGTGGAGATCCTGGGTGAATAGAATAATCTTATCGTGGGGTGCGGAACGGTTTGAGGGGCAAAAGCTGAAATTCAGATAAGAATATTTTAACGTTTCGTTCACACATTCTTCAGCTGACAAGGACGGAGTGAAGATTTTGAACAGGTTTCAAATAGAATGCACACGAAGAATTTGTGAACAGACTGGGTTGAGTTTAGCATAGAGGGGGAAGGGTCCGAGCACATTCACTTAGCAGAAAAGTCAACTTGAAGAATTAGCAATAAGTGAATGCTATAAAGGACTTGAAAACACACACACACATATATATATATAGTCAATGAAGAACATATTCAGAAAGAGTGAAGACTTGCAAAGTTGAAGAATTTGAACAACTGAGGAATTTCAAAAATGAAGAAAAACTCAAATTGAAGATTTTCAACTTTTGTTGGTGGGGTTACCCACGGTATAAGAATGATGATTTCAGACGTCGCGTACAATTGTCGCAGGTCTCTGAGAACCAAATTCTTCATTAATTTCTTCACACTTAGAGGGTTAGTCTTCATTGATTGAAGAAAATGTTACTTTTTGTGTTGCACATCTAAGTCATTAATTTGCATAAGTGTTAGGATGTGTGTCCTTTTCCAAGAACATTCGAAGATTCTAAGATATTTAGCTCACACCACAACTTGCTAAATCTCTTCTCATCCAAGGGCTTTGTGAAGATGTCGGCTAGTTGTTCTTCAGTCTTCACGTGCTTAATAGAAATGTCGCCCTTCAACACATGATCTCAAAGAAAATGATGACAAATCTGGATGTGCTTTGTCTTCGAGTGTTGAACTGGGTTATGAGCAATCTTGATGGCACTCTCATTGTCACAGAAGAGTGGCACATTCTTCACATTGATGCCGGAGTCCTTCAGGGTTTGCTTCATCCATAGCAATTGAGCACAGCATGAACTAACAACAATGTACTCAGCTTCAGTAGTAGAGAGTGATACACAATTCTGCTTCTTTGAGGACCAACATACCAAGGATCGTCCGAGGAAATGGCATGTGCTTGATGTTGACTTGTGGTCCACACGATCACCAACATACTCAGAGCCAGTATATCCAATGAGATCAAAAGCCGAGCCCTTGGGATACCATAATCCAAGTGTTGTAGTGTGAGCTAGATATCAAAGAATATGCTTCACAACCTTATGGTGTGATTCCTTCAGTGTAGCTTGAAAACGGGCACACATGCAAACACTGAGCATAATATCTGGCCTAGATGCACATAGACACAATAAAGATCCAATCATGGAGCGGTATACCTTTAGATCGAAGTCAATACCATATTCATCAGTGCATAGATGGCCATTCGTGGGCATAGGGATTTTGACACCTTGGCAATCTTGCATGCCGAATTTCCTCAATACATACTTGAGGTATTTCTCTTGAGATATGAAGATGTTGTTGCCCTGTTGACGAATTTGAAGACATAAGAAGAATTTCAATTCTCCCATCATAGACATTTGATATTCCTCACTCATCATATAGGCAAAGTCATCACTGTAACATTGGTTAGTACATCCATAGATAATATCATCAACATATATTTGGCACACTAATAATTCATCATCATAGGTTTTGGTGAAAAGAGTTGGGTCAAGTGAACCGGGTTTGAATCCTTTCTTCATGAGGAATTCCTTCAAAGTATCATACCATGCCGAGGGGACTACTTGAGGCCATAGAGGGCCTTATTGAGTCTAAAGACTTTGTCAGGATGCTTTGGATCTTCAAAACATGGGGGTTGAGCAACATATACTTTTTCCTCAAGCTTACCATTGAGGAATGCACTTTTCACATCCATTTGATATAAGATGATATTATGATGGTTAGCATAAGCAAGCAATATGCGAATAGCCTCGAGTCTAACAATAGGTGCAAAAGTTTCATCGAAATCAATTCCTTCAACCTGTGTGTAGCCTTGAGCTACTAGAAGTGCCTCATTCCTCACCACAAGGCCATTTTCATCTTCCTTATTGCAGCAGATCCATTTGGTGTCGATGATATTGTGCTTGCGTGGGTCTGGTCGCTTGACAAGTTCCCAAACATTGTTGATCTCGAATTGATGTATTTCCTCTTGCATTGCTTGAATCCACTCAGGCTCCAGAAATGCCACATCTACTTGAGCGTGTGAGCGGACATGGTGCTTTGATGTCATCGATTGTTTTCTCGGTCTACACTTCATTTGTGACCCGAGGATGAGCGGGTTGACGACGTTGAGTAGGCTCAGCATTTTCTTCAAAGCCATTTTCCTCAGGTGCACCGGCATGACATTCTTCACATTCTGGAATGAGTTCTTCAGCAGATTCTTTGGTAGGAATGACATCCTCAGTAGCTTTGAACTTAATGGATTCCTCAGGTGACATTTCATCTAGCATAGGAGGTAGGTGCTCTCTTTGTGAGCCATTAGTTTCATCGAACCGCACATCTACAGTTTCAACAACTTTGTGTTGATAGGTGTTGAAGACTCTGTAGGTGTGCGAGTCCTTTCTGTAACCAAGCATAAAACCTTCATGTGCTTTCGGTGCAAATTTCGAGTTGTGATGAGGATCTCTAATCCAACATTTATCACCGAAGACTTTGAAATAACTCACATTGGGTTTCTTGTCAATGAGGAGTTCATATGAGGTCTTTTTGAAGAATTTGTGAAGATATACCCTATTGATGATGTGGCATGCAATATCAATTGCCTCAGGCCAGAAGCGAGGAGGCGTCTTGTATTCATCAAGCATAGTGTGAGCCATCTCAACAAGAGTCATGTTCTTGCGATCCACGACGCCATTGTGCTGAGGAGTATAAGGAGCAGATAACTCGTGAGTGATACCAAGTTCATCAAGATAGTCATCAAGACCAGTATTCTTGAACTCGGTCCCATTGTCACTTCTAATGTGCTTGATGTTCACACCGAAGTTAGTTGAAGCCCTTGAGGAAAATCGTTTGAAGACTTCTTGCACTTCAGTTTTGTAAGTGATGATATGCACCCATGTATAATGATAATAGTCATCAACAATAACAAAGCCATATAAAGATGTGGTGTTAGTGAATGTGGCATAGTGAGTAGGGCCAAAGAGATCCATGTGAAGCAATTCAAATGGACGAGTGGTAGTCATGATGGTCTTTGAGGGGTGCTTGGACTTGGTCATCTTTGCAGTTTCACAAGCTCCACACAGATGGTCCTTGAGGAATTTGACACCCTCTTTGCCAATGACGTGCTTCTTCTTCGCGAGTGTGTGCAAGTTCCTCATGCCAGCATGACCCAGTTGTCGATACCATAACCAGCCTTCTGAAGCTTTTGCAAGTAGACATGTGGCAGGCTGTGGTCCTGTATAGAAATCAACAATATACAAGTCTCCTCTCCTAAAGCCTTCGAAGACTTTGGAATTGTCAGCTTCCATGATCACAACACAACGATACTTGCCAGAGACAACAACCATATCAAGATCACAAAGCATTGAGACCGACATGAGGTTGAATCCTAAGGACTCGACAAGCATGACTTTGTCCATGTGTCGACCCTTTGAGATCGCAACCCTACCTAGACCCAATACCTTGCTTTTGCCTTTGTCAGCGTAGGTGATATGCTTAAAATGTGATGAAGATAAGGGAGTGTCCATCAATAGGTTCTTGTCACCGGTCATGTGATTTGTACATCCACTGTCATGGACCCACTCAGTGGCTTTGCTTGATCATCCTGCAGATGAACTAGTGCATCTTACGAACTCATATACTTCATCAATGAAGTATATGACATCAAATTCATTAGATCAATTTCATCAAACAGTACAGCAGATATAGCAGTATGAGGACGTGATAAATGAATTTTCATTTCTTCATGATTAGCTTGCATCCTTTCAAGCATATTCAGGTCTCCAGCAAATTCTTCAGACGTTCAAGTTCATTTGGAGGCCTGACCCTGCATAAGAGATTAGCTCTTTTTCTTCACCACCCACATCTGGAGGGGTGACAACGAGTTCATCATTCTGCGAGCTCCATAAGAGAAAGGTGGCATAGAAGCCAATCCACTTCATTTCACATAAGAGGGGTTATAGTAAGCATATGAATAAGCAAAGAAATTCTTCGAGGACTTATGAACATAATGATTTGAAGAATAATGCACATATTCATAGCCCTTAGTCTTTCTCCGCGAAACAGAATGTTAGCATGATGATGTTCATATGAGGATTTTGATCCACATGAGGAATTTGGTCTATATGAGGAATTTGGTCCATATGAGGACTTGGATCCATATGAAGACTTTGGTCCATATGAAGAATTACGGGGTTCCTTTTCCTCACAGGTGGTGTCATGATGACATTCACCTGAAGACTTTCAAGGCACCTTTTGGGAACCCTGATTTTCTTCATAGGGGGACCATTCCTGCAGTTAGTTACAACATATTGAGCAAATACTTCACCATTTTGATTTTTGAACAGTTTATAGTTGGAGTCAAATGACTCATCAGAAGAATATGAAGATTCACATGTAAAGCCAGATAGAGTGGATGGATCTACGGGATGTCCCTTTGTAGAAACCCATGAGGTTTTGGGATACTGCTCAGGTTTCCAGTAGGTCCCTTCAGCATTGAGTTTCCTCTCAAAGGAAATACCCTCTTTCCTAGGGTTCCGACTGAGGATGTGCTTTTTAAGCACATCACAAAGAGCCTAATGCCCTTTGACGCTTTTGTACATGCCTGTCACATACAATTCCTTCAGCCCTGCATTGTCATGACACTAGTGGTATCCTCAGATGAGGAATTTGTGATAGTAGAGACAGTTAAAGAATTTGCAGCAATAGAAGCATTTGAACTTTCAGGTGAAGAATTAGCAGATTCACGTTCAATGCATTTTAAACATGGTGGAATCAATTCAACCTGAGCTGAACTGATCTATTGAGCAAGCAATGAATCATGTTCCTTCTGAAGATCTTCATAACTCACCCTTAGCTTCTCAAGATCTTGCTTTCTTTGAAGAAATTCATAAGGAAGCTTCTCATGATCAGATAAGAGAGTGTTATGATGACTTTGAAGGTTTTCAAACTTAGACTGAAGTCTTTGAAGATTATCAGTTTGAGTTCGATCCATTTCTTCACCCCAACAAGTCTTCGCTTTTGTCTAGCATATTTTGAACCTTTTCGAAAGCATTTTGTTGTTCCACATCAATCTTAGTAAGTTTAGAATAGCTATACTTGAGATTTTCAACAAATTCATCCTCATTTGATTCAAAGGAAGGGTATTTGAGTACCTTGGCACCCTTTTCCATGAAGCAATATGTGGGAGCTTATTCATCTTCGCCATCGTCTGCAGTGTTGGGGCAGTCATTGATAACCCACAAGTATAGGGGATCGCAACAGTTTTCGAGGGTAGAGTATTCAACCCAAATTTATTGATTCGACACAAGGGGAGCCAAAGAATATTGTCAAGTATTAGCAGCTGAGTTGTCAATTCAACCACACCTGGAAACTTAACATCTACAGCAAGGTATTTAGTAGCAGAGTAATATGATAGTAGTGGTAACGGTAGCAAAAGTAACAGTAGCAAAAGTAATATTTTTGGTATTTTATAGTAATTGTAACAGTAGCAACGGAAAAGTAAATAAGCGAAGAACAATATATGGAAAGCTCGTTGGCAATGGATCGCTGATGGAGAATTATGCCGGATGCGATTATTCATGCAACAGTTATAACATAGGGTGACACAAAACTAGCTCCAATTCATCGATGTAATGTAGGCATGTATTCCAAATATAGTCATACGTGCTTATGGAAAGAACTTGCATGACATCTTTTGTCCTACCCTCCCGTGGCAGCGGGGTCCTAATGGAAACTAAGGGATATTAAGGCCTCCTTTTAATAGAGTACCGGACCAAAGCATTAACACATAGTGAATACATGAACTCCTCAAACTACGGTCATCACCGGTAAGTATCCCAATTATTGTCACTTCGGGGTTAACGGATCATAACGCATAATAGGTGACTATAGACTTGCAAGATAGGGTCAAGAACTCTCATATATTGATGAAAACATAATGGTTCAGATCTAAAATCATGGCACTCGGGCCCTAGTGACAAGCATTAAGCATAGCAAAGTCATAACAACATCAATCTCAGAACATAGTGGATACTAGGGACCAAACCCTAACAAAACTAACTCGATTACATGATAAATCTCATCCAACCCATCACCGTCCAGCAAGCCTACGATAGAATTACTCACGCACGACGGTGAGCATCATGAAATTGGTGATGGAGGAAGGTTGATGATGATGATGGTGACAGATTCCCCTCTCCGGAGCCCCAAACGGACTCCAGATCAGCCCTCCCGAGAGAGTTTAGGGCTTGGCGGTGGCTCCGTATCATAAAACACGATGAATCCTTCTCTCTGATATTTTTCTCCCCAAAAGTGAGTATATGGAGTCAAGGTTGAGGTCGGTGGAGCGTCATGGGGCCCATGAGGCAGGGGGGGTGCACCCAGGGGGGTAGGGCATGCCCCCACCCTCGTGGACAGGGTGTGGGCCCCCTGACGTGGATCTTTTCGCCCATATTTTTTATATATTCCAGAAATAATCTCCGTTGATTTTCAGGTCATTCCGAGAACTTTTATTTTAGCACAAAAATAACACCATGGCAATTCTACTAAAAACAACGTCAGTCCGGGTTAGTTCCATTCAAATCATGCAAGTTAGAGTCCAAAACAAGGGCAAAAGTGTTTGGAAAAGTAGATACGACGGAGACGTATCAACTCCCCCAAGCTTAAACCTTTGCTTGTCCTCAAGCAATTCAGTTGATAAACTGAAAGTGATAAAGAAAAACTTTTACAATCTCTATTTGCTCTTGTTGTTGTAAATATGTAAAGCCAGCATTCAAGTTTTCAGCAAAGATTATGAACTAACCATATTCACAATAACACTTAGGTCTCATGTTTATCATATCAATGGCATAATCAACTAGCGAGCAATAATAATAAATCTCAGATGACAACACTTTCTCAAAACAATCATAATATGATATAACAAGATGGTATCTCGCTAGCCCTTTCTAAGACTGCAAAACATAAATGCAGGGCACCTTTAAAGATCAAGGACTGACTAGACATTGTAATTCATGGTAAAAGAGATCTAGTTAAGTCATACTCAATGTAAACTAACAGTAATGGATGCATATGACAGCGGTGCTCTCCAACTAGTGCTTTTTAATAAGAGGATGATGACTCAACATAAAAGTAAATAGATAGGCCCTTCGTAGAGGGAAGCAAGGATTTGTAGAGGTGCCAGAGCTCGGTTTTGAAACAGATATGAATAATATTTTGAGCGGTATACTTTCATTGTCAACATAACAACCGAGAGATCTCGATATGTTCCATGCTACACACATTATAGGAGGTTCCCAAACAGAATGGTAAATTTTATACTCCCTGTCGGTGTCAAAACCAGCGGATCTCGGGTAGGGGGTCCCGAACTGTGCATCTAAGGTCGATGGTAATAGGAGGCAGGGGACACGATGTTTTACCCAGGCTCGGGCCCTCTTGATGGAGGTAAAACCCTATGTCCTGCTTGCTTATTCTTGATAATATGAGTAGTACAAGAGTTGATCTACCACGAGACCAGAGAGGCTAAACCCTAGAAGCTAGCCTATGGTATGATTGTATGTTGTCCTATGGACTAAAACCCTCCTGTTTATATAGACACTGGAGGGGGCTAGGGTTACACAGAGTCGGTTACAAGGAAGGAGATCTACATATCCGTATTGCCAAGCTTGCCTTCCACGCCAAGGAGAGTCCCATCTGGACACGGGACAAAGTCTTCAATCTTGTATTTTTATAGTCCAATGGTCCAGCCAAAGGATATAATCCGTCTGTCCGGATACCCCCTAATCCAGGACTCCCTGAGTAGCCCCTGAACCAGGCTTCAATGACGATGAGTCCGGCATGCAGATTGTCTTCGGCATTGCAAGGCGGGTTCCTCCTCGGAATACTTCATAGAAGATTTTTAACATGAGGGTCGTGTCCGGCTCTGCAAAATAAGTTCCACATATCACCGTAGAGGGAATGATATTTACACAAGTCTAATCTGCTGACATTCCCCATAGTGTGACATCACACCACAACCAGGTCTTTATTCAAATCGTTTTTCATAACCTGTCTCAGCATGTTTCCCGAGGCGGTTTCCTTGGCACGTCTTGTCGAAGCAGAGATCGTGTCCCCTTATTACGGGATTCCCATTAATACAGACGTGGGTAACCCAACCGCACCATCAATTACGGCGCTTGGGGGATAAGCAAGTTTTACCAGGCTGGT
The DNA here is from genome assembly GCF_003073215.2 of Triticum urartu. NCBI lineage: Eukaryota > Viridiplantae > Streptophyta > Magnoliopsida > Poales > Poaceae > Triticum > Triticum urartu. Next base: position 154,097,537 of record NC_053026.1, on the reverse strand, counting down.
GGGGGCGCATAGTTTTGTCCGCCCTTATAAAGTGATAAGGTCACACCTTTTTCTACCCACGCCTTCTTCCTCCTTGCTCATCCATTCTCGCTCACTCGAGCTCCAGCGCCCAAGTCCACATCCCTCTCCTCAACTCTCTCCAAACATGTCCGGAGCAAGAGGCAAGTGGATGGCCTCCTCCTTCACGGAGGGACACATCAAAAAACTACGTGGAGCCGAACACTTAGCCGCGGATATCGCGCACCGGCTGCCAGCTGCGGGGCAGATCGTCCCTACCCCGGAACCTCACGAAAGGGTGATTTTCCTCCCCCACTTCGTCCGCGGACTGGGTTTCCCCTCCATCCATTCATCCGCGGCCTTTCATGATCTGGCCCCGAATTTCATCCTCAACATCTTGGCGTTCATCGTCGTGTGCGAGGCCTTTCTCCGCATCTGGCTCCACTTCGGCCTATGGCTGAAGACCTTCAATATCAAGCCGAAGGTAGTAGGTGGCCAACAAGCGGAATGTGGTGGAGCCATGGTGGGCAAAATGCCCAACGTTACATGGCTCGAGGGCTCCTTTGTGGAGACCATAAAGGGGTGGCAATCGGGGTGGTTCTACATCACCGAGCCGCGCGACACCAACTGGGTGGGGCCCCCCGAGTTTCGATCCGGAATCCCCACGCGGCTCACTTCCTGGAAGGAGAAGGGCCTATCTTGGGGCTCATCGGTGGAGCTGGACGGCCTCCAGAAGTGTATCCGGAACATGACAAGCAAGAAACTTAAGCTTGTCAACATAGTCCAGGTCATGCTCTTCCGCCGGATCCTCCCGTGTCAACAACGGGCTTTCAACATATGGGAGTTCGACCCGGCCCAGCACCAGACTCTGCGCGCCTCTTCGACACGACGCATAAGGATGTCTGGAAGGTGTTGTTCAAAGGTGCCGATGTCCCCGCTTCTCTTACCGAGGACCGTGGGCTAAGCGCGAAGCGCCCTGCGAATCCGGTAAGATCTGTACACTAGGTAGGGTATTTATTTCCCATAGCTTAACCATGTGCGGGGTCTGAGCTCCCATGCCTTTGACAGGACTGGGTGGAGACAGCGGAGCAGATTAACTGTCCGACCCCTCTGCCCGAAGACCCTGCAGACGCTCTCCTGACGGAGATGCGGACTCCGGATCCTTATGAGCTGCCGGATAAGACCAAGAAGAAGGCCATGGGAACCCGAAAGAGTTCCCGGTGCCAGGTGGTATCGGACAAATCATCCGATAACTCTGAGACGCACTCCTTCCGTGAAAACAAGGAGAAGGAAGATGAAGATTCTCCCCCTGCAGCCGGGGGAGACAAGAAAAGGAAGGCCGCCCCAATCGGGGAGGCCGAAGGGTCCAAGAAGGGAAGGACTCTCCTTCCGGACTGCTCCACCACCGCCGCCGACGGCGAAGACGAGTGGCTGCTCAGGGCCAAGCCCCTGGCGAAGTCGTAAGTATTCGGATACCAGAGTAACTCATAGCATACTTTTGTTGCACTACTTCTCCTAACGTCGAATATGATTATGCAGTCCGCCCCGAGCCCGTATCGACGTATCCTCATCGGACGGTTCCTTGGACTCGTCGGACATGAACAGTGATACATTTCCAACCGCCTCCTCTCCTTGCCCTACAGACAATGCCGAGGTATTGTCTCAAGGGGCACCAAGCCGGGGGGAGATAGTCCAGAAGGCGCCTCAAGGCGACATTTCAGACTCCAGGAGCAAAGGGAGCAAGGCTCCCAAGGGCTCCAAGTTCGGCCCTCAGCCGAACACCGCGCCGGAACCTCCAGTGGTTCCGGACTCGGGCAGGTGGCCCCCTTCCAAGAGGGGAAAGCCGTCCGTGCCGGTGACCGCTGTCCATCCAGAGGCACCGGACGACCTACTGGGAGTGCTTCGCGGCGCTTCCATCGACGAAGAGCACCGCACTATTATGAATGTAGTGATCAAGAAGGTTCAGTCCGCCAAGAGCGGACTGACTGAAGCCTATGCCAGTCTTCTAATAGGCTTTGACGTAAGTATTTAAAATATAGGAAAAATATTACCGCATAGACAGTAGCCCCTGCTGCTCTGTTTGGTGTTCACAAAGAAAAGCCGAATAGAGGATCAAATAATATCCAGAGGAGTCTAATATAAGTATGTCTGTATGCGTATGCAGGCTTCGCTGCTGACCTCTGCCACACTGACTGCGGAGGTTGCCGCACTGAAGCAGAACCTCGAGCGGTCCAAGAAAGAGCTCGGCCTTGCTAAGAGGCAGCTCGAGGAGAACAAAGGTAAGTAATACCTTGTCTATATAAAAAAGAAAATGTGGTTGCGAAATGACAGGACCACGACCGAAGTGGCGATCCTGAAGCAAGCGTTGTCCGAGGCCGAAAACAAAGCGGCCAAGGAGCGCACCGAGCGGGAGAAACAAGAGGCACATGTGGGCGAGGTGCAACAAGAGCTCCAGGCTCTCGTGAAGAATCACAAGACTTTGGAGCTTGACTCGAAGACGCGAGAGTCCGAGCTTGCTGCGGCCCTCGAGAGCACAAAGCATGCGAAGGCTGAAGCCCAAAAGGCCCTCCAGGAAATTGAGGCGATGCGGAAGATAGCGGCGGGTAAGGCATTCAATATGCAAAGCAAGCATGTGAAAGTAAATTACTTGTTACTTACCCGAGTCTGGAGCTCTCCAGGAGCAATCGCAGATTTGCCCCGCGGCGTGTCGGATGCCGCGAAATATTACCAGGCCGAGGAGGGAAGCTTGACGGAGAAGTTGTTCTGGTCTCAGTATACTGGGACCGAACACCCGATGCCTATGAGCGACCAGCTGAAGCAACTGGTCGAGATGCACAAGGCGGCCGAATAGGCCATGAGGGGCCTTATAGTTCGGATGTGGCCTGGCGACTCCCTTCCCAACAGCTACTTCGGCCTGGTGAGGCAGCTTGTGGATGCATGCCCCCGGCTGGAAGTCATCAAGCGGTCGGTCTGCATCGAAGGTGCCCACCGGGCTTTTTCCCATGCGAAGGTGCACTGGGCCAAGATGGACGCCGAGAAGCTAGTGAAGGAGGGGCCGCCGCAGGGCAAGGAGCATCGCCACCCCGAAATGTATTATGATGGTGTCCTGAAGGGTGTCCGTCTTGTGGCGGACGAGTGTGCGAAGGATGTAATTTTTGAATGAACTTGCTCGTGTGATCCTGTATTATGAAAACTTGTTCATATGCGCTATGCAACGCTTGTTTGAATTTAAAATATTACCTTCTGTGCGGCTGTTTATTAAATCTGAGAGATGGCCAGTCGTCGGCTTCTGCCCCCATGCCCTGAGTGCTGGGGTGTTCGGGATAAATCTGAGCACTCTTTTTCCCATTGTTGGGTCCTTCGAGGGAGGTGCTCAGCACAACGAACATGGCAATCAGACTATAATGCTTTATCACTCTCACTAAGCCATAGAAGTCTACAATTTTAAATTTTGGCGAAGCCCCTAGTATCCGGAAGGCCGAATTCGGGGCGCTATACACGCCTTAAGCCGGACAAAGCCAACCCCTTGCTCTAAGCGGCATAAGTCTTTAGGGACTCGAGACCTCTCGAACAGCGACCAGCTCTCGCCTTATCATGACAGTCAGTTTTAGCTTTCTCTACTGAGGTGCTTGCCCAGATGAACCGGGGCACAATGGAGTAGTTCTCCCAGTGCTACCTTAGCCGATATAGCAGAACGTAAGGTACCAAAACATGGGAGCCGGGAAAACCCAACTATTGACCCAAGACATGATTCGGAGCTGATGCATATAATGCTAAAAGTTTGGGGTGCCGGACTGTTGAAAGTGTTCAGACTTCTCACGCCGTATTATGGGGTACGCTTAAGCCCCTGGCATATTGGCTTTACCAAAGTGTACGGGTGCTGAATGTTGTGAATGAACAGATATATATATATATATATATAGAAAGAGAGAGAGAGAGAGAATGCAGTAATAGTCTAGTGCTATGCATTGTTTATTCAAAAAGGTGCTTCGAAGCAGAATGATACAAGTAGTGCGATAAGCAAAAACTAGGACTATTTGACATGTCCCCTCCAAGGGCAACCTGAGGAATAGTATTTAAAGCAAGTATTTCACTCGTTATCAGAGACCACCTGGGAGTTCCGTGGTGCGACATAGCTTTTTGCCTCCTTGGTTGTTGCATTGTGTGTCCGGCAATCGTACTGCCGGACTGGGTTTTCAGAGATTAAAGCCCTGAAAGAGAGAAAAATAACAAAGCGGGAAGCCCCTAGTGCGGTTGAGCCGCATCTTGGGGGCGTGCTGTAGTCGTGCCCCCCTCCCCACCTATGCCCATGGTATTTTCAATGCGTAATTATGTACGCGTGGCACGGATTTCGCCATTCGGCTAGGACTAGGGTGGGGGCCGCATTGCTATGCGAGCTCGGAACGTGCCAGGCAGTCTTGTTGCCGATTACTCCGGGCGCGCTTGAAGGTGTCCGGGTCTTTAATCGCCGAACTGGTGGATTGCCTTAAGAGGCTGCTTTGCGCTTCTGCTGTGAGGGCCGTAGTGTGCTCCTCCGTGTGGAGAGAGCGCTCTGTGTTTCCATTGACGGTGATGACCCCCCGAGGTCCTGGCATGTTGAGCTTGAGATATGCATAGTGTGGTACCGCGTTGAATCTCGCAAATGCGGTTCGCCCGAGCAGTGCATGATAGCCGCTGCGGAACGGGACAATATTTAAGATTAACTCCTCGCTTCGGAAGTTATCCGGGGATCCGAAGACCACTTCCAGTGTTACTGAGCCTGTGCAATGGGCCTCTACACCTGGTATGACGCCTTTGAAGGTCATTTTTGTGGGTTTGATCCTTGAGGGGTCTATACCCATTTTGCGCACTATGTCCTAATAAAGCAGGTTCAGGATGTTGGCGCCGTCCATAAGGACTCGAGTGAGGTGAAATCCATCGATGATTGGGTCTAGGACTAGTGCGGCGAATCCGCCATGACGGATACTAGTTGGATGGTCCCTGCGATCGAAGGTGATCGGACAGGAGGACCATGATTTGAACTTTGGGGCGACTGGCTCCAACGCATATACATCCCTTAACGCACGCTTCCGCTCCCTCTTGGGGATGTGGGTTGCGTATATCATGTTCACCGTCCGCACTTGTGGGGGGAACCTTTTCTTCCCACCGGTGTTTGGCTGCCGGGGCTCCTCCTCGTCATCGCTATGTAGCCCCTTATCTTTGTTTTCGGCGTTTAACTTGCCGGCCTGCTTGAACACCCAACATTCCCTGTTGGTGTGGTTGGCTAGCTTTTCGGGGGTGCCATGTATTTGGCATGAGCGATCGAGTATACGGTCCAAACTGGACGGGCCCGGAGTGGTTATTTTGAATCGCTTTTTCCGCTGACTGGGTTTAGAGCCTCTGAATCCGGCATTGACTATCGTATGCTCAGTATTGTCGCTATTGACGCGGCGCTTATGTTTGTTGTGACGTGACCTGCCATTGCTATCCTTGGTATCTGAAGTACCATGGTTCTTTGATATGTTATTGCTGCGAGCCAGCCAGCTGTCTTCTCCCGCGCAAAAGCGGGTCATGAGTGTGTGAGGGCTGTCATAGATTTCGGCTTTTCCTGGCCAAGTTGCCGGGCGAGCCACTCGTCTCAGACGTTGTGCTTAAAAGCTGCTAGGGCCTCTGCATCCGGACAGTTGATGATTTGATTTTTCTTTGTCAGGAACTGTGTCCAGAATTGCCTGGCCGATTCCTCTGGCTGCTGAATTGTGTGGCTCAAGTCATCGGCATCTGGTCGTCGCACATAAGTTCCCTGGAAGTTGTCGAGGAATGCGGCTTCCAAATCTTCCCAACAGCCAATGGATTCTACTGACAGGCTGTTGAGACAATACCGAGCTGGTCCTTTGAGCTTGAGTGGGAGGTATTTGATGGCGTGTAGATTGTCACCGCGGGCCATGTGGATGTGCAGGAGGAAGTCCTCGATCCATACCGCAGGATCTGTTGTGCCGTCGTATGATACAATATTTACGGGTTTGAAACCCTCTGGGATTTGGTGATCCATTACTTCGTCTGTGAAGCATATGGGGTGTGCGGCGCCTCTAGCTATGTCGCGACGCAACTCGAATGAGTCTTGTCCGCTGTGTTCGGCCTGGCCGGATTTACTTTTACTGTATCCGGCATGACGGTTATCGTCTCGCGTAGTGGCGCGCCCTCGTGATCCGTAGATCGGTCTTGCGTGTTTTTCTTTGTCCTCCAATACGTCTCGCAGGTCTAGCGTGTTTCCCCATGCCTTGTCATTTTTATTTGAGTGGCGTCAGGGTGCGGGCTGAGTTTTTGGCTGAAATGCCTCTCTGTCACGGCCACGAGGTGGCCGATCAGCCGCGTCATATGCTGGAGATGTAGGTTTTAATGCTTCCTCCTCTAGTCGGGGTAGCACCCCGCGCTTTGGGTAACTCTTGGAGGGGCGTTTGAGTTCATATTCCTCGGCCGCAAGGACTTCAGTCCATCTGTCAGCTAGCAAATCTTGATCAGCTTGAAGCTGCTGCTGCTTTTTCTTAAGGCTATTTGCCGTGAATGTAAGCCGGCGCTTGAAGCGCTCTTCCTCGGCAGGATCCTCCGGCATGACAAATTCGTCGTCGTTGAGGCTTGCCTCGTCTTCGGAGGGAGGCATGTAATTATCATCCTCCGCCTCTCCATCTGTCGCTCTCTCGGGAGGGCTCGCTTCTCCATCCTCCTGCTCTAAATCTTGCTGGAGGGGATTGTTGTCGTCTTCGGCACTGTTCGGAGTGCTATTATCTCCTGTGCCGGTGTCACTGCTTTTGCTTTGGCGAGACTTAGAGCGGCGCCGCTGACGTCGGCGCTTGGGTTGCTTCTTGGAGGGGTCATCCTCCGCTGTCCCGTCGCCATTGCCTTCTTTGGGTGTGTCCACCATGTATATATCATATGATGAGGTGGCTGTCCAGTGCCCTGTGGGCAGTGGTTCCTCTTTGTCTCCCGCCTCGTCGTCCATACTGTCAATGTCTTCGGAGTCGAAGTCGAGCATGTCGGCGAATTTCTTCGTCATCAGCATCCCAATCCTGTCGAACATAGTTCGGCCAGGACTCTCCTGACAGGGAGAGAGACCTTAATGAGTTCAGCATGTCGCCGAAGGGCGAGTGCCGAAATATATCCGCGGAGGTGAACTCCATGATCGGCGCCCAGTCGGATTCGATAGGCACGGGCGCAGGCGGTTCGGAGTCTGTGGCCAGGGAAGAATCCGACAATTTGGCGTCATGGCTCTCGTGAAGGGTAAGGTCGATACTCGGCTCGATCACCGCTGAGAATGCGGCCTCCGTGGCGGGGTCTATCCCCCCGTCCGTGGATGGCGCAATCAGCTCCGAATTGAGGGTCGGAGCAGTTGCCGGTGCGATCTCCTGCACACTGTCCGATGGTAGAGCTAAATCATGCTCATCGTGACCGTGCGGCGTACTCGGTAGGGGCTCGAATCCGTCGAAGATCAAGTCTCCGCGGATGTCGCCCATGTAATTTAAGCTTCCAAACCTTAGGTGGTGGCCAGGGGCGTAACTCTCGATCTGCTCCAGATGGCCAAGCGAGTTGGCCCGCAGTGCGAAGCCGCCGAATACAAAGATCTGTCCGGGGAGAAAAGTCTCACCCTGGACTGCATCGCTATCGATGATCGAAGGAGCCATCAAGCCTAATGATGATGACACAGAGGAACTCTCAATGAAAGCACCAATGTCGGTGTCAAAACCGGCGGATCTCGGGTAGGGGGTCCCGAACTATGCGTCTAAGGCGGATGGTAACAGGAGGCAGGGGACACGATGTTTTACCCAGGTTCGGGCCCTCTTGATGGAGGTAAAACCCTACGTCCTGCTTGATTATTCTTGATAATATGAGTAGTACAAGAGTTGATCTACCACGAGTTCAGAGAGGCTAAACCCTAGAAGCTAGCCTATGGTATGATTGTATGTTGTCCTACGGACTAAAACCCTCCGATTTATATAGACACCGGAGGGGGCTAGGGTTACACAAAGTCGGTTACAAGGAAGGAGATCTACATATCCGTATTGCCAAGCTTGCCTTCCACGCCAAGGAGAGTCCCATTCGGACATGGGACGAAGTCTTCAATCTTGTATTTTTATAGTCCAACAGTCCGGCCAAAGGATATAATCCGGCTGTCCGGATACCCCCTAATCCAGGACTCCCTCACTCCCCCTCCACCAACAAGCATAAATCCATGGCTTGCTTGAAACAACGAGTGCCTCCAACTAACAAGACTCCCGGGGGAGTTTTGTTTGCAGTTATTTTCATTTGATTTGCATAAAGCATGGGACTGGGCATCCCGATGACCAGCCATTTTCTCGTGAGTGAGGAGCAGAGTCCACTCCTCTTCGGAATAACCCGCCTAGCATGGAAGATACAGACAGCCCTAGTTGATACATGAGCTATTCGAGCATACAAAACAAAATGTTTATTTGAAGGTTTAGAGTTTGGAACATACAAATTTAGTTGGAACGGCAGGTAGATACCGTATATAGGTAGGTATGGTGGACTCATATGGAATAACTTTGGGGCTTATGGGATTGGATGCACAAGCAGTATTCCCGCTTAGTACAAGTGATGGCTAGAAAAAGACTGGGGAACGACTAGCTAGAGAGCGACAACAGTCATGAACATGCATTAAAATTAATCAACACCGAATGCAAGCATGAGTAGGATATAAGGCACCATGAACATAAATATCGTAGAGGCTATGTTGATTTTGTTTCAACTACATGCGTGAACACGTGCCAAGTTAAGCCACTCGAATCGTTCAAAAGAGGATACCACCCTATCATACCACATCACAACCATTTTAATAGCATGTTGGCACGCAAGGTAAACCATTATAAGCTCCTAGCTAATTAAGCATGGCATAAGCAACCACAATCTCTAATTATCATTGCAAACATGTTTATTCATAATAGGCTGAATCAGGAACGATGAACTAATCATATTTACAAAAACAAGAGAGGTCGAGTTCATACCAGCTTCTCTCATCTCAATCATTTGATCATATAATCATCATTATTGCCTTTCACTTGCACGACCGAATAGTGTGGAAAATAACAATAGTGCACGTGCATTGGAATAAGCTGGAATCTGCAAGCATTCAATTCAAGAGAGAAGACAATGTAATATGGGCTCTTGGTTAGATCAACAATAATGCATATGAGATCCACTCACATTTTAATCATGGTCTTCTCCTATTGACCCCCAAAGAAAAGAAAAGAAGTAAAACTATTTACACGGGAAAGCTCCCAACAAGCAAAAGAAGAACATGAAATATTTTTGGGTTTTCTTTTAATTACTACTACAAGCAAGAAAGTAAACTAGCTAAAAGCTACAACTATTTTTTTGTTTTTTCTTAAGGTTTATCAAACACACAAGAAGAAAGCATAAAAAGGGAAAATAAACTAGCATGGATGATACCGTGAAAAAGTATGAGCACCGACAACTAGCATGAGTGTGTGAACAAAAATGTAATGCCGGTGAGAAACACGTACTCCCCCAAGCTTAGGCTTTTGGCCTAAGTTGGTCTATGGCCACGGTTGGCCTGGCGGATATCCAAAGATGTAGTTGGGGTCGTACTGAGATGCAGCGGCAATTGCCTAATGAGTTGCAGCTTGGAAGCGAGCTGTCTCCGCCCTCCTCTCCTACTCGGTCGCCTTCTCCCTAGTTATAAAATATCGCCCCTTTGCCTGAAAGTCAAAGAAAGTAGGAGCAGGGAGGGCGACGTGATAGGTGCGTCGTCTCTCAAAGATTAGTCGGTACTGGAGGAACTGATCTTTCCTCTCAACAAACTGATGACGAACCATAGCCTCATAATCTAAATAAGGAGGCAACTCAATATCATCTCCATGTATGGGTATCTCAAGAAAGTTAGCTATACGAGTTGCATAAATTCCACCAAAGAAATCTCCATGAATACGATTATTATGCAACCTACATGCAACAATGGCTCCCAAATTATAATGTTTATCTCCTAATACAGCACTCCTGAGAACACTGAGATCAGGGACACACATGTGACATGCTTCATCCTTACCATTGATGCACCTACCTATGAAGAGAGCAAAATAATGTATAGCAGGAAAATGAATGCTCCCTATGGTAGCTTGTGTTATATCTCTAGACTCCCCCACATTTATACTAGCAAGAAAATCTCTAAACTCAGATTTGTGAGGCTCACTAGCGCTACCCCATTGTGGAAGTTTACAAGCAGTGCCAAAATCTTCTAAGTCCATAGTATAAGAATTTTCATAAAGATCAAACAGGACAGTCTGAGAATTGCGTGATGATCAAAATTTAAACCTTCTCACAAATGAATCAGTTAAATAGAGGTATTGACGACACTTATCTGCCTCGAAGCTCTCCAGATCAGCATTACAAACATATGCGTCAAATTCCTCCTTGATTCCTGCTCGATCCATGAAGTCCTACGACGGCCATTCACAAGGCCGCACTTGAGCATCCCTCGGTGGTTCATCGTCCGGCTCACGCATTGCGGTCCTGGGTCCTTGCTTCCTTGAAGAACCACCTTGGTACATTTTACTAAACATATTTCCTCCTCTGAAAAATTTCTAATTTTTTTAGTAACATCAAAATAAAAGTGAACCAAACTCAACAAAATTGATAGCAACTACTCCCACAAGTGCCTAGAGACTATATCATGCATTAAAACTACTTTTGACCATATAAATTTTACATGGAAGCTCAAGAACAGGGTCATCTAAGCAGCAAAAATTTGCAATGAATAAAGCACTAGAACAAAAACTAATTGGACCAATGGAGGAGTCACATACCAAAGAACAATCCCCCAAAACAATTTTGTGAATAGAGCTTTGAGCAAGGAGATCGAAAATGGCAGCAAGATGATCTAGAAGTCGTGCTTGAGCTGGTTAGTGATTTTTTTGGGACGAAGGAGTGCGTGGTGGCCGGAATAAGAGGAGGGGAGCCACCATGGGCCCACGAGGCAGGGGGGCGCGCCTTGGACCCTCGTGGCCAGGTGCTTTCTCCCCCTGCTGTGTTCTCAGTGCCAGATATTCTCAAATATTCCAGAAAAAATCATATTTAAATTTCTGGGCATTTGGAGAACTATAATTTTCGGGGTATTTTTTATTGCATGGATAATTCAAAAAACAGACAGAATATACTATTTTTCCTTTATTTAATATAAATAATAGAAAGTAAAAAGAGGGTACAAAGAGTTGTGTTTTCTAAATTCATCCATGTCATGCTCATCAAAAGGAATACACTAACAAGGTTGATCAGGTCTTATTAACAAACTCATTTCGAATAACATGAAACTGGAGAATTTTTGAATAACACTAGGTTACCTCAATGGGGATATGCATGTCCCCAACAATAAGAATATCATATTTTTTCTTGACAGTAGGAAGAGGAAATTCAAAACCTCCAATAGTAATTGTCGAAATTTTTCCAATAGAATTGATACTATGGACTTGAGGTTGTTTCCTAAAGTGTACTGTATGCTCATTACCATTAACATGAAAAGTGACATTGCCTTTGGTGCAATCAATAACAGCCCCTGCAGTATTCAAAAAGGGTCTTCCAAGAATAATAGACATACTATTGTCCTCGGGAATATCAGGAATAACAAAGTCCGTTAAAATAGTAACGTTTGCAACCACAACAGGCACATCCTCACAAATACCGTCAGGTATAGCAGCTGATTTATCAGCCGTTTGCAAAGATATTTCAGTAGGTGTCAACTTATTCAAATCAAGTCTGCGATATAAAGAGAGAGGCATAACACTAACACCGGCTCCAAGATCACATAAAGCAGTTTTAACATAGTTTCTTTTAGTGGAGCATGGTAGAGTTGGTACTCCTGGATCTCCAAGTTTCTTTGGTATTCCACCCTTAAAAGTATAATTAGCAAGCATGGTGGAAATTTCAGCTTCCAGTATCTTTCTCTTATTTGTAACAATATCCTTCATATACTTGGCATAAGGATTCATTTTAAGCATATCGGTCAAACGCATACGCAAAAAGATAGGTCTAATCATTTCAGCAAAGCGCTCAAAATCCTCATCATCCTTTTTCTTGGATGGTTTAGGAGGAAAAGGCATGGGTTTCTAAACCCATGGTTCTCTTTCTTTACCGTGCTCCCTAGCAATAAAGTCTCTCTTATCATAATGTTGATTATTTGATTGTGGGTTATAAAAATCAACAGCAGGTTCAATTTCTACATCATTATTATTGCTAGGTTGAGCATCAACATGAGCATCATCACTAACATTATCACTAGGTTCATGTTCATTACCAGATTGTATTTCAGCATTAGAAATAGAAATATCACCGGGATTCGCAGGTGTGTCAATAACAGGTTCACTAGAAGCATGCAAAGTCCTAACAATTTTCTTTTTCTTCCTCTTAGAAGGACTAGGTGCATCAACGTTATTTCTCTTAGAATCGTGCTCAATTCTCTTAGGGTGGCCCTCAGGATACAAAGGTTCCTGAGTCACTTTAACTCCTCTAGTTGCAACTCTAACAGAAAAGTCATTATTCTTACTATTCAATTCACTGAGCACATCATTCTGAGCTTTAAGTACTTGTTCTACTTGAGTGGTAACCATAGAAGCATGTTTACTAACAAGTTCAAGTTCACCTTTAACATTAGCCATATAATCACCCAAGTGTTCAAGCATATCAGCATTGTGTTTCAGTTGTCTACCAACATAAGCATTAAAATTTTCTTGTTTAACAATAAAATTATCAAACTCATCTAAGAATTGGCTAGAAGACTTATTACGAGGAATATCACCTTCATAAAATCTATAGAGAGAATTTACCTTTACTACCTGTGCCGGGTCATGAAGACCTTGTGTTTCTTCGGTAGGTGATGAATTAAGACCATGTATTTCTTCAATAGGTGGTAAATTCTTAACATCTTCAGCTTTAATACCTTTTTATTTCATAGATTTCTTTGCCTCTTGCATATCTTCAGGACTGAGAAATAGAATACCCCTTTCTTCGGAGTTGGCTTAGGAGTTGGTTCAGGAAGTGTCCAATTGTTTTCATTAGTCAACATATTATTCAATAGAATTTCAGCTTGATCAACAGTTCTTTCCCTGAAAACACAACTAGCACAACTATCCAGGTAATCTCTGGAAGCATCGGTTAGTGCATTATAAAAGATATCAAGTATTTCATTTTTCTTGAGAGGATGATCAGGCAAAGCATGAAGTAATTGGAGAAGCCTCCCCCTAGCTTGTGGGAGACTCTCTTCTTCAATTTGCACAAAATTATATATTCCCTTAAAGCAACTTGTTTCTTATGAGTAGGGAAATATTTAGTAGAGAAGTAATAAATCATATCCTGGGGACTATGCACACAACCAGGATCAAGAGAATTAAACCATATCTTAGCATCACCCTTTAATGAGAACGGAAATATTTGAAGGATATAGTAGTAGCGAGTTTTCTCATCATTAGTGAACAGGGTGGCTATATCATTTAATTTAGTAAGATGTGCCACAACTGTTTCAGATTCATAGCTATAGAAAGGATCAGATTCAACCAAAGTAATTATATCAGGGTTGACAGAGAATTCATAATCCTTATCAGTAACAAAGATAGGTGAAGTAGCATAAGCAGGATCATATTTAATTCTAGCATTCAGAGATTTTTGTTTCAGCTTAGCTAATAGTTTCTTAAGATCACTCCTATGATTGCAAGCAAGAAAGTCTCTAGCAGTTTCTTCATCCATAACATAACCCTCAGGAACAACAGGTAATTCATATCTAGGGGGAGAATCTTCATCATCACTTTCTTCAATATTATCAGTTTCAATAATTTTATTCTCTCTAGCCCTAGCAAGTTGTTCATCAAGAAATTCACCAAGTGGCACAGTGGTATCAAGCATAGAAGTAGTTTCATCATAAGTACCATGCATAGCAGAAGTGGCATCATCAATAACATGCGACATATCAAAATTAATAGCAGAAGCAGGTTTAGGCGACACAAGTTTACTCAAAACAGAAGGTGAATCAAGTGCAGAGCTAGATGGCAGTTCCTTACCTCCCCTCGTAGTTGTGGGAAAAATCTTGGTTCTTCGATCTTTCAAGTTCTTCATAGTGATAAACAAATATAAATCCCAAGTGACTCAAAGAATAGAGCTATGCTCCCCGGCAAAGGCGCCAGAAAATAGTCTTGATAACCCACAAGTATAGGGGATCGCAACAGTTTTTGAGGGTAGAGTATTCAACCCAAATTTATTGATTCGACACAAGGGGAGCCAAAGAATATTCTCAAGTATTAGCAGCTGAGTTGTCAATTCAACCACACCTGGAAACTTAATATCTGCAGCAAGGTATTTAGTAGCAGAATAATATGATAGTAGTGGTTACGGTAGCAAAAGTAACGGTAGCATAAGTAATATTTTTGGTATTTTATAGTAATTGTAACAGTAGCAACAGAAAAGTAAATAAGCGAAGAACAATATATGGAAAGCTCGTAGGCAATGGATCGGTGATGGAGAATTACACCGGATGCGATTATTCATGCAACAGTTATAACATAGGGTGACACATGACTAGCTCCAATTCATCCATGTAATGTAGGCATGTATTCCGGATATAGTCATACGTGCTTATGTAAAGAACTTGCATGACATCTTTTGTCCTACCCTCCCGTGGCAGCGGGGTCCTAATGGAAACTAAGGGATATTAAGGCCTCCTTTTAATAGAGTACCGGACCAAAGCATTAACACACAGTGAATACATTAACTCCTCAAACTACAGTCATCACAGGTAAGTATCCTGATTATTGTCACTTCGAGGTTAACGGATCATAACAGATAATAGGTGACTATAGACTTGCAAGATAGGATCAAGAATCTCATATATTGATGAAAGCGTAATAGGTTCAGATCTAAAATCATGGCACTCGGGCCCCAGTGACAAGCATTAAGCATAGCAAAGTCATAGCAACATCAATCTCAGAACATAGTGGATACTAGGGATCAAACCCTTACAAAACTAACTTGATTACATGATAAATCTCATCCAACCCATCACCGTCCAGCAAGCCTACGATGGATTTACTCACGCATGGCGGTGAGCATCATGAAATTGGTGGTGGAGGAAGGTTGATGATGATGATGGCGATGAATTTCCCTCTCCGGAGCCCCGAACGGACTTCAGATCATCCCTCCAGAGAGAGTTTAGGGCTTGGCGGCGGCTCCGTATCGTAAAACGCAATGAGTCCTTCTCTCTGATTTTTTTCTCCCTAAAAGTGAATATATGGTGTCAATGTTGAGGTCGGTGGAGCGTCAGGGGGCCCACTAGGCAGGGGCGCACCCAGGGGGGTAGGGCGCGCCCCCCACCCTCATGGATAGGGTGTGGGCCCCCTGACGTGGATCTTTTTGCCAATATTTTTTATATATTCCAGAAATAATCTCCATTGATTTTCAGGTCATTCCGAGAACTTTTATTTCTGCAAAAAAATAACACCATGGCTATTCTACTGAAAACAACGTGAGTCCGGGTTAGTTCCATTCAAATCATGCAAGTTAGAGTCCAAAACAAGGGCAAAAGTGTTTGGAAAAGTAGATACGACGGAGACGTATAAGTCATTTTCCTCAAAATTGAAGATGGACTTGCTGGCGAAAGTAGTAGCGAGGGCTAGGATCGCGACACCAGAGTCTGACTCCTCAGATGCCTCATCTTCTTCACTTTCCTCATATTCAGCATCAGAGTCCATTTCCTTGCCAATGAATGCTTAAGCCTTTTTGGAGCTGCTCTTCTTGTGAGATGAAGACTTTGAAGGTTTTGACGATGAAGACTTTGAAGATTTCTTCTTCTTCTTTGGGTCGTCAGAACTGTAATCCTTGTATTTCTTCTTCTTTGATTCCTTCTCCCATTGAGGACAGTCAGTAATGTAGTGACCAAGTTTCTTGCATTTGTGGCAGGTTCTCTTCTTGTAGTCATGGGATGAGGAATCCAATTTTAAGTCATCACCTCTTGAGGATTTTCGAAAGCGACCACGCCTTGAGAACTTCTAGAATTTTCTCACGAGCATTGCTAGGTCCTGACTCAGTTCTTCAGGATCACCAAGGCTACTATCAGAATCTTCACCTTCAGATTCAAAGATTGCCTTGGCCTTCAGTGCACGAGACCGACCATACCTAGGTCCATAGAGATCTCTCTTCTCAGCAAGCTAGAACTCATGAGTATTTAGCCTCTCAGCGGGATCAAGTGACTTGTAGTCTCCACGTTCTTGTATCATCAGTGCAAGTGTCAAATGAGGAATCAAGCGATCTCAACAATTTCTTCACCACCTCATGGTCGATGATGTCAGTGGCACCAAGTGCTTGAAGCTCCTTTGAGATGTCAGTGAGGAGATCGAAGGTTTGTTGAACATTTTCATTGTCAAGTCTTTTGAAGCGGTTGAAGAGATTGCGAAGAACGTCAACTCGAGAGTCACGATGTGTTGAGACTCCTTCGTTGACCTTGGACAGCCTATCCCAGATAAGCTTAGCTGTCTCTAAAGCACTCACTCTACCATACTGCCCTTTGCTCAGATGGTCACAAATGATATTCTTTGCTTGAGAGTCGAGTTGCTTGAATCTCTTCACATTAGCAGCGTTAATGGTAGGAGTGACGGAGGGAATGCCATTTTCCACAACGTACTAGAGATCGTTGTCAATTGCCTCAAGATGCATTCGCATCTTATTCTTCCAGTAGGGGTAGTCCATCCCATCGAAGGTAGGACACCCAACCAAGACCTTGGTCATGCATGTAGTCGACATAACTAAAACTCCAGGTGGTTAGACCAAAATCACACAGAACAAGGGAGTACCTTGCTTTGATAACAATTAAAAGTGTATTCCATCGACTGGAGGGGGGCGAATAGGCGATTTTTACAAATTCGTCACTAAGGAATTTCAGAGTGAGGAAATTCCTAAGCAACAAACTACTTAGCAGTGGAATAAGTACTCAGATGCAAGCATAACAGAGTAGTAGCATAGTCATCATGGAAGCTGAGGCCGCTGGTAGGACAGTTGGACTCAATTCCAGGTTGACCGAGGTGGAGCGACATGAGGAGTCCACCGCAGCCGCCCTGGTCTCGGCGCAGGCCGAACTGGCCTCCGCCCACGTCGAGCTGCTCCCTCTTCAGCAATGGGTCACTAACGCCGAGTCCGTCATGCGGCAGAGCAGGGAGGAAGTGCTTCAGTGGCGTATGCTGGAACACGTGCACGCCCCATGCTCCAGGACATCAGGAACAAGGCCAACATCGCCCTGGGCCACATCTGTGGTGAGAATGCTCCTCATCCCCACGCGAATGACTACGCCAGCCACCTCCGCTTCTTCACCGACGTGGTGACGCGCCTGGAGAATTGTTCCGAGAGAGCTCGCCAACTTGTTGAAGAGAGGAACTGTGGCCTGCTCGGGCGTGCGTTCTCCCACGTCTTCGTCCATCTCTAGAACACCGACCCCAACTTCAATTTTCACGCTGCCATCGCTCCTGTACCCGAGTCCATCTGGGGCGACCTGTCGCGATGGTTGGAAGAAAATGTGGACGCGTTGGTCAGGGCCTTCACTTCCGATGAAGATGGGGTGGTGGTCGCGGCGGATAAAGGCGACGTGGTCGATGACGGTGTTGACGGCGCTCGAGGAGGCGATAGTGATGCTGGCGATGGTGGCAGCGATGCCATCGGCACTTCTTAAGGCGATGCAGCAAGCGACATGTCTGACTGATCCCCGCGTTTCCCAGCTGTTTGTCCTGCACACAGAGGCTTGGGCATGGCCCTAGAGGTTGTAAGAGCATTTTGAGAGGGGGGGCCCTCGTGTAAACAAACCACTGCCTTTATTCTTTTACGTCAAGCTGAGTGTGCACCTTTGAGAATCCATGGGTCTGGCGGCAAGTTTGCTGTTGTGGCTTACCTTAGCCGGGTAAGCCCCGAACTAGATCGTGAGGTCGTGAGCTCTCGAGGAACTCCTGAAGAGTCTGCTGATTCGCCTGATATGGCCTCGCGAGAATCAGGTGCCAATCATGGTGTCGATGCGCGCGGCGCGTATGTTGCGCCCAGCCCCACAGGCGAGGGGCCCGCAAGGGGGACACGGCGAGGATGAGCTCTGGGATAAGGCAAGAACCAGATAGCAAGAAATCACTCGAACAAGAAAAGTCACCCCCCATGCGTATCAATGAAAATTGAACTTCAACTCAAATCCAAATCCGGAAGGCAAGGCTATAGAAAATGGATCCAAAGCAAATGGCCGCGTCCGGCGCCTAGTCTTGTATTATTGTCTTCACGTCTTATCACCAGCGGGGAGCTAAGTGCTGCCACTAGGACGTGCGAGGGAGCCCCCGAGGCCCAAGGGTGGCACACCTGAGACTCCGGGGCGTGTACAGCCCCACTCGTTATTACGTGAGAGTGTCACGGGCGGAGACCTTCACATGCCTAAGCCTTACTTCATATCACCAGGCGAGGGCCCCGCCTTGCGCCACCTCCTACCACTGTTGGGACGAACAGATACCAGGACAGCACCAACGAGGGCAGAGGGGACGCCAGGTGGTGCCCTCGGCGACCACGGGTCCTCTACCGGGGGAAGGCTCGCCGGCGCCTCCCCGGCAAAGGGCCTACCTCCGGGCGATGCCTTGCCCCATGCGACACAGGGAGGGGCCTTGCTCCTGGCCCCTCCCACGTAGCCCTGAGTGAGACTCTCCTGGTGAGACGGATACCGCCTCGCCGGAACCTTCGCCTGGCGCTGTGACCTGGTTCACTTGCGATTCATGGTTAGCGTAAGCCTTCACCTGGGAGATTAGTGGTACCCTGTAGCTGTTGTTGATGGCGTGGCTGCTGGGGCTCTCAGGCGGCTCCTGGAAGGTCTCAGCTCCCTCGTCCTGATGGTGGTTGTCATTCCTTCTTGGTGTAGTGGAGGGAGACCGGCGTTGCCCTGAGGACGATCCTCACGAGGCTGATCCCTCCAGGCGCCCTCGTGAGACTGATCCTGCCAGTGTTCCTCGCGAGGCTGGTCGCGCCACTCATGGCACGGGCCATGGTTATCCCAGCGTCCACCACCACGTCCTCCTCCTTGGCCGTAGCCCTGGTCGTTGTGCTCGGGGCATCGACCGAAGCGTCCTTCTCGAATGGCTCTGAGCTCTTGACAGTCACTGGTGTTGTGGCTATGCAAATTATGGAAGGCGCAGAACGCTCGGCTGCTCTTGGATGACTCGGGCTGGTCCCTGCCGCGCTTTGTGTCTGGCTCCTTCATGAGCATGGCTGCTCCCTTGCGCTTCATGTCTTTGGCCTTGGCTTTCTTCTCCTCCGGGTCCGCAGCCGGGAGCTCGAGGAGGGAGAGGCTCCCCTCCTCAGCTCTTGCGCACTTGGTCGCCAGGTTGAACAGCTCCATAGATGTGCACAGCTCCTCGTGGATGGCGAGCTCCTCCTTCATCTTGACGTCGCGGACGCCATCAGAGAACGCAGAGATGATGGCATCGTCCGTCACCTTGGGGATCTTGAGGCGAATGTTGTTGAAGCGCTGGATGTACTTCTAGAGGGTCTCTCCTGGTTGTTGCTTGACGCGGCGTAGGTCACCCGCAGCCGGTGGGCGGTCACGAGTGCCCTAGAAGTTGGCAACGAAATGGTCGCGCATCTCATTCTAGGAGGAGATCAAGCCTGGAGGTAGGTTCAGGAGCCAGGAGCGGGCGCCATCCTCGAGAGCCATGGGGAACCAGTTCGCCATGGCTCTCTCGTCGCTGTTGGCCGCCTCGATGCTTAGGTCGTAGAGCTGCAGGAACTCCGCGGGGTCGGGGGTGCCGTCATAGCGAGGAGGCGGATCCGCCTTGAACTTTCCCAGCCAAGCGATGCTACGCAGCTCAGGCGTGAAGGCGCGGCAGCCTGCCGTGGTCATCGAGACTCTGCGCTGGTGGAGAACTTGTCTTGCCATGGTGGCGCAAGGAGCACATGGGCATTTTCTCGCGACCGAGGGACTTCTTTGCAGCTTCTTTCTTCTTGCGCGGGCGCCAGACGCGGTAGGTCGCGCCATGGGGCCACGCGCCTGGGCGCCGAGACTCCATCTTGGGGTAGAGGTGGTGGAGGCTCTCCATGGGCCACACCACCCACGGCTGGCAGAGGGCAAGGCAGCGAGAGGGACGGCACAGGGGATCCCCCTGCGGCGCTGACAAGCTCGGCGATGCAGTCGAGCCAGTCCTCGTAGAGGTCATCGACGGGGCAGTAGCGCAGGAGCTCGTGCACCATGCATAGAGCGGCCTGCGCGTCCATGGGAGTGCAACGAGCGTGGGATGACGAACCGGCCGGGGTCAGCGATGGAGTGGCATTGTGGCCGTCCCACCGCACCGAGGGGTGCGGTGAGGATACTTGCTGCTCGTTCCCCGCCGGGCCGGTGGCGGCGTTGGCGGCACGAGACGGAGAACGACGGGGTGGCCCGCCGACGGGAGCCATCTAACCAATGAGGGCGGCGAGGGAAGCCGAGCGCGGCAAGCGTCCGCCATGGAGACGACGAAGCAACGGGACGCAGAGCTACAAAAGGGAAGCTTCGGTGCACCCCTACCTGGCGTGTCAAATGTCGGATCTCGGGTTCCGGCAAAACCCTCAAGGTTCAAACACTGGGGTGCATGCGAAGATGTCCCCCTACCGGTCCACGTCCTAGCTTCGCTAAGATCTCAAGGGCAAACTCGACGAACTCGCAACACAAAGGACACAAGATTTATATTGGTTCTGGACAACGTTGTGGTGTAATGCCCTACCCTACTGTGGTGTGGTGGATTGCCTCTTGGGCCAAGGATTGTCGGATCACAGGTTCCGGCAAAATCCTCGAGGTTCGAACACTGGGGTGCGCGCGAAGATTTCCCCTATCGATCCACGTCCTAGCTCAGCTAAAATCTTACGAAGTCACAACACAAAGGACATAAGATTTATACTGGTTTAGGCCACCCTTGTGGTGTAATACCCTACTCCAGTGTGGTGTGGTGGATTGCCTCTTGGGCTGAGGATGAATAGTACAAGGGGAAGAACAGCCTCCTGAGGAGAGTTGTTCTTGTGCTTGGTGAACTTGTGGTTGTCCTGGTCTCTCTCAATCTGACCTCCTTTGGCTATGGTGGTGGCTAGTCCTATTTATAGAGGCCCTGGTCCTCTTCCCAAATATTGAGCGGGAAGGGAGCCAACAACGGCCAATTTGAAAGGAGACAACTAGTACAGCTTATCCTGACAAAAGCAGTCTTCGCCTGTCAAAGGCTCTGGCGGTGATGCCGTCTTGGGATCCACGGTGACCTCCGTCTTGCCGTCCTTCTGGTCTTGGTCTTGCTGCACTCATATTGAAACCTTTGCTTGACGCCTCGGTACTCCACGCCTGCACCTGCTTCCTTAGGACCGAAAAGGAAACAAGGACACTGTGCGCGCTGGCGCCTGCCTGGCCTTGGTCGTCATGGCTCACGTCATCGGAACCTCGCGAGGTTCGCCTGGCCTTGAACTCTCCGCCCCTCGCAAGCCAGCCTAGTGAGGCCACTCCTGAGGAGGTCTTGTGCCGCTCGTCTCGTGAGGCTTGGCCCCTCGCGAGGGTCTTGAGTCCTTGCTGGTGAAGATGGGCCGTACGGGCTCGCTTGCAGAGCCGTGCCGTGGGCCGCAGGTAGGCAAGTATGGGGACCCCCGTTCCCAGAACGCCGACAGTAGCCCCCGGGCCCAAGGCGTGCTTGGGCTTGGCTTCGAGGCGAAGCCAAAGGCAAAGTGCGGAGCGCCGCGGCCTTGGTCGACACGTGGTGGTTGATTGGACGTGGGCGCTTCCTCTTCCCCACGCTGCCTTGATACCCGCCTGGCTAGACGGCCATCGCGGTCTACACGGTTATTCTTCCATCGCCTGCGCCATTCTCCTCCAATTCCTCTGCTTCCCCCAGACTCCGCTCCTCTTTCCAATCTGACCTTAGCTCTACTCACTCCATTGCCATGGTGCCGACGCAAGCGGATAAGGGGAAGAAGCCTCTATCTTCGGCTAGTGCACCCCCAGCCACAGAGCCCGTAGTTGGCCGATTGCTGGTGCTCAACGATGAGGCTATGGGCAAGGTGCGTCACATGCTTGCCTCTAGCTTCAATGAGTGGAGGAAAGACGATGGCTTGGCCTGCGTCTCGCGCTCGCATTGACCGGGCGGCCACTGAGGTCCCCTTCTTCATCGACGCCCTTTGGGCCGACTTGGTCCCTCCTTTCTCCGCCTTCTTCAACGTTGTGCTTGCGCATTATCAGATCCATATGCTGCAGCTTGATCCTCAATAAGTGACCCTTCTCGCTGTCTTCGGCTTTGTTTGCGAGGCCATGATAGGCATCGCCCCTTCAGTGGCCCTTCTCCTCCACTTCTTTTCGCTGCACCTGGTTGATCCCCAACAGAGCTCAGGATGCCTGAGCTTTCAGGCCGTGGCGGCGATGGCCGGTGCGGGGATTGACTTCGAGCTCCCACCATCCACGAGAAGGTTTCGGACATGGTGGGTATTCGTTGATGTCGGAGTGCTCAGCCCCCTGCTCTCTTATCCGCCAGCGCCCGCTATTCCCAGCTCCGGTTGGTGCCATCAAAGGCTTACAGATTCGTGCCTTGCCCCTGTCTGGCTCGGGCTGAGGTGGCTCAAGGATCTTGATGTGACTGCGACTATGGTGGTACAGGAGTTCATCCAGCACCGGATCGCGCCACTTCAGCGCCACTCTCAACCGATGTGGGCGTTGCTCAACAGCAAGGACAACATGAGACTTCAGGAGTCCGCCTTTGACGAGTGGCGGCTGCGTCCAGTCGGCCTCGTGGGGCCTCGTGAGAACCCCATCGTCGTGGTTCCTCTTCCTGTTGCTGGCGCCGAGCTCGCTCCAAGTGTGGATGCAGGGGGGCGAGCACCGCTGGGGGCTGATGGCGAAGGTGCCGAGATGCTGATGCCCCCCAGGGCTCTAGATCCGTCGTCCTCATGAACTCACGACTCTTGCCTTGGGGTGGTGGTTGAGGAGGCGACGCAGCTTATGTCTCCCGAGGCTGGGGCTCCTGAGACCTTGACAGGTCGCTGCGAGGCAGGGCCTGATGGCTCCTCTCGGCTTGGCGCTCCTGAGACTTCCCCTTCGAGCACTTCTCCTATTGCGCCTCGTGTTGGCCGCCACATCCAGCGCTTCGGTCGGCTCTGCATGGACTTTGAAGAGCTTCGCAAGAGGAAAGGGTCCCCAAGCAGCGGCGCCTTCAGGCCGTTAAAGCGGAGAAAGTACAATGCTGTTGATGAGTAAGTACCTTATCTTGGTGATTCTCCGCGTGTTGTTTCCCTTCCTGACGATATCTCTTCAGGATTCCTTCCACCAAGGCCGCAATGTCTCTTGAGGAGCAGCCTCCTCTCGCCTTGCTTCTCCTGCCAGGCTCGAGCGCTTCAATCCCGTGCTCTGCTCATGGTGTGGAGTCAACTGGGGAAGCCGGCCCGTCGACAAGGTGTCTCGAGCTCGCGCCTTCGCCGTCTTTTCTTCACGGCCTTGCTCGGATCACAGCAAGTGTGCCAAGGGTTCCTCCCCTGGTCGTGGACGGCGACTGGTTGGCTTCGATCCTGGGGTCTTCTTCAAGCAGCGGGCCTTCACTCGTTCGGGCCCCTCGTGAGGTGCATCACGCAAATGGCTGGATGCCAGCCCCCAGCCCCCTGCTGAGAGGGGGCGAGCCACTTCAGGCCCCATCCGCGGTCCCCGCGGCGGAGGATGAAGTCAACAGCATGCTCGAGTCGGCGCCAGAAAGGAGCGTTGTTCGCCACGAGCTCTTTCAGGAGGCGATGGGCGCGGTGAACCGGCTTGGTGAAGAGCTCGTGGATGTGGACGTGCGCCTCGTGGCCGAGGGTCTGTGGCTGGTGGAGGAGCGGCATAAGCTGAAGGTGTCCATCAACCTCGGGCGCCACCAGCGCGAGCTCGATAATGCGAAGGCCGAGGCTTCCCTCGCAGCCTCCCGTGAGGCCTGCTCCCGAGCTCTGGAAGAGGCTCGGGAAGCTGACCGCCGTCGCGAGGCCACGGAGAAATGCGCGTGGGAGCTCCAAGCCTGGAGCGCCGTCTTGGATCAGCAAGTGGAGGCACGCAGGGCTGCCCTTGCATCGTTGAGGGGGACGCCCGCCGAGGAGGAAGAGATCCGGAAGCGCGAGGAGGCGCTGGCACTGGAAGCCATGGAACGCAGCCTTGTCCTCGAACGGATGGAGACGAGGGAGCGCCAGGTTGTTCAGGCAGAGGATGACATCAGCGCTCGTGAGGCCAGGGCCCAGGAGGAGGTCGATCGCCGGGTGGCCGAGGCTCGCGCGGATCTCGACACCAGGTATGACCTGAAGCTGAAGCTCGTGGAAGCTGGGGCCACTGGTAGGACTGCTGCCCTCAAGTCCAGGTGGGTCAAGGTGGAGCGGCGCGAAGAGGCCGCCGCAACCGCCCTGGCCTCGGCGCAGGCTGAGCTGGCTTCTGCCCGCGCCGAGGTGCTCCCTCTTTGGCAGCGGGTTGCCCACGCCGAGTCCGTCCCGCGGCAGAACAAGGAAGAAGTGCTTCAGCGGTGGACGTTGGATCGTGTGCATGCCCCCATGCTCCAGGACCTCAGGAACGGGGCCAACACCGCCCTGGGCCATATCTGCGATGAGAATGCTCCTCATCCCCATGCGAACGACTACGCTAGCCACCTCCGCTTCTTCGCCGACGTGGTGACGCGCCTGGAGAGCCATTCCGAGCGAGCTCGCCAACTTGCTCGGACGTGCGTTCTCCCGAGTCTTCAGCCACCTCTAGAACGCCGACCCCAACTTCGACTTTGATGCCGCCATTGCTCCCGTTCCCGAGGCCATCCGGGGCGACCTGTCGCGATGGGTTGAAGACAATGTGGGCGCGCTGGTCAAGGCCTTCACTTCCGACAACGATGGGGTGGTGGTCGCGGCGGACGCGGGCGACATGGTCGAGGACGGGGATGGCGGCACTGGTGGAGGTGATGGTGATGCCATCTATGGTGGCAGCGATGCTAGCGATGGTGGCGGCGATGCCAGCGGCGCGTCTGAGGGCGATCTGGGGGATGCGACGAGCGACATGTCCGACTGATCCCGTGCTTCCCAGTTATATGTCCTGCACACAGAAGCTTCGGGCGTAGCCCTTGAAGTTGTAAGAGCATTTTTTGGAGGGGAAGCCACTCTTGTAAATGTGCTACTGCCTTTATCTTGTTAGGTCAAGTTGAATATGTATCTTTGTGGACCTACGTGCCTTGGGGCGAAGTTGTCGTTGCGGTTTACCTTAGCCTGGGCGAGCCTAAACCGGCTCGTGAGGTTGGAAGCTTCGGAGGAACTCGCCGAGCCACCCCAGGGGGCCGCGTGATAAGCGAGCGCTAGCCGGGGCCTGGCATGCGCGTGGCGCGTGCACGTCTCACTCAGCCCCACTCGCGAGGGGCCCACGTGGGGGAAGCAGCAGGCGCGAACTTCGAAATAAGGCAAGAACCAGACAACAAGAAATCGCTTGAACGAGAAAAGGAACCCCCCGCGCGCATCAAATGAAAACTCAACTCCAACTTAAATCCAAATCCAGAAGTCAAGGCTATAGAAAAGGGGATCCAAAGCAAATGGCTGCGTCCGACACCAAGTCTAGTCTTCTTGTCTTCAAGTCTTCTCACTAGTGCGGAGCTAAGTGCTACCACTAGGACATGGGAGGGAGCCCCCGAGGCCCGAGAGCGGCACTCCTGAGACTCCGGGGCATGTACATCCCCACTCGTTATTACGTGAGTGTCACAGGCCGCGATCTTCACAAGCGTGAGCCTTACTTCATATCGCCAGACGAGGGCCCCGCATTGCGCCGCCCCCTACCATCGTCGGGACGACCGGAGACCAGGACGGCACCAACGAGGGTAGAACAGACGCCAGGGGCGCCCTCGGTGACCACGGGTCCTTTGCCGGGGGTAG
The DNA here is from genome assembly GCF_003073215.2 of Triticum urartu. NCBI lineage: Eukaryota > Viridiplantae > Streptophyta > Magnoliopsida > Poales > Poaceae > Triticum > Triticum urartu. Next base: position 154,071,647 of record NC_053026.1, on the reverse strand, counting down.
GCTCTGGAGCACTTCCCTAGCAGAGGGCCTACCTCCGGGGGACGCCTTGTTTCGTGTGGCGCTGAGGAGGGGCTTCGTCCTGGCTTCTATCATGCAGCCCCCACCGTGCCCCCTAGCCATCTGCTGCTGCGACCTGACCCCCCTGCGTACCATGGTTAGCGTAAGCCTGCTCCTGAGGAATTAGTGGTACCCTGTAGCAGTTGTCGTCAGTGCGGTTGGCGAGGCTCCCGGGGGGTCCTGAAAGGCGCCGGCTTCTAGCGCCTCCAGGGTCGTCTTCCAGAACGTACTCTTGGTCCACCATGCGGGGCACATAGACCTCCGAGGCCACCGCCTCAAAGAGCTTGCCGTAGTGCCCCACCCCCCATGTTGCCCGACCCAGCGTGCCGCCTTGAGGATGGTAGCGCTGCATCCCGCCCGGACCGTAGCTGGTAGTGCTTGTACCCGCACCCAGCTGAGGTGGCGCGGGCGCGAGCGGGCGTGCAGCCCCGTTGGTCACGTCGGTGTCGATGAAGCATGGTAGTGCGGCTGTAGACATGCGGGCGTGGTGTGGCCCGCAAGGCGACCCGGCGCAGCTCATGGCGTGAGCAGAGAACAGAAGGGAGGCGCTCCTGAAGCCGTGGCGTCCAGTAGCTCGGCGATGCACTCTAGCAGTGCATCCCGACCGCTATGCATCAGCCGGCATTGTAGCAGCTCCCATGCCACCGTCAATGCAACTCGCATGTTTGCCTGCTCCCTCCGGGTGTGCGGGGTTGTTGCCGTGGCGTGGCTTGTGGCCCTTGCGGCAGCCCGCACCTGTCGTGGGGTGAGGGTGGACAGCGCCTGGCCACGCCGCCCATGCATCGCAGTGTCAGGTGGCGCTCGTGCTGCCTGGAGCGCGGGGTTGAGGTCTTCCTGGGCAGGCGACGCCTCCCGGGCCGGCCAGGCTGCCCGGCGATCGGCGTTGGTCCTTGAGTCGCCGGACATCGGAACTGTAGAGCGTTGGTGAATCGACGGGCGGGAGAGAAGCTCTGGCGCACCCCTATCTAGTGCGCCAAATGTCGGATCGCGGGTTCCGGCAAAACCCTCAAGGTTCGAACACTGGGGTGCGTGCGAAGATCTCCCTCCTACCGATCCACGTCCTAGCTCAGCTAAGATCTTACGAACTAACTCGACGAACTCTCAACACAAAGGACACAACATTTATACTGGTTCAGGCCACCATTTTGGTGTAATACCCTACTCCAGTGTGGTGTGGTGGATTGCCTTTTGGGCCGAGGATGAATAGTACAAGGGGAAGAACAGCCTCCTGAGGAGAGGTTTTCTTGTGCTCGGTGAACTAGTGGTTGTCCTGGTCTCTCTCAATCTGACCTCTGTTGGCTATGGTGGTGGCTAGTCCTATTTATAGAGGCCCTGGTCCTCTTCCCAAATATTGAGCGGGAAGGGAGCCAACAGCGGTCAATTTGAAAGGGGACAGCTAGTACAACTTATCCTGACAAAAGCAGTCTTCGCCTGTCAAAGGCTCTGGTGGTGACACCGCTTTGGGCTCCACGGTGACCTCCGTCTTGCCGTCCTTCTTGTCTTGGTCTTGTTGCACTGATATGGAAACCTTTTCTTGACGCCTCGGTACTTCGCGCCTGCGTCTGCTTCCTTAGCACCTAAGAGGAAACAAGGACACTTTGCGCGCTGGCGTCCGCCTGGCCTTGGTCGTCATGTCTCACATCATCGGAACCTCACGAGGTTCACCTGGCCTTGAACTCTCCGCCCCTCGCGAGCTAGTCTGGTGAGGCCACTCCTGAGGAGGTCTTGTGTCGCTCTCCTCGCAAGGCTTGGCCCCTCGCGAGGGTCTTGAGTCCTTGCTGGTGAAGATGGGCCGTATGGGCCCGCTTGCAGAGCCACGCCGTGGGCCGTAGGCAGGCAAGTCTGGGGACCCCCGTTCCCAGAACGCTGACAAGGATGAATAGTACAAGGGGAAGAACAACCTCCTGAGGTGAGGTGTTCTTATTCTTGGTGGTTGTGAGGATGAACTGAATGAGTTCGAGGGGCCCCGTCCTACTGTCTTGGCTAATCCTATTTATAGAGGCCCTGGTCCTCTCCCCAAATATTGAGCGGGAAGGGAGCCAACAATGGCCAATTTGAAAGGGGACAGCTAGTATAGCTTATCCTGACAAAAGCAGTCTTCGCCTGCAAAAGGCTCTGGTGGTGACGCCGCCTTGGGCTCCATGGTGACCTCCATCTTGCCGTCCTGCTGGTCATGGTGTCGTTGCACTGATATGGAAACCTTTGCTTGATGCCTCGGTACTCCACGCCTGCGCTTGCTTCCTTAGCACCAAAGAGGAAACGAGGACACTGTGCGTGCTCACGCCCGCCCAATCTTGATCGTCATGCCTCATGTCATTGAAACCTCGCGAGGTTTGCCTTGCCTTGAACTCTCCACCCCTCGAGAGCCAGCCTGGTGAGGGCGCTCCCGAGGAGGTCTTGCGTCGCCTGCCTCGCGAGGGTCTTGAGTGCTTGTTGGTGAAGATGGGCTGTACGGGCCCGCTCACAAAGCCGCGCCATGGGCCATAGGCAGGCATGTCTGGGGACCCCCGTTCCCAAAGCACTGACAGTTGTTCCATCACTTTTTTACTTTACATGTTATGTATATTGTCCAGTGAGCACACGTAGTAATGTGAAATACGATTAGTTCTCCTACTATATGACAAGTAGTGAGGTACCAGGCAACTTAGCTATCCGTGATGGACTCTCTTGAACGCCATCATTAATTATTTCTGCGTGTTTGAGCTGTGCATTTGTAGATGGGCCTGGGAGTCGAGCTAGTAGGGCAGTGGCCTAGGTCCAAAGTAGTAGAAGTAGCACAAAAACATTTTTTGAGTGTAGGTTTTTCCCTGTTGAAGCCTACCTACTAGAATCACCAGTGCTTGAAAGGAAAAGTGAAGGAAAAATATAGGAATTAGGAAGTTTCCTATGGTACTACTATTCATGCATTTGATCCAAAGGAATGGAGCAAAGGAAAACAATAGGATTTGTTCCTTTAGTGTCTCCTTGAAAGAAAAACCGTATGACTTTTAATACCCACATGTCCTCCTTTTTAAATTCCTATTCATGTAGCACACTACTAAGAGATAGTAGCATAATAGCATTATAACCATACATTTTCTTGTGGTTTGGCTTAATCTCAACATGCTTCTTTGCATCCTGTGATCTTCCAATTCTTGTGAACCAAACACCCATATTGGCAGAAATCTTGTGTTTTGAAATTCTCTGCTTTTCACGTGCATTCCTATCCTATTCTTGTGTATTTCCAATCCCTGCATTGTTAGAATCCTCCAATTCAAACAAGCCCTTACAGAATTACTTCTATTACAAATATGTTTCAAAGAAAACCTTGTGTGGTTTGTCTCGCTCCTGTTGCGTTGTGGTCCAAACCAGCTCAGCTGCTCCAACAACGAAAGGGTTCACCACAACAGGGATCCACCCTCCAGATTGTCTTTCGCTGCCTCAGATCTTCTTCCCCGCCGCAGGCAGCCACGACAACTGCATTACCATCATCAACTATGTAGATGACCTTGAGGACTACATGGGTCCACATGAGAGGTTGGACTCTTTCATCTTTGCTTGCGTAATGCATCGCTTAATATGATGACATGCTACTTTATCGTCCTGTTCACTGATTAGACGTCGAGTCAGGTTCGAACTAATGCTCAAACTTTAGTTTTTAAATGGTTGTGGGGTACATACTGGGGCAGCAATCAATACTATCTGTCTACTATCGGGTTAATCTCGGGTGTCTACTATGAGTATCATGTTGGGTGGAAACAAACATTAAAGGAGCCATTATCTGTATTTTTTTAACTGAAGCTATTATATGCCTGCTATCATTGGTTTTGGGTCTATCCACAGTTTGCTACCATCACTCTGGATTTGTGCATGTACTCCTTACATAATCCCACTATGTTTTATTCCTATGCATGTCAGTTATTGTACACAATGGTACTGAACATGTAGAGCAAAAGAGACGAGCGTTGCATGGCAATAAAATTTCATGTAGACGTCGCTCCATGGTCGGCGCAAAAGCAAACCCCCTCCCCCCATTCCAAACTATAATCAAGAGGAAGATAACTATTCAGAGGGGGATTCAGAGGGAGCATACCACTCCTATTTACCCCCTGAGGTCTTTTGCTCTAACTTGGCATGATGATGTTGGTCATATCATGCACATGGTGCCTTGCATTGCTTACTTTATACATAAAATATGTCATATTCTTAGTTTGGACATGCATTGTGTGAATGCCATCTATTTAGTTTCTATATCATATATGTGAACCATGTAATGCCATATTGTTTAGCCAAGCATCATATATGTGAATTTTGCAATGCCATCCTGGTTAGCCAGTCATCGTATATCTGAATTATATCATGCCATCCTTTTTATTACATATTAAATTTGTCAACAATTTTAGTACATTCAATTACTCTTCCTGTGCATCAGCGATCCAACATGGCCATGGAAAAATCTGGAGTGAAAACAAGGTCTTCAGAGAAGACACAATGCAATTCGATGAAGCGCATGTCTTGCTAGTTATGGATACCTCCTCAGAGGAGGATTCAGAGACAGATGAATGAAGGAAATATGCCCTAGAGGCAATAATGAAGTTGTTATTTATTTTTCCTTATATCATGATAAATGTTTATTATTCATGCTAGAATTGTATTAACCGGAAACTTAGTACATGTGTGAATACATAGACAAAACAGAATGTCCCTAGTATGCCTCTACTTGACTGGCTCGTTAATCAAAGATGGTTAAGTGTCCTGACCATAGACATGTGTTGTCATTGGATGAACGAGATCACATCATTAGGGGAATGATGTGATGGACAAGACCCATCCATTAGCTTTCTTCATGACTTATACATATTCCTTTGACTATGAGATTATGCAACTCCCAAATACCGGAGGAATACCTTGTGTGCTATCAAACGTCACAACGTAACCGGGTGATTATAAAGATGCTCTACAGGTGTCTCCGATGGTGTTTGTTGAGTTGGCATAGATCGAGATTAGGATTTGTCACTCCATGTATCGAAGAGGTATCTCTGGGCCCTCTCGGTAATGCATATCACTATAAGCCTTGCAAGCAATGTGACTAATGAGTTAGTTACAAGATGATGCATTACAGACGAGTAAAGAGACTTGCCGGTCATGAGATTAAACTAGGTATGTGGATACCGACGATCGAATCTCGGGCAAGTAACATACCGATGACAAAGGGAATGATGTCGGTGTGGAACGACACCTATGGGACCACAAGAATCCCTACTACAGTTGCCGAGGCGCAGGGTTGCGAGGAGAGCAGGGCTAGTAGATAGCACAAGGATCATTTACCCAGGTTCGGGCCGCGAGGATGCGTAAAACCCTAGTCCTGCTTTGGTGGGTGTATTTCTGAGAGTTCTTGAGCTCTCGAACTAGCTGTGGTCAGTGTGTGGTTCGAAATAGCCGAATCCCTCTCCTCGTCGCCTCGGGCCTCCTTTTATAGGAAAAAGGGGTTGCCATAGTGGCACACAGGAGGTGGAAAGGTCTACATGACACGATGTTATCCCTCGTATTACGGGACAAGGTGCATTTAATGCATCCCTTAGGTGTCCTCTTGCTTTATCGGGGACGGGGGCGAGGCCCGTCTCGTCCGTCGCCGCTCCTCCTCGCTTCGACACGCGCCTTGGCCAGGGATGCGTGCGGTGCCATGTAGGCAGGCAGGCAGCTGAGTTGGCGTGGTGGTGGAGCCTTCACGAAGATCTGCATGCCGCCACGCAGGCACTTGATGAGTTGGCCTGGGAGCTGCATGTTGCCACGCAGGTGCCTGCCCAGCTGGTTGGGTTGGCAGCTGCATGTGAATGGCGGTGGAAGCTTGGTTGACGTGGGCTTGGAGGTGGTCTTGCCGGCGTCTTTGGTGAGGGCCTTGCTAGGTGGCCCGCCAAGGGTCTCGCCATGGCGTGTTGTCGTCCCCGACAAGGATCTTGCCTAGAATCGTCGTCTTCTAATTTGATCTTGAATATGTCTTCACAAAGATCTACACGCCACCACAGGGGTGCCTTCGCGACCCTGGCCCCACGCCGATGATGGCACTGGGGGCCGTGGGCTCAAGGGTGGCTCGCTCTGTTGGTGCGGGGCGAGCTGTCCCGGCAAGAGTCTTGCCGGGGCCGCAGAGGCCACCCGGCAAGGGTCTCGCCAGGGGAACTTGCTTCGTCCCTCTGCTCTTTGTGGTCTTGGCCTTGGCATTGGTTTGATTGTCTTGGGCTTTGATCTTACCTTGGCTCACCTCCCTCGTTCTGCTTGGTGTGGCCATGGGCGCGGCTCTGACTGCCCGTGCACAGGAAAAAGGGGTACAAAGATGCGCCCCTATTTTTGTACACCGAAAAATGAAGTATGTTGTTATGAGGTTTGACCGACAAAGATCTTTGTAGAATATATAGGAGTCAATATGAGCATCCAGGTTCCGCTATTGGTTATTGATCGGAGATGTGTCTCGGTCATGTCTACATTGTTCTCGAACCCGTAGGGTCCGCACGCGTAACGTTCGATGACGATTTGTATTATGAGTTATGTGATTTGATGATTGAAGCTTGTTCGGAGTCCCAGATGAGATCACGGACGTGACGAGGAGTCTCGAAATGGTCGATAGGTAAATATTCATATATTGGAATATTGCATTTGGACATCAGAATGGTTCTGGGTGGTTTGGACATTTTTCTGGAGTACCTGGGGGTTACCGGAACCCCCCGGGAGAAGTTATGGGCCTTATCGGCCATAAGAGGGAAGCACAACAGCCCACCAGGGGCTGGTGCACCCCCTTGGGCAGGAGGCCGATTAGGACTAGGAGAAGGGGGCCGGCCCCCCTTTCCTTCTCCTTCTCCCTTCCCCCTTTCCTACTCCGCGTGGGACGTGGAATCCTACTAGGACTACGATCACCTTGGCGCACCCCCTAGGGCCGGCTGCCTCTCCCTCTCCCTCCTTTATATACGGAGGCAGGGGCACCCAAAGACACACAAGTTGATCTTTTATTCATGTGCATTGCCCCCCTCCACAATTACACACCTCGATCATATCGTTGTAGTGCTTAGGTTAAGCCCTGCATCGGTAACTTCATCATCACCGTCACCACACCGTCCTGCTGACAAAAGTCTCCCTTTTCCTCAACTGGATCAAGAGTTGGAGGGACGTCATGAGCTGAACATGTGCTGATCACGGAGGTGTTGTATGTTCGGTACTTGGATCGGTCGGATCACGAAGACGTTCGACTACATCAACCGTGTTACTGAACGCTTCCGCTTTCGGTCTACGAGGGTACGTAGAGACACTCTCACTAGTAGAAAACGGGCCATTAGTACCGGTTTGTAAGGGCCTTTAGTGCCGGTTTCGGAACCGGCAGTAACATTTCGGCACTAAAGGCCCCCCCCCTTTAGTACCGGTTCAGCACGAACCGGTGCTAAAGGGCAACCACGTGGCACGAGCCAGCTCCGGGGGCCGGGAGTCCTTTAGTACCGGTTGGTAACACCAACCGGCACTAAAATGTTTGGGGGATTTTTGGTTTTATGATTTCTTTTTCATTTAATTTTGTGTTTTCCATTTTAATTCTTTTTCGTTTGCTGGTATTTTACGGTACTACACATTGTACACGTTATGCATATATATATATATATATATATAAAAATAGAATTTCTAGTAGAACCAATCATATATATATATATCATCAATGTCTCACAAACCACCATATTAATTTACACATACACACATGTATAGCTATATACAATTTCTCCTACATATGCATGTTGCCTTCGGAGCCAGTGGCATTAGCCTAATTGGTGCCTTCGGAGCACGATGACAATTGGAAGTGGTTCATGACATGTTCGATGGGGGCGGTAGCGGGTAATAGTATTCTCCCTTCGGATTTATGACCTGGTCGAGCAAAAATCCCGCTATTTCCTCTTGAAGTGCTTCTACGCGCTCCATTTCTAGGAGCTTGTCCCGCACCTCTTTGAACTGTTAAGAAGGAGATCAATATGCATGTGTATTAGTTGTGTGACAAGATATCGATAATGGTGTAAAAATTGTGAATAGTGTTCTGACAAGCGTACCCATTCCTGTCTTTGAGATCTGCTCTTTTCGGACGCCATCATGCGAATGTTCTCGCAAATGCAGTATGCACATAGATTAGTCCCCTGCGCCTGCTTCAGGGCCTTTATTACGAGAATGGAATTTAATTTGATCAGATAATAATTAATCAAGCATGATAATTAAAGAGATGGCAGCTAGCTAGCTAGCTAGTACTACTTAATTACTTACCTGGATCGAAACCATTTCCGCTGTGGTTTCCATTCGCCTTCCGTGACGCTGATGAACCTTGCCCAAGCCCTGCTCGCCGACAAAGAAAATGAATAAAGGGGTTATTAAATAGTTCATATCATGAAATGACGAACTAAATAGGCCGAGATATATAGTTAATAATGATTGAAATTACCTGTTGACTATCCCATACAAGATGTTGTAGTCACTATTTGCTTTGAGTAGCGAGTCCAGTATTTCAAATGTTCCGGCGTCAACTTTAATGATACACAAGATCCAGTGAAATCTGCATGCACACACGTTTGCATGTCTTAATTAAGCGGGCATATGTAAGCAAAAACATGTAGCTAGCTAGTAGGCAAAGACAGAGAATTTGTAGTACAAGAAAGTGTGACTCACTCGAAGTTGTAAGGAAGTAGTATATCTTCATTGTATTTGAGGCTCTTCAAGAACTATAGCATGCTGTCCTCTACCTGCTTTTCATAATACTTGCTCATTTTCCATGTGTATTGATTAACGGTGTTTGGGTCAATGAACCCAATGCCATAGCGTCCACCTTTTCTCATTTCATACATCTTCATCCTGCATAATACCACAAAAAAGAATATAGTGAGGATAATTACAGGTAATGATTGATCAAAAGGATCACTACAGCTAGCTTGAGACTTAAATTACAGAAAGAAATCACTTACAGACAATAGCAACTGACGATAGATTTCTCGAGTGCGTCTTGATTGTATAACTGAAACAGTTCAGAATACTCAACGGCCACAGCTTTCTCATGGTAGTAATGATTCTTCTTGACATACACCATGAGGGACTCTCGATTGGATCTCTTGGTAATGTCCATGTACCATTGATGCAATTCATACATTCTCGTTGGGAGCTTCTTGACATCTTCTGGCTTGACCAAAGGTTGGCCCCAGACATATTTCCGTTTTATTTCCTCCTTTGTAATCACAGGCATGTCCTCGATCTCGAGGAGTTGTCCAACAGTGATCTTGAGTTCTTCAGCCTGCATTATATGCTCCTGGGTTATTACCACATCGCCCACCTTGGGAACGTAAACTGTTTGGCCACAATAATATTGGGCGCGCGTACTGTCACGTGTTGTCGGCACAACAAGCGGGGGGGTCGATTGCGCCGCCTGTTCTCCCAGCTGGGCAACGGTTTTCCCGCATTTTTCGACAGCTGCTTGTTGTTTGCTCGAGCTCGAGCTCGCCTCCTTCTGTAGACGTTGTCGATGTAACTTCCTGATGTGGCGCTCATAGTCTGTGTCAACAGGCTTAGGAGCTGGTGGTTGAGCCATACGAATGAAGTGGTCAACTACTTCCACAGGCACTTTCTCCCTTGGCGGCAGTGGCGGTTTCGGTCCAAAATGGGCGTCGACTTCTGCCCGCACTATGGCATTGGTTTGCTCCTCGGTCCTGTCGTAAGCCCTCACAGGAAGAGGAGTAGTGAGGTTTGGACCATATTTATATCGCTTGCCTCCGCCTGTACTTCCTGTACTATGACCTCGACTGGTACCGCTACGCACCATAGCTGCGGGGTGTCTCTTCTGCGATTGCTGAGGCGGCGAAGACGGCTGACGGGGCTGAGTTGGAGGAGGAGGAGTGGCCTGAAGCTGTGCCGGACTTGGAGGAGGAGTGGCCTGAGGTCGTGCCGGACTTGGAGGAGGAGTGGACGTCTGACGCTGTGTCGGACTTGGAGGAGGAGTGGCTTGACACTTTGCCGGACTTGGAGGAGGAGGAGTGGCCTCACGCGTTGGTGGACTTGGAGGAGCGGGAGTCTGCTAACTCGGTGGCGGACTTCGACGAGGAGTCGGGTGACGCGGTGTCGGTGGCCTTCGAAAAATGATGCAATCCTTTCTCCATAGGATGATACGATGTTTGGCATCTCCGAGTGTGTGCTCCTCATCACCTCCAGGAATGTCAAACTCTAGCCCCGAATATTGGTCCACCACCTCATCAACCAAGACACGAGCATAGCCCGTTGGAATCGGGTTGCAATGGAAGGTTGCCTCGGGGGAATTTGAAAAAGCAACGACGTCCGCCACCTTCATGGATATGTTCTTCATTTTGAAGTGTAGCTCGCAGTTAGTGTTCTCCGTGATGTCATCCACGGGGTATCTATCCAGCACTACTGCGTCGCCCGGGGCGGAACCCACGCTGCTTCTCGGCATGGATGGGGCGGTGGTATCCAATGCTGGATCATCCGCTAGCTGCTGCAGCTACTGAGACCCCCTTTGCTGGCTAAGTGAGTCGATCTGCTCCTGCTGCCGCTGGAATTTAGCTGCCAATTCCGCTTGACTTGCTTCTAGGCCTTGAAGGCGTTCATAGTCAAGCTTCCTTTGCTCCTCCTCCATCTTCCTCTTCTTCTCCTCCGCAATCTTCTTTCTCGCATGGGTTCTGTAGTCGGTGTTCCAGTCCGAAAACCCCTCATACCACGGAATAGCGCCCTTGCCTCGTGTTCTTCCCGGGTGTTCAGGATTTCCCAGGGCACGCGTAAGCTCGTCGTTCTCTCTGTTGGGCTGGAACACCCCTGATCGAGCCTCTTCTATTGCAACAAGTAGCGCATCGTCGGCTCCGTTCAGACATGCCTTCGTCGAAACATTGCCTGTCTTCGGGTCCAACTCCCCCCCATGCGCATAGAACCAAGTCCTGCACCTGGGGGGCCAGCTCTTACTAACCAGAGTGACACCTGCATCCTCCATCTCTTTCTCAGACTTATCCCACTTAGGCATTGCCACCGCGTAGCCACCTCGCCCCAGCTTATGGAACTTATCCTTTTTTTCGGCATTCTTCTTGTTTATTCTCAACCGTTCCTTAGCTAATTCTGAATCCTTGAATTTCACGAAATCGTCCCAATGAGCACTTTGATTCTCTAGTATCCCCTTGAATACTGGAGTCTTCCTTCCTCCCTTGACGTACTTCTCCCACGTCATTCTCTTGTGGTTCTTGAATGCAACCGCCATCTTCCTAAAAGCAGCGTCCTTGACTTTCCGCACGTCTGCTTCTGTGAAATTATCTGGTAGGGTGAAATGTTCCATGAGAGTATCCCAAAGCAGATTTTTTTGATTCTCGTCGACAAAAGTAACATCTGGACGTGGATTTGCTGGCATTCTCCATTCTTGAAGGGAGATCGGGAGTTGGTCCTTCACAAGAACTCCGCACTGACGAACGAACTTGTCCGCAATCTTCTTAGGCGCTAATGGTTTGCCATTAGGTCTGATTGCCTCGATATTGTACTTTATGCCCTCCTTCAACTTTTTGTTCGGGCCTCGTTTCGTCCTTTTGCCTGAAGATTTGCTCGATCCGGATGGCTGAAAGAAGAAAGATCGATTCGTTAATATATCTTCAACTCATTTAAAACATGCGATGATCACCAGATTCCTGCTTATATAAATATATATACCTCGCCGGTGTTTGTTGTTTCAGGATCAACATGTTCTTCGTCGTAGTTCATGACTTCATCTTCTCGGTCATCACGATCGAATATCATATCACCCTCTCCGGTGTTGTTTAGAAATTCGGAGCCGTCAAAATCTTCTCCATTTTGATCATCATCTGGCCCGCGTATGATATCGAGCATGGTCTGTTCTCTCTCTCTGTCGGTATTGTCCGCCATAGCTTTTATTTAACTATGCCAAAACAAATATAAAACAATTTAGTATAATCTCGAATAATAGATATAATCTCGAATACATCGTCTCGAATAATAGATATAATCTCGAATACATCATCTCGAATAATAGATATAATATTGAATACATCACTAGCTAGCTAGCTAGCAAGCTAATAAAGATCGAATAGTACAGAGTAATCTAGGCCACTCGCGGTTCCTGAGGTGCAAGCGGTGGACACCCAAAGAGAAGGAACCATCACTGGATCATAGCTCGGGTGATATCCCCAAAGAACCTGCCAGGTATTGGAGAACCTGACGTCCATAGCAGCCATGTAGCGATGGACGTGCTCGTCCTCCTCCCTGACACGGCGACGTACCACCTCCGGTGGGGCCGGCTCCCTCCGCACCGAAAGTGGCCCACGTGAATGCCACCAAAGGAGATGAGCGTCGACGACGGGACCCGGGGCCAGGTTCCTCACCAAGCGTCGCGCCCCTGAAGGTAGCACCTCCCAGTGCCAGCCCGGCGGAGCCCAGTCCCGGACATGGGTCCTCTAAAGCAGGACGTCGTCGCGGACGTGTCAACGGCGAGGATGCGGGCCGGGCATCGTCGACAACAAAATACTATATGCCGCAAAAGTAAAGTAACATTTTTTAAATGATGGATTGTGATGATTTCATATATGCAAATTCTAAATTTTATAACTAAAAATATAAGAAACTAAAAAAACATCGATCATCGTCTAACAATTTGAAATTAATCTAATTCATCTAGCTAGCTAAAACTAACATTTCCAAAATTTCTAACATTTCTATATAACTAACATTTCTATAACATTTGACATTTATATATTATAACTAACATTTCTACATACTATTTGACATTAATCTAATCTAATTAATTAATTCATCTAAAACTTTGTATGAAAAACAGAAAAATAGAAAAAACTAAAAGCTAAAAACAGAAAAATTGTGTGTGTGTGCGCGTCTAGTGTGTGTGTAGTGTGTGTGTGTGTGTGTGCATGTAGTGTGTGTGTGCACGCACGTGTGTGTGCGCTACGGTCGGCGCCGGCGCCGGCGCCGGTGTGCACTACGATCGATTGGAGGGAGGAGAGGGGCCGGGGGAGGGGCTCACAGCGCGCGCGGGCAAGGTTGAGGCGACGACGACGGCGAGGGCGAGGTCGATCCAAAGGCGACGGCGACGGCGAAGCGAGGGGATCGGCGACCGGGACGGCGACGGGGGTGCCGCTGAGTCGACGGGGACGACGCGACGAGGACGGGGGCGTCGCGGAGTCGACGGGGATGGCGCGACGGGGGCGGCGATGGCGCGGGACGGGGCAGCGGCAGAGAGAAGTGGGAGATGAGAAACTGAAAATTTTCGAAGTGTTTCTTATATAGGGGACACCTTTAGTACCGGTTGGTGCCACGACCCGGTACTAAAGGGGGTGCGCTGCCAGGCGAGGGGCGCAGAAGTTTAGTCCCACCTCGCTAGCCGAAGGGCGCTCACACCTGCTTATAAGCCCCGCCGCCGCTGCTGTCTCGAGCTCCTCTCTAAAGCAGGCGTTCTGGGCCTACCTCTTCTACTCTGCCCTGTGGGGCCTATTGGGCTTGCGGACCTGCGTCCTGGCCCAACAACAGGTTGGGTTTCTAGTCGTATGCAGGCCGCTATGGCCCGGTAGGTGGGCTTTTTTCATTTAGTTTTTTCTTTTCTGCTTTATTTATTTTGTTTTATTTATTTTTAGTTGTTTTTTGCTGTATTTAGAGTTTCTTTGTGAATATTTTTGATAGTTTTTAGAAACTTTCAGTTAGTGCCGGTAGTTTTTAAATTTGAATAGTTTAAATTTTGAATTATTTGAAATTTGTGTGAATCACTTGTTTGTGAATAACTTAACTTTAAAAATACATTCTCCGGTGATTCTTTTTTCTTATGTTTAATATTAGTGTGTTTTTCATTATATTCAATTTGGTAATGCTTAAGTTATTTAAAAATGAAATGCCTTTGTATTGGATGAGTTTTCGTCCGAAACCCTGATACTTCGAAACAGATTGTCCATTTTGTACACGAAGTGCATCCAGTTTTTGCGGTAACCCTCTCTACTTTTTTGCACATGCTATGTGGGTGAAATTATGATACCATGCCAACTTTCATCCTTTTCAGAGTTCATTTGAAATGCTTTTCAATTTCAGGGTCATTTAGCTGAAAAAAATCAATAAATGCATGAAAGAATTTGCTTGCACATAAAATTTCTTCGCGTTTCAAATGCCAAAACACATAACTAGCTACCCTAACTATTACAGAGATTCCCTCCTGGGTGTGAAACACAGAAGAAAGTGATGATAGCTAAGACGATCACATCCCAGATCTTTGGGTGTGAAACTTTTTCTTCGCGTGTGTCCCTTTGCGTCGTAACCATGGAAAATCTTCATCATTTAACGGGATGCTCGGGTCAATATTCACTGTGAATGGAGCAATTTCATCAAACTTTTCATAATCTTCTGACTTGTCTGTCTTGTCATCCACTCCCACGATATTTCTCTTCCCAGAAAGAACTATGTGCTGCTTTGACTCATCGTACGATGCATTCGCTTCCTTATCTTTTCTTTTTCTTGGCTTGGTAGACATGTCCTTCACATAGAAAACATGTGCCACATCATTGTCTAGGACGAATGGTTCATCTGCATACGCAAGATTGTTGAGATCCACTGTTGTCATTCCGTACTGCGGGTCTTCCGTTACCCCGCCTCGTGTCATATTGACCCATTTGCACCGAAACAAAGGGACCTTCAAACCACGTTGATAGTCAAGTTCCCATATGTCCTGTATATAACCATAATATGTTTCCTTTCCCGTCTTGGTTTCTGCATCAAAGCGGACACCACTGTTTTGGTTGGTGCTCTTCTTATCTTGGGCGATCGTGTAAAATGTATTACCATTTATCTCGTACCCTTTGAAAGTCATTATATTCGAAGATGGTAACTGGGACAGCAAGTACAGGTCATCTTCAATAGAGGTGTCATGCATGGTACGTGCTTGCAACCAGCTGGCGAAACTCCTGGTTTGTTCACGTGTAATCCAGTCATCAGACCGCTCCGGGTGTTTGGAGCGTAGCAAATTCTTGTGTTCATCCATATACGGAGCCACCAAGGCGGAATTCTGTAGAACTGTGTAGTGTGCTTCAGTGAGAGAATGTCCGTCCATACATATTATTTGTTCCCCTCCTAGCGTGCCTTTTCCATCCAGTCTGCCCTTATGCCGCGATTCAGGAACACCAATCGGCTTAAGGTCAGGAATAAAGTCAATGAAAAACTCAATGACCTCCTCATTTTGACGGCCCTTGGAGATGCTTCTTTCTGGCCTAGCACGGTTATGAACATATTTCTTTAAGACTCCCATGAACCTCTCAAAGGGGAACATATTGTGTAGAAATACAGGACCCAAAACGTTAATCTCTTCGCATAGGTGAACTAGGACGTGCATCATGATGTTGAAGAAGGATGGTGGGAACACCAACTCGAAACTGACAAGACATTGCAGCAAATCATTCTGTAACCTTGGTATGATTTCTGGATCGATTACCTTCTGAGAGATTGCATTGAGAAATGCACATAGCTTCACAATGGCTAATCGAACGTTTTCCGGTAGAAGCCCCCTCAATGCAACCGGAAGCAGTTGTGTCATAATCACGTGGCAGTCATGAGACTTTAGGTTCTGGAACTTTTTCTCTGCCATGTTTATTATTCCCTTTATATTCGACGAGAAGCCAGACGGTACCTTAATACTGAGCAGGCATTCAAAGAAGATTTCCTTCTCTTCTTTGGTAAGAGCGTAGCTTGCATGACCTTGCTGTATGCCGTCTTTTCCGTGCATACGTTGCTGGTCCTCCCATGCCTCAGGTGTATCTTTTGTCTTCCCATACACGCCCAAGAAGCCAAGCAGGGTCACACAAAGATTCTTCGTCACGTGCATCACGTCGATTGCGGAGCGGACCTCGAGGTCTTTCCAATAGGGCAGGTCCCAAAATATAGATTTCTTCTTCCACATGGGTGCGCGTCCGTCAGCGTCATTCGGAACAGGTTGTCCACCAGGACCCTTTCCAAAGACCACCTTCAAATCCTTGACCATATCATGTACATCAGCACCAGTACGGTGGCGAGGCTTCGTCCGGTGATCTGCCTCACCTTTGAAATGCTTGCCTTTCTTTCTTACGGGATGCCTGCTCGGAAGAAATCGACGATGTCCCAGGTACACATTCTTCTTACAATTAGCCAAATATATACTGTCGGTATCGTCCAAACAGTGCGTGCATGCGCGGTATCCCTTGTTTGTCTGTCCTGAAATGTTACTGAGAGCAGGCCAATCATTGATGGTCACGAACAATAACGCCTTTAGGTCAAATTCTTCCCCCATGTGCCCATCCCACGCACATACACCTGTTCCATTCCACAGTTGTAAGAGTTCTTCAACTAATGGCCTTAGGTACACATCAATGTCGTTGCCGGGTTGCTTAGGGCCTTGGATGAGCACTGGCATCATAATGAACTTCCGCTTCATGCACAACCAAGGAGGAAGGTTATACAAACATAGAGTCACAGGCCCGGTGCTATGGTTGCTGCTCTGCTCCCCAAAAGGATTAATGCCATCTGCTCTTAGACCAAACCATACGCTCCTTGCGTCATCTGCAAACTCCTTCCTGTACTTTCTTTCGATTTTTCTCCACTGCGACCCGCCAGCGGGTACTCTCAACTTTCCGTCTTTCTTACGGTCTTCTCTGTGCCATCGCATCGCCTTGGCATGCTCTTTGTTTTGGAACAAACGTTTCAACCGTGGTATTATAGGAGCATACCACATCACCTTGGCAGGAATCTTCTTCCTGGGGCGCCGGCCCTCGACATCACCAGGGTCTTCGCGGCAGATCTTATAGCGCAATGCACCACATACCGGGCAAGCGTTCAAATCGTCGTACTCACCGCGGTAGAGGATGCAATCATTAGGGCATGCATGTATCTTTTGCACCTCTAACCCTAGAGGGCAGACAACCTTCTTTCCTTCGTACGTACTCTCGGGCAATTCGTTGTCCTTTCGAAGCATATCCTTTATCATTACCAGCAACTTTCCAAATCCCTTGTCAGATACACCATTCTCTGCCTTCCACTGCAGCAATTCCAGTGTGGTGCCCAGCTTTTTCTTGTCACCTACGCAATTCGGGTACAACAATTTTTTGTGATCCTCTAACATGCGCTGCAACTTCTTCTTCTCCAAATCACTTGCGCAGTTTCTCTTTGCATCGGCAATGGCCCGACCTAGATCATCAACGGGCTCATCTGATGCCTCTTCTTCAGCTTCTTCCCGCATTGCCGGCTCAGCTTCTTCCCGCATTACCGGCTCAGCTTCTTCCCCCATTGTTGTATCATCGTATTCAGGGAACCCATGGCCAGGATAGCTGTCGTCGTCCTCTTCTTCTTCATTGTCTTCCATCATAACCCCTCTTTCTCCGTGCTTGGTCCAAACATTATAATGGGGCAAGAAACCGGTCTTAAACAGGTGGACGTGAATGGTTCTTGACGTAGAGTAATTGTGACCATTCTTACAGCGAGCACATGGACAAGGCATAAAACCATCCGCCCGCTTGTTTGCCTCAGCCGCAAGCAGAAAAGTACGCACGCCCTCAATGAACTGGGGAGAGCATCGGTCATCGTACATCCATTGCCGGCTCATCTTCATTACACAACACTGAATAGACCAAATTAATACAAGTTCATACATAAAGTTCATACAACACTTAAATGCAACAAACAAATAACTCTCTAGCTAAAGCATTTAAATGCAACAACAAATACGATCAAGATCGCAACTAAGGTAACAATGGATCCAACAGCATAATGATACCAAGCCTCACTATCGATGGCATATTTTCTAATCTTTCTAATCTTCAAGCGCATTTTCTCCATCTTGATCTTGTGATCATCGACGACATCGGCAACATGCAACTCCAATTCCATCTTCTCCCCCTCAATTCTTTTCAATTTTTCTTTCAAGTACTCGTTTTCTCTTTCAACTAAATTTAACCTCTCGGCAATAGGGTCGGTTGGAATTTCAGGTTCAGATACCTCCTAGAAAAAATTTCTATGTCAACTTGATGGGCATAATTTGTCATAAACACGAAATGCAACTAGTTTTAAAAGAGAATATACATACCACATCCGAATCATAACAAGGACTAGGGACGACGGGGACGGATATCAAAACCATGGCACTATATGTATAACAAACAACGTATGGGTAAGATAATTATACGAGTAACTATATATCCAAATCACACACATCAATTTTTATATAAAATTTCATGAACAAGAGGCTCACCACAAGGTGGTGCCGGCGACGGGACGGTGCGGGCGATCGACGGTGGCTACGATGGAGATTTAGAAGGCACTAAGTAAACCACACCTACATATGCAAACTAAGTGTTATTTTTGACCTCAAATTGCATATAAATCAAATACTAGCACATATATATATATCCTCCCAAATTACTAAACTCACAAATTAATCACTATATAAACCAATGAAAGAGCTAATCTAGCAATGAGAGATGAAAGGACAAAGTTGCTAACCTTTGTGATCATTTGAATGGATGAGGGCCTTCAAATCTTGACAAATTTTGGGCAAATTTTGTGATGAACTCGAGAGGAAGAAGGGAAGAACAGAGGAGAGGGCCGGAGAGGGGAAAGGGGGAAGAACAGAGTGCTGGTGGACGAAGGGTTTGTATAGGACGACCTTTAGTACCGGTTCGTGCCAAGAACCGGTACTAAAGGGGATGGAGGGGCGCCTGTCTGACAACATCCTGCCACCACTCTCATTAGTACCGGTTCGTGGCACGAACCGGTGCTAAAGGTCCGGTACTAATGAAAGCGGCCCAGCTAGCCGTTGGAACCGGCACTAATGTATACATTAGTGCCGGCTCAAATACAAACCGGCACTAATGTGCTTCACGATTGACCCTTTTTCTACTAGTGTCTCCCCACTCATTGCTATGCATCTCCTAGATAGATCTTGCATGATCATAGGTAAAATTTTGAAATACTGCATTCCCCAACAATGACCAGTCGTACCCCCCTGAGGTGCATGCTCTAACTTGGCAGGGTTATATTGCTCATACCGTGCATATGGTGTCTTGCATTGGCATGTTATTTGCTTAGTTTAGACATGCATTGCGTGAATGCCACCTATTTAGTGTCGAATTACCATATATGTGAATTTTGCAATGCCATCTTGTTGCAAGACATTATATATGTGAATTATGCAATGCTATCTTGTTGCAAGGCATTATGTATGTGAATTATGCAATGCCATGCTGTTTAGCCAAGCATCATATATGTGAATTATATCATACCATCCTTTGTTTGTATTACTCATTCCATTTGTGCACAATGTTTGTATATTCAACTACTCTTCTTGTGCACCAGCCATTTGAATTGGTGATGGAAAAACATCTAGAGTGAAAACAAGGTCTTCGGAGCGGATAATGCTACCTGCTGAAGCAGATATCTTCCTGGTTCTAGATAACTCCTTAGAGGAGGATTCAGAGGCAGATGACCAGCCCTATTTTTCCCCTGAGGTGTATGCTCAAACTTGGCAGGGTTATGTTACTCATATCATGCATAAACTGTCATGCAATGCTTAGTTTGTACATCATATACAAAATATTGAAAGCCATCTGCTTAGTGGACACACCATATATGCGATTGCCCTCTGCTCACTTGCTTAGCATATAATCATATATTTGAATTATATCATGCCATGATGTTTACGCAGACATCATGTATCTAAATTATGGCATGCCAACCCATTTTCTAAAGACATAATTTAGTTAAATCATCTCATCCTGTTTAAATAGTCATCATATTTTGAATTATGTCATTCTATCCGTGAATTATATCATGCCATCATGTTTCCATCAACAACATGTTTGTGAATTATGGCATGCCAACCACTTTAATAGACACATCACATAGTTATATCATGTCAACCTGTTTACATACTCATCATATTTTGAAGTATGTCATTCTATGCTGTTTAGTTAGCCATCATATATGTGAAATTGTTTCATGCTATCCTGTTTAATTAGCCATCATATATGGGAAATTATGTCATGTTATCCTGTTTGGTTAGACAACATAAATGTGAATTATTCCATGCCATGTTTTCTTCCCTACTATCCATTGGACCTGTCTATCTTACAATGTGTGTTTATTCAATTACTTTTCTTGTTTATCAGCCATTTGAATTGGAGGGGGTGACAGCAGTATCTATGGGAGTAAAAACACGGTCTTCAGAAAAGATCGTGCTACCCATCGATGCAGATAGAACCACGGTTGTACTTACCCAAGAACCAGCCCCACCACACATAACCCAGACTCAAGTAGATTGTACCCCTACCCTATTGGACAGAGAACTAGCAACACCCCTTCTAACCCCAACACTAGCAGATAGTAACCCAGTTATAGTTGACACAGTACCATCTCCACCACAAAGCACCCAAGCACGAGCAATTAGTAAGTGATACGTCTCCGTTGTATCTACTTTTCCAAACACTTTTGCCCTTGTTTTGGACTCTAACTTGTATGATTTGAATGGAACTAACCCGGACTGACGTTGTTTTCAGCAGAATTACCATGGTGTTGTTTTATGTGCAGAAAACAAATATTCTCGGAATGACCTGAAACTCCACGGAACATCTTAGAAAAAACAATAAAAAATCCTCGCCAAAGATGAAGACCAGGGGCCCACACCCTTCTCACGAGGTTGGGGGAGCCCCCCCCTAGGGCACGCCCCCTACCTCGTGGGCCCCCTGGAAACCCTCCGATGTCATCTCCAACTCTATATATTCGCTTTCGAAGAGAAAAAATAGGAGAGAAGAAATCATCGCGTTTTACGATACGGAGCCGCCGCCAAGCCCTAAAACCTCTCGGGAGGGCTGATCTAGAGTCCGTTCGGGGCTCCAGAGAGGGGGATTCGTTGCCGTCGTCATCATCAACCATCCCCTATCACCAATTTCATGATGCTCACCGCCGTGCGTGAGCAATTCCATCGTAGGCTTGCTGGACGGTGATGGGTTGGATGAGATTTATCATGTAATCGAGTTAGTTTTGTTAGGGTTTGATCCCTAGTATCCATTATGTTCTGAGATTGATGTTGCTAATGACTTTGCTATGCTTAATGCTTGTCACTAGGGCCCGAGTGCCATGATTTCAGATCTGAACCTATTATGTTTTCATGAATATATGCGAGTTCTTGATCCTATCTTGCAAGTCTATAGTCACCTACTATGTGTTATGATCCGGCAACCCTGAAGTGACAATAATCGGGACCACTCCCGGTGATGATCGTGGTTTGAGGAGTTCATGTATTCACTATGTGCTAATGCTTTGTTCCGGTTCTCTATTAAAAGGAGGCCTTAATATCCCTAAGTTTCCAATAGGACCCTGCTGCCACGGGAGGGTAGGACAAAAGATGTCATGCAAGTTCTTTTCCATAAGCACGTATGACTATATACGGAATACATGCCTACATTACATTGATGAATTGGAGCTAGTTCTATGTCACCCTATGTTATGACTGTTACATGATAAACCGCATCCGGCATAATTATCCATCACTGATCCGGTGCCTACGAGTTTTCCATATACAGGTTTACGCTTATTTACTTTCCCACTGCTACTGTTACAATCACTACAAAATACCAAAAACATTACTTTTGATGTCTTTACTTTTGTTGTTGCTACCACCACTATCATATTACTTTGCTACTGAACACTTTGCTGCAGATACTAAGTTTCCAGGTGTGGTTGAATTGACAACTCAGCTACTAATACTTAAGAATATTTTTTGGCTCCCCTTGTGTCGAATCAATAAATTTGGGTTGAATACTTTACCCTCGAAAGCTGTTGCGATCCCCTATACTTGTGGGTTATCAAGACTAATTTCTGGCGCCGTTGCCGGGGAGCATAGATCTATTCTTTGAGTCACTTGGGATTTATATCTGCTTATCATTATGAAGAACTTGAGAGATCCAGAAACCAAGATCTATCCCTCAACTACGAGGGGAGGTAAGGAACTGTCATCTAGCTCTGCAGTTGATTCACCTTCTGTTATGAGTAAGTTTGCGACACCTACACCTGCTTCTGCTATTCGTTTCGATATGTCGCATGTTATTGATGATGCCACTTCTGCTATGCATGATACTTATGATGAAACTGCTTCTATGCCTGATACTACTGTGCTCCTTGGTGAATTTCTTGATGAACAAATTGCTAGGGCTAGAGAAAAAGAAATTATTGAATCTGAATACGATGATGATAGTGATGATGAAAATATGCCTGTTATCCCTAAGGGCTATCTTTTTGATATGGAATCTTCTGCCGCTATTTTATCTTGCAAAGATAGATATGAGCTTAAGAGGTTATTAATTAAATGGAACAAAGAATCACTTAGAGATAAAGTGAGACCCGACCCTGCTTTTGCTACATCACCTATATGTGTTCCTGATAAGGATTATGAATTCTCTGTTGATCCTGATATAATTACTTTGGTTGAATCTGTTCCGTTCTATGGCTATGAATCTAAAACTGTTGTGGCACATCTTAGTAAGTTAAATGATATAGCGGCCCTGTTTACTAATGATGAGAGATCGCGTTACTTTTATATACTCAAAATATTTCCGTTCTCATTAAAGGGTGATGCTAAGATATGGTTTAATTCTCTTGATCCTTGTTGTGTGTGTAGTCCCCAGGATATGATTTA
The DNA here is from genome assembly GCF_003073215.2 of Triticum urartu. Classification (NCBI taxonomy): domain Eukaryota; kingdom Viridiplantae; phylum Streptophyta; class Magnoliopsida; order Poales; family Poaceae; genus Triticum; species Triticum urartu. The sequence continues at coordinate 154,048,906 of NC_053026.1, read as the reverse complement.
TTACTTCTCTGCTAAATATTTCCCTGCTCATAAGAAACAAGCTGCTTTGAGGGAAATATACAACTTTGTGCAAAGAAAGAAGAGAGTCTCCCACAAGCTTGGGGGAGGCTTCTCAAGTTACTTAATGCTTTGCCTGATCATCCTCTTAAGATACCTGAAATACTTTATATCTTTTATAATGGACTAACCGATGCTTCCAGAGATTACCTAGATAGTTGTGCTGGTTCTCTTTTCAAGGAAAGAACACCGGATGAAGCTGAAATTCTATTGAATAATATGTTGACAAATGAAAATAATTGGGCACCTCCCGAGCCAGCTCCTGCTCCAATTACTGAGTCTATTCCTAAACCAACTCCGAAGAAGAGAGGTGTTCTATTTCTCAGTCCCGAAGATATGCAAGAGGCAAAGAAATCTATGAAAGAGAAAGGTATTAAAGCTGAAGACATTAAGAATTTACCTCCTATTGAAGAAATACATGGTCTTAATATGCCGCATGTTGAAGAAACATATGATATCAATTCTTTATTTATTGAAGAACCTCCTGATCCCGATATCCCGACATAGGTAGTAAAGGTAAATTCTCTCTATAGATATGATAAAGCTAAAGTCCCTCCTACTAAAATTGCTAGTCAGTGCTTGGATGAGTTTGATAACTTTATGTTTAAGCAAGACGACTTCAATGCTTATTTTGGTAGACAATTAAAAGAAAATGCTAAAAAGAAGAAAAAGAAAAATGATAGAACTGTGCAAACTTATAGTGAACCTATTGCTGAACCACCTGATAAGTCAAATGATATCTCTATGCCTGATGCTGAAACACAATCTGGTAATGAACATGAACCTAATTAAAATATTAATGATGATGTTCATGATGATGCTCAACCTAGTAATAACAATGATGTAGAAATTGAACCTGCTGTTGATCTTGATAACCCACAATCAAAGAATCAACATTATGATAAAAGAGACTTTGTTGCTAGGAAACATGGTAAAGAAAGGGAACCTTGGGTTCAGAAACCCATGCCTTTTCCTCCTAAACCATCCAAGAAAAAGGATGATGAGGATTTTGAGCGCTTTGCTGAAATGATTAGGCCTATCTTTTTGCGTATGCGATTAACTGATGTGCTCAAAACAAATCCTTATGCTAAATATATGAAAGATATCATTACTAATAAAAGAAAGATACCGGAAGCTGATATTTCCACCATGCTTGGTAATTATACTTTTATGGGTGGAATACCATTAAAAGAAATTATATTAAAACTGCTTTATGTGATCTTGGAGCCGGTGTTAGTGTTATGCCTCTCTCTTAATATCGTAGACTTGACTTGAATAAGCTGACACCTACCGAAATATCTTTGCAAATGGCTGATAAATCAACTGCTATACTTGACGGTATTTATGAGGATGTGTCTGTTGTGGTTGCAAACGTTACTATTTTAACAGACTTTGTTATTCTTGATATTCCCGAGGACGATAGTATGTCTATTATTCTTGGAAGACATTTTCTTAATACTACAGGGGCTGTTATTGATTGCAACAAAGGCAATGTCACTTTTCATGTTAATGGTAATGAGCATACGATACACTTTCCGAGGAAACAACCTCAAGTTCATAGTATAAACTCCATTGGAAAAATTCCATCGATTATAATTGGAGGTTTTGAATTTCCCCTTCCTACTGTCAAAAAAAATATATGATATACTTATTATAGGGGATGTGCATATCCCCGTTGAGGTAACTTAGTGTTATTCGAAATTTCTCCGGTTCCATGATTATCAGAATGAGTTTGTTAACAAGACTTGATCAACCTTGTTAGTGGATTCTTTTTGATGAGCATGAGATGGATGAAACTAGAAGCACCGACTTCTGTACCCTCTCTATACTTTCTGTTATTTAGTAGAAATAAAGTAAAAATAGTATTTTTCTGTCTGTTTCCTAACTTACCCGTGCAATATAAAAATATCTAGAAAATAAAAGTCCTCAGAATGACATGCCAATTTAATATGATTTTTTCAGGAATATTTGAGGATTTACTATGCAAAAATTACCGCAGGAGGAGCTGCCACCTGGCCACGAGGGTGGTGGGCGCCCCCTGCATCGTGGGCCCACGGTGGCCCTCCTCCACTTATCCCAGCACCCATCTTCTTCCTCTGTCTCACACAAACCCGAAAAACCAACTCAAGCACGAGTTCCAGCCACTTTTGCTGTGATTTTTGATCTCCTTGCTCAAAGCACCTCTCGCAAAACTGCTTGGGAGATTGTTCCTTGGTATGTGACTCCTCCATTGGTCCAATTAGTTTTTGTTCTAGTGCTTTATTCATTGCAAATTTATGCTGCATAGGTGACCATGTTCTTGAGCTTGCATGTCAAATTTATAAGGTTCCAAGTAGTTTTGATGCATGATATAGGCTCTAGGCACTTGTGGGAGTAGTTGCTATCAGTTTTATTGAGTTTGGTTTACTTTTATTTTGAAGTTACTAAAAATTTCAGAATTTTTCAGAGAAAAACAATATGCTTAGGAAGATGTTCCAAGGTGGTTCCTCTAAGAAGCAAGGACCAGGATTGCTATGCGCGATGCTGACGAGGATCAACCAAGAGACGCTCCAGTACGGCCTTGCGAATGGCCGTCGGAAAATTTTATGGACCGTGCGGGAATTAAAGAAGAATTCAAAGCATATTTGCGCAATGCCGGTCTTGAGGATTTTGAGGTTAACAAATGCCCCCAGTATCATGATCTCACAAGTTCATTTGTGAGGAGGTTTGAGTATTCATCTTCGTGTAATTCTCCTTCAGTCATGTTTGATCTCTATCACAAATCTTATACCATGGACTTAGAGGATTTCACTTCTGCTTGCAAACTTCCATCATGGGGTAGTGTTAGGGATCCCCCTAAATCTGAATTTAGAAACTTTCTTGCTAGTATAACTGTGGGGGAATCTAGAGATATAACAGGCTACTATAGGGACCATTCACTTTCCTGCTATACATTATTTTGCTCTTTTCAACAGTAGATGCATAAATGCTAAGGATGAAGCATGTCACATGTGTGTCCCTGATCTTAGTATTCTTAGGAGTGCTGTGTTAGGAGACCAATCTTATCATATGGGAGCCATTGTAGCTCGTAGGTTGCATCATAATAGACATAATGGAGATTTCTTTGGAGGAATTTATGCAACCCGCTTAGCTCATTTTCTTGAAATAGACATTCGTGAGGGTGATACAGAGTTGCCTCCTGCATATTTAGATTATAACTCTATGGCTTCGCACTAGTTTGTCGAGAGCCCTGAATCACCTCTCTTATATCGTTTAATTTTTGATAAACGACGTGTTTTCCGTATTACTCTCCCTGCTCCTGCCTTCTTTGATTCACAGACAAAAAGAAGATATGTTATTACCAGAGAGGAGGCAGAAGAGTACGAGAGGAGAGCGGAGGCAGCTCGACTCCATGCTGCAGCTCAGTAGGCGATAACCGCTGCACATCAGTATGATCCCAACTATTCTTCCTCATCATAGTACGACCCCAACAACTATTATTATGGATATCCGCCAGGCCAGCCGTGGCCATAGACCAACTTAGGCCAAAAGTCTAAGCTTGGGGGAGTACGTATTTCTCACCGACATTACATTTATGTTCACACACACTCATTGCTAGATGTCGGTGCTCATACTTTTTCACTGTAATATCCATGCTAGTTTATTTTCTTTTTCCTGCTTTCGTCTTGTGTGTTTGTTAAACCTTAAGTAAAACCAACAAAAAAATTAGTAGTAGTTTATTTTTCTGCTGTAGTAGTAATAATTAAAAAGAAAACCCAAAAATATTTCCCGTTCTTCTTTTGCTTGTTGGGAGCTTTCCCGTGTAAATAGTTTTATTTCTTTTCTTTTCTTTGGGGGTCAGTAGGAGAAGACCATAATTAAATTGTTGAAGTGGCTCTTATATGCATTATTGTTGAATTAACCAAAGAGCCCATATTGCCTTGTCTTCTCCTGTTTATTGAATGCTCACAGATTCCAGCTTAGTCCAATGCACGTACACTCTTATTATTATTCACACCATTCGATCGTGCAAGTGAAAGGCAATTATGATGATATATGATGGACTGACTGAGATGAGAAAAGCTGGTATGAACTCGACCTCTTTAGTTCTTGTAAATATGATGAGTCCCTCGTTCTTGATTCAGTTTATTATGAATAAACATATTTGCAATAACAATTATAGATCGTAGTTGCTTGTGCCATGCTTGATTAGCTATGAGTTATAATGATTTACCTTGTGTGCCAACATGCTATTGAGATGGTTATGATGTGGTATGATGGGCTGGTATCCTCCTTTGAATGATTTAAGTGACTTGACTTGGCACATGTTCACGCATGTAGTTGAAACAAATCAACATAGCCTTCACGATATTTATGTTCATGGTGGATTATATCCTACTCATGCTTGCATCCAATGTTTATTAATTGTAATGCATGTACATGGCTGTTGTCGCTTTCTAGTTGGTCGCTTCCCAGTCTTTTGCTAGCCTTCACCTGTACTGAGCGGGAATACTGCTTGTGCATCCAATCCCTTAAACCCCAAAGTTATTCCAGATGAGTCCTCTATACCTTCCTATATGCGGTATCTACCTGCCGTTCCAAGTAAATTTGTATGTGCCAAACTCTAAACCTTCAAATAAACATTCTGTTTTGTATGCTCGAATAGCTCATGTATCAACCAAGGTTGTCCTTATCTTCCGTGTTAGGCGGGTTATTCTCAAGAGGAGTGGACTCCGCTCCTCACTCATGAGAAAATGGCTGGTCACCGGGATGCCCAGTCCCATGCTTTATGCAAACTAAATCAAAATTAATTGCAAACAAAACTACCCCTGGGACCTGATGTATGTTGCAGGCACTCGTTGTTTCGAGCAAGCCATGGATTGATGTTTGTTAGTGGAGGGGGAGTATAAACTTTACCATTCTGTTTGGGAACCGCCTATAATGTGTGTAGCATGGAAGATATCACCATCTCTTGGTTGTTACGTTTACAATGAAAGTATACCGCTCAAAATACAATTTATCTCTATTGCAAAACCGAGCTCTGGCACCTCTACAAATCCCTGCTTCCCTCTGCGAAGGGCCTATCCATTTACTTTTATGTTGAGTCATCACCCTCTTATTAAAAATCACTAGCTGGAGAGCACAGCTGTCATTTGCATTCATCACTATTAATTAATGTTGGGTATGACTATGATTGGATCTCTTTTACCATGAATTACAATGTCTAGGCAGTCTTTGATCTTTAAAGGTGCTCTACATTTATGTTTTGCGGTCTCAGAAAGGGCTAGCGAGATACCATCTTGTTATATCATATTATGATTGTCTTGAGAAAGTGTTGTCATCCGAGATTTATTATTATGACTTGCTAGTTGATTATGCTATTGATATGAGTAATTATGAGACCTGAGAATTATTGCAAATGTGGTTAGTTATGATCTATGCTGAAAACTTGAATGTTGGCTTGACATAGTTACAACAACAAGAGCAAACAGAGTTTGTAAAAGTTTTTCTTTCTTTCTTTCTTTCTTTCTTTCAGTTTGTCAACTGAATTGCTTGAGGACAAGCAAGGGTTTAAGCTTGGGGGAGTTGATACGTCTCCGTCGTATATACTCTTCCAAACACTTTTGCCCTTGTTTTGGACTCTAACTTGTATGATTTGAATGGAACTAACCCGGACTGACGCTGTTTTCAGCAGAATTACCATGGTGTTGTTTTATGTGCAGAAAACAAATAACCTCGGAATGACCTGAAACTCCACGGAACATCTTAGAAAAAACAATAAAAAATCCTCGCCAAAGATGAAGACCAGGGGTCCCACACCCTTCTCACGAGGGTGCCTCCCCCCTAGGGCGCGCCCCCCTACCTTGTGGGCCCGCTGGAAACCCTCCGACACCAACTCCAACTCTATATATTCGCTTTCGGAGAGAAAAAATAGGAGAGAAGAAATCATCGCGTTTTATGATACGGAGCCGCCGCCAAGCCCTAAAACCTCTTGGGAGGGCTGATATGGAGTCTGTTCGGGGCTCCGAAGAGGGGGATTCGTCGCTGTCGTCATCATCAACCATCCTCCATCACCAATTTCATGATGCTCACCGCCGTGCGTGAGTAATTCCATCATAGGCTTGCTGGACGGTGATGGGTTGGATGAGATTTATCATGTAATCGAGTTAGTTTTGTTAGGGTTTGATCCCTAGTATCCATTATGTTCTGAGATTGATGTTGCTATGACTTTGCTATGCTTAATGCTTGTCACTAGGGCCCAAGTGTCATGATTTCAAATCTGAACCTATTATGTTTTCATGAATATATATGAGTTCTTGATCCTATCTTGCAAGTCTATAGTCACCTACTATGTGTTATGATCCGGCAACCCCGAAGTGACAATAATCGGGACCACTCCCGGTGATGACCGTGGTTTGAGGAGTTCATGTATTCACTATGTGCTAATGCTTTGTTCCGGTTCTCTATTAAAAGGAGGCCTTAATATCCCTAAGTTTCCAATAGGACCCCGCTGCCACGGGAGGGTAGGATAAAAGATGTCATGCAAGTTCTTTTCCATAAGCACGTATGACTATATACGGAATACATTCCTACATTACATGGATGAATTGGAGCTAGTTCTGTGTCACCCTATGTTATGAGTGTTACATGATGAACCGCATCCGGCATAATTATCCATCACTGATCCGCTGCCTACGAGTTTTCCATATACTGGTTTACGCTTATTTACTTTCCCGCTGCTACTGTTACAATCACTACAAAATACCAAAAACATTACTTTTGCTGTCTTTATTTTTGTTGCCGCTACCACCACTATCATATTACTTTGCTACTAAACACTTTGCTGCAGATACTAAGTTTCTAGGTGTGGTTGAATTGACAACTCAGCTGCTAATACTTGAGAATATTCTTTGGCTCCCCTTGTATCGAATCAATAAATTTGGGTTGAATACTTTACCCTCGAAAGCTGTTGCAATCCCCTATACTTGTGGGTTATCAGTAAGGCAACTATAGATCCCAAAGAAGAATTGTTCTCAGGTCAGGTTCTGTAGCTAAGGTTCATACTCCTTTGCTCTTGCATCACTTCATTTACTCATACCAACTAATTTAAAATTTGAAGGATGCAATTGAAACTCCAATGGCGCAACAGATATGTTTTAAACGTGTTTCTTTAATGTGTTTGCTGTTGTAACTTGCTCTATCTTGATTTCGGTTTCAATTGAATAGACAGTTATGTTCTCATGCCATGCACATTACAAGTGTTGTTATTGATGTGTAGTTTCCCACACTTATATTCTGTCTATGCTGCTTTGTCTTAAACATATATGATTTGAATTGTCTCTATCTTGATTTGGCAACATAAACTAGAATGATATAGACCATACACTGACCATACTACATAGATATATGTTTGTTTCATGTTGTTATCTTGTCCACCTTAGTACTGAATTGGTTTACCAAAATGAGTTCCATATACAACATTCTAAACCTGTGATGTGTGTGCTTGTTTCTCTTTTAGAATGCGGACAAAATACTGGAGAAGAGTACCCCATTATTAAATGATAAAGGAAGTAATGTAGATAAGGTTCAAGATAGTGAGACATCCCTGTTGGTCTCCAAGAAAGCTGATAAAAATTATCTTAAAGACAGTGATACAACCCCATAGTCCTTTCTTGATGTAGTCTTCGAGTTACTGGCCACTACTACTGGCACCAGCTCTTTGAACTTGCTGCATGAATCAGTTCGGCTTCTTAAGTCTCAACTTCAAGTTCAAAGACATTCATCAGATGTGCTGCGACAAGAAGCCGAAGGGCTGAGGAAGTCCCTGCAGAATTTAGATGCATACTTTCTGCTGCAACAGCACGCGCTGGAGGATTTAAGCGCCAAACAAGAGAAAGCTAATAAGCTTGCTAATCGTCTGGCCAACATGGTGGATACCCAGGATATTGTTTCTTGAGTTCTTGTGAAGTGGTTTCAGTGCTGGACTTGTTTTGCTGTGGCGGTTATTTGCATTGGTCACCAACTTTGACAACCAGTGTATGTAATATGCTGCTTTGTTCCCCATATTTGCACTCATGGCGAACTTTGATGCCCAGTGGATGTAATATGTGTAATAGCCGTGATAGCCTAGTGTAATTTGCTTGCTTATTTATTTCCTTGTTATCTTGTTTATTTGTTTGCTTGTAGTCAGTGTAGTTATTTTCTATGGTTTGCTAGTGACTGCAATAACCTATTTTTTAAAACTAGGCCACAATAACCATGGCCTACATATTTACTGTAGTGACCATGGGCCTTCTACCTGCTGTAGAATCAATGGGCCTTCTACGGGTCGTATGATCGATTAGCCAAACATGGGACAATAACGGACCGCATTATGGGCCATAAATGGGCTAGAGTTGGAATCGTCCGTTCATGGGCTGACCATATCGGGCCGTCGTTAATCGGCCGTATTTGATGACGCTATGAAAACGGCCCAACGGGTTAATGGGCCACAAACGGGCCAACTTTAACCATGGGCTGAATTTGGCCCACAACTGGAACAGGCCAGTAACGGGTCATAAGTAATCGAATGCTGCACATTAGCCCAAGAATAAACGGGCCCTGAGAAGGCAGAAAGATAACACGGGTTGGAAACGGCCCAATGGAATAATGTGTCGTTAATGGGTATAAAGGTATACAATATTCATGACGGGGCAGTTTCACCACGAGCCGTTAATGGGCCAAGAGTTACAAAGGGCCTCATATGGGCCGAAAGACGTCATGGGCTATACATGGGCCAGAAGTTACAATGGGCGGGAATCATATTGGATGGCCCAGATGTTGCTACTAGTCCTAATTCGGATAGGACATAATGGGTCATGAGTTAGCGGGCTCTAAATGGGCTATATATGAATAGGCCACTAACAGGCTTTAAGTGGGCCGACCGTTACCTTTTGACCAGGTTAAACGGGCCAACCGTTTGACCTGAATGGGCCACTGTTGGGCCGAGACACATGTCGACGTATCATAGGCGTGTCCCGTCCATTTGTTGGATGACAACTGTCCCAACGCTGGGGCGACACGTGGATCCGCCGGGGAATGAGAATTTTACACATGGAAAATCCCCATTGGTCTGGGCTGTTAACGGGTTATCGCATCCAAAATGGAACCCGATAGCTTAATGGCGGCCCGTTACGGTGGATGCCACGTGTCGGTTACCCTTGACGAAAGCACTTCCATGACACGCCATTTATCGTCATGGAAGTGGACATTTCTGTGATGATAATTTTGGTATTGTCATCGAACACTTCAATGACAACACATGTATGACTATCTTGATTCTGTCATAAAATCATCATGGATGTATGATACGTCTCCAACGTATCTATAATTTTTTATTGTTCCATGCTATTATATTATCTATTTTGCATGTTTTATATGCGTTAATATGCTATTTTATATTAATTTTGGGACTAACCTATTAACCTAGAGCCTAGTGCCAGTTTATGTTTTGTCCTTATTTTTGAGTTTCACAGAAAAGGAATACCAAATGGAATGAAACCTTCACAATGATTTTTCTTGGACTAGAAGACAACCAGGAGACTTGGAGATGAAGTCGGAGAAGCCAAGAGGTGGCCACAAGGATGGAGGGCGCGTCCCTTGATACGTCGCCAACGTATCTATAATTTTTTATTGTTCCATGATATTATATTATCAATCTTGGATGTTTTATATGCATTTATATGCTATTTTATATGATTTTTGGGACTAACCTATTAACCTAGAGCTCAGTGCCAGTTTATGTTTTTTCCTTGTTTTTGAGTTTGCATAAAAGGAATACCAAACGGAGTCCAATTGAGGTGCCAATTTTTGATGATTTTTTATGGACCAAAAGAAGCCCCTGAAGTAAAAGAGTTGGACCAGAAGAGTCCCGAGCCGTCCACGAGGGTGGGGGCGCGCCCTACCACCCTGGGCGTGATACGTCTCCAACGTATCTATAATTTTTGATTGCTCCATGCTATATTATCTACTGTTTTGGACATTATTGGGCTTTATTATCCACTTTTATATTATTTTTGGGACAAACCTATTAACCGGAGGCCCAGCCCAGAATTGCTGTTTTTTTTTGCCTATTTTAGGGTTTCGAAGAAAAGGAATATCAAACGGAGTCCAAACAGAATGAAACCTTCGGGAACGTGATTTTATCACCGAACATGATCCAGGAGACTTGGACCCTATGTCAAGAAATAAAGGAGGAGGTCACGAGGTAGGGGGCGCGCCTACCCCCCCCCCCCCCCCCCCGCGCCGCCCCCCCCCCCGGGGGGGGGGGGGGGGGGGGGGGGCCCCCCCCCCCCCCCCCCCCCCCGAGGCGCGCCCTCCACCCTCGTGGGCCCCCTTGTTGCTCCACCGACGTACTCCTTCCTCCTATATATACCTACGTACCCCCAAACGATCAGATACAGAGCCAAAACCCTAATTCCACCGCCGTAACTTTCTGTATCCACGAGATCCCATCTTGGGGCCTGTTCCGGAGCTCCGCCGGAGGGGGCATCCATCATGGAGGGCTTCTACATCAACACCATAGCCTCTCCGATGAAGTGTGAGTAGTTTACCTCAGACCTTCGGGTCCATAGTTATTAGCTAGATGGCTTCTTCTCTCTTTTTGGATCTCAATACAAATTTCTCCCCCTCTCTTGTGGAGATCTATTCGATGTAATCTTCTTTTGCGGTGTGTTTGTTGAGACCGATGAATTGTGGGTTTATGATCAAGATTATCTATGAACAATATTTGAATCTTCTCTGAATTCTTTTATGTATGATTGGTTATCTTTGCAAGTCTCTTCGAATTATCAGTTTGGTTTGGCCTACTAGATTGACCTTTCTTGCAATGGGTGAAGTGCTTAGCTTTGGGTTCAATCTTGCGGTGTCCTTTCCCAGTGATAGTAGGGGCAGCAAGCCACGTATTGTATTGTTGCCATCGAGGATAACAAGATGGGTTTTTTTATCATATTGCATGAATTTATCCCTCTACATCATGTCATCTTGCTTAAGGCATTACTCTGTTCTCATGAACTTAATACTCTAGATGCATGCTGGATAGCGGTCGATGAGTGGAGTAATAGTAGTAGATGCAGGCAGGAGTCGGTCTGCTTGTCTCGGACGTGATGCCTATATACATGATCATACCTAGATATTCTCATAACTATGCTCAATTCTGTCAATTGCTCAACAGTAATTCGTTCACCCACCGTAAAATACTTATGCTCTTGAGAGAAGCCAGTAGTGAAACCTATGGCCCCTGGGTCTATCTTCATCATATTAATCTTCCAATACTTAGTTATTTCCTTTTTTACTTTTCTTTTATTTTACTTTGCATCTTTATCACAAAAACACCAAAAATATTATCTTATCATATCTATCAGATCTCACTCTCGTAAGTGACCGTGAAGGGATTGACAACCCCTTATCGCGTTGGTTGCGAGGAGTTATTTTCTTTGTGCAGGTACGAGGGACTCGCGCGTAGCCTCCTACTGGATTGATACCTTGGTTCTCAAAAACTGAGGGAAATACTTACGCTACTTTGTTGCATCATCCTTTCCTCTTCAAGGAAATCCAACGCAGTGCTCAAGAGTTAGCAAGAAGATTTTTGGCACCGTTGCCGAGGAGTCTACGCAAAATTCAACATACCAAGTACCCATCACAACCCTTATCTCCCACATTACATTATTTGCCATTTGCCTCTCGTTTTCCTCTCCCCCACTTCACCCTTCCCGTTTTATTCGCCATCTCTCTCTCTCTATCCTCCCTCTCTTTCTCTATTTGCCTCTTTTTGCCCGCTTGCTTTTTGTTTGCTTGTGTGTTGGATTGCTTGCTTGTCACGATGGCTCAAGATAACACTGAATTGTGTGACTTTACCAATACCAACAATAATGATTTTATTAGCACTCCGATTGCTCCTCTTACCGATGCTGAATCTTGTGAAATTAATGCCGCTTTGCTGAACCTTGTCATAAAAGATCCGTTTCTGGCCTTCCTAGTGAAGATGCCGCTAGCCATCTAAATAGCTTCGTTGATTTGTGTGACATGCAAAATAAGAAAGATGTGGACAACGATATTGTTAAGTTGAAACTATTTCCTTTTTCGCTTAGAGATCGTGCTAAAGCTTGGTTTTCGTCTTTGCCTAAAAATAGTATAGATTCTTGGAACAAGTGCAACGATGCTTTTATCTCTAAGTATTTTCCTCCTGCTAAGATCATCTCCCTTAGAAACAATATTATGAATTTTAAGCAACTTGATCATGAACATGTTGCACAAGCTTGGGATAGGATGAAATTAATGATACGTAATTACCCTACTCATGGTTTGAATTTGTGGATGATTATACAAAAACTTTATGCCGGATTGAATTTTGCTTCTAGAAATCTTTTAGATTCGGCCGTGGGAGGCACTTCTATGGAAATCACTTTAGGAGAAGCTACTAAACTCCTAGATAATATTATGGTTAATTATTCTCAATGGCATACTAAAAGATCTACTAATAAAAAGGTGCATGCGATAGAAGAAATTAATGTTTTGAGTGGAAAGATGGATGAACTTATGTAATTATTTGCTAGTAAATGTTTCTTCTGATCCTAACGATATTCCCTTGTCTACTTTGATTGAGAATAATAATGAATCTATGGATGTGAATTTTGTTGGTAGGAACAATTTTGGTAACAACGCGTATAGAGGAAATTTTAATCCTAGGCCTTATCCTAGTAATCCCTCTAATAATTATGGTAATTCCTACAACAATTCTTATGGAAATTATAATAAGATGCCCTCTGATTTTTAATCTAATATTAAAGAATTTATTACTTCGCAAAAGAATTTCAATGCTTTGATTGAAGAAAAATTGCTTAAGATTGATGAGTTGGCTAGGAACGTTGATAGAATTTCTCTTGATGTTGATTCTTTGAAACTTAGATCTATTCCTCCTAAGCATGATATCAATGAGTCTCTCAAACCCATGATAATTTCCATTGATGAGTGCAAAGAAAGAACCGCTAGGATACGTGCTAAGAAAGATGCCTTTATAAGAGTGTGTTCTTCTAGTTCCTATGAGAATAAAGATGAAGATCTAAAAGTTATTGATGTGTCCCCTGTTAAATCTTTGTTTTGCAATATGAATCTTGATAATGATGGGACTGAATATTATCCACCTTTAACTAGAAGACGTTCCAAAAATTCGGAGTTTTCAGATCTTGATGCTAAATTTGATGAAAGTGGGACTGAAGAAATTAAAACCCTAGATGTTGCTAAACCCACTATTTTGGATTTCAAGGAATTTAATTATGAAAATTGCTCTTTGATTGATTGTATTTCCTTGTTGCAATTCATGCTAAATTCTCCTCATGCTTATAGTCAAAATAAAGCGTTTACTAAACATATCGTTGATGCCTTGATGCAATCTTATGAAGAAAAACTTGAGCTGGAAGTTTCTGTCCCTAGAAAACTTTGTGATGAGTGGGAACCAACTATTAAAATTAAGATTAAAGATCATGAGTTCTATGCTTTATGCGATTTGGGTGCTAGTGTTTCCACGATTCCAAAGACTTTGTGTGATTTGTTAGGTTTCCGTGATTTTGATGATTGCTCTTTAAACTTGCACCTTGCGGATGCCACTATTAAGAAACCAATGGGAAGAATAAATGATGTTCTTATTGTCGCAAATAGGAATTATGTACCCATAGATTTTATTGTTCTTGACATAGATTGCAATCCTTCATGTCCTATTATTCTTGGTAGACCTTTCCTTAGAACGATTGGTGCAATTATTGATATGAAGGAAGGAAATATTAGATTCCAATTTCCGTTAAGGAAAGGCATGGAACACTTTCCTATAAAGAAAATTAAATTACCTTATGAATCTATTATGAGAGCCACTTATGGATTGCCTACCAAAGATGGCAATACCTAGATCTATCCTTGCTTTTTATGCCTAGCTAGGGGCGTTAAATGATAGCGCTTGTTGGGAGGCAACCCGATTTATTTTTATTCCTTGCTTTTTGCTCCTGTTTAGTAATAAATAACTTACCTAGCCTCTGTTTTGGTTGTGTTTTTTGTGTTTAATTAGTATTTGTGCCAAGTAGAACCGTTGGGAAAACTTGGGGAAAGTCTTGAGATCTTACTGTAAAAAACAGAAACTTAAGCGCTCACGAGAACTGCTGCCATTTTTATTTGGAAAGTGTTATTTAGTTAATTAGTTTTGCATAAGATTAATAGATAAATTACTCACGTCCAGCAATTTATTTTAGAATTTTTTGGGTTCCAGATCTTGCGCTAGCTACAGATTACTACAGACTGTTCTGTTTTTGAAATATTCTATTTTTGATGTGTTGTTTGCTTATTTTGATGAATCTATGGCTAGTAAAATAGTTTATAAACCATAGAGATGTTGGAATACAGTAGGTTTAACACCAATATAAATAAAGAATGAGTTCATTACAGTACTTTGAAGTGGTTTTTTGTTTTCTTTCGCTAACGGAGCTCACGAGATTTTCTACTTTAAGTTTTGTGTTGTGAAGTTTTCAAGTTTTGGGTAAAGATTTGATGGATTATGGAACAAGGAGTGGGAAGAGCCTAAGCTTGGGGATTCCCATGGCACCCCCAATATAATCTAAGGACACCAAAAATCCAAAGCTTTGGGATGCCCCGGAAGGTATCCCCTCTTTCGTCTACTTCTATCGGTAACTTTACTTGGAGCTATATTTTTATTCACCACATGATATGTGTTTTTCTTGGAGCGTCTTGTATGATTTGAGTCTTTTCTTTTTAGTTTACCACAATCATCCTTGCTGTACACACCTTTTGAGAGAGCCATACATGATTTGGAATTTGTTAGAATACTCTATATGCTTCACTTATATCTTTTGAGTTATATAGTTTTGCTCTAGTACTTCACTTATATCTTTTAGAGCACGGTGGTGGATTTGTTTTATAGAAACTATTGATCTCTCATGCTTCACTTAGATTATTTTTAGAGTCTTAAATAGCATGGTAATTTTCTTAAATAATCGTAATATGCTAGGTATTCAAGATTAGTATTTTTTTTCTTATGAGTGTTTTGAATACTAAGAGAAGTTTGATGCTTGATGATTGTTTTGAGATATGGAGGTAATAATATGAAAGTCGTGCTAGTTGAGTAGCTGTGAATCTGAGAAATTCTTGTGTTGAAGTTTTCAAGTCCCGTAGCATGCACGTATGGTAAACATTATGTAACAAATTTGAAACATGAGGTGTTCTTTGATTGTCCTCCTTATGAGTGGATGTCGGGGACGAGCGATGGTATTTTCCTACCAATCTATCCCCCTAGGAGCATGCGCGTAGTGCTTGGTTTTTGATGACTTGTAGATTTTTGCAATAAGTATGAGAGTTCTTTATGACTAAAGTTGAGTCCATGGATTATACGCACTCTCACCCTTCCATCATTGCTAGCCTCTTCGGTACCGTGCATTGCCCTTTCTCACATTGAGAGTTGGTGCAAACTTCGCCGGTGCATCCAAACCCCGTGATATGATACACTCTTTCATACATAAACCTCCTTATATCTTCCTCAAAACAGCCACCATACCTACCTATTATGGCATTTCCATAGCCATTCCGAGATATATTGCCATGCAACTTTCCACCATTCCGTTTATCATGACACATTCATCATTGTGATATTGCTTAGCATGATCATGTAGTTGACATAGTATTTGTGGCAAAGCCACCATTCATAATTCTTTCATACATGTCACCCTTGGTTCATTGCATATCCCGGTACACCGCCGGAGGCATTCATATAGAGTCATCTTTTGTTCTAGCATCGAATTGTAATCATTGAGTTGTAAATAAATAGAAGTGTGATGATCATCATTTTCTAGAGGATTGTCCCAAGTGAGGAATTAAAAAAAAGGAGAGAAAGGCCATAAAAAAGGCCCAAAAAAAGAAGAGAGAAAAAGAGAGAAGGGACAATGTTACTATCCTTTGCACACTTGTGCTTCAAAGTAGCACTGTAATCTTCATGATAGAGAGTCTTTTGTTTTGTCACTTTCATATACTAGTGGGAATTTTTCATTATAGAACTTGGCTTGTATATTCCAACAATGGGCCTCCTCAAGTGCCCTAGGTCTTCGTGAGCAAGCAAGTTGGATGCACACCCACTTAGTTTCTTTTGTTGATCTTTCATACATTTATAGCTCTACTGCATCCGTTGCATGGCAATCCCTACTCCTTGCATTAATATCAATCGATGGGCATCTCCATAGCCCATTGATTAGCCTCGTTGATGTGAGACTTTCTCCTTTTTTTTCTTCTCCACATAACCCCCATCATCATATTCTATTCCACCCATAGTGCTATGTCCATGGCTCGCGCTCATATATTGCGTGAAAGTTTATAGGTTTGAGATTACTAAAGTATGAAACAATTGCTCGGCTTGTCATCGGGGTTGTGCATGATGAGAGCATTCTTGTGTGACGAAAATGGAGCATGACTAAACTATATGATTTTCTAGGGATGAACTTTCTTTGGCCATGTTATTTTGAGAAGACATAATTTCTTAGTTAGTATGCTTGAAGTATTATTATTTTTATTTCAATATGAACTTTTATCTTGAATCTTTCGGATCTGAATATTCATACCACAATTAAGAAGAATTACATTAAAATTATGCCAAATAGCACTCCGCATCAAAAATTCTATTTTTATCATTTACCTACTCGAGGATGAGGAGTAATTAAGCTTGCGGATGCTTGATACGTCTCCAACGTATCTATAATTTTTGATTGCTCCATGCTATATTATCTACTGTTTTGGACATTATTGGGCTTTATTATCCACTTTTATATTATTTTTGGGACTAACCTATTAACCGGAGGCCCAGCCTATAATTGTTGTTTTTTTTCTTATTTTAGGGTTTCGAAGAAAAGGAATATCAAACAGAGTCCAAACGAAATGAAACCTTCGGGAACGTGATTTTCTCACTGAACATGATCCAAGAGACTTGGACCCTACGTCAAGAAATAAAGGAGGAGGCCACGAGGTAGGGGGTGCGCCTACCCCCCCCCCCCCAGGCGCCCCCTCCACCCTCGTGGGCCCCTGTTGCTCCATCGACGTACTCCTTCCTCCTATATATACCTACGTACCCCCAAACGATCAGAGACAGAGCCAGAACCCTAATTCCATCGCCGTAACTTTCCATATCCACGAGATCCCATCTTGGGGCCTGTTCCGGAGCTCCGCCGGAGGGGGCATCCATCATGGAGGGCTTCTACATCAACACCATAGCCTCTCCGATGAAGTGTGAGTAGTTTACCTTAGACCTTCGGATCCATAGTGATTAGCTAGATGGCTTATTCTCTCTTTTCGGATCTCAATACAATGTTCTCCCCCTCTCTTGTGGAGATCTATTCGATGTAATCTTCTTTTTGCGATGTGTTTGTTGAGACCGATGAATTGTGGGTTTATGATCAAGATTATCTATGAACAATATTTGAATCTTCTCTGAATTCTTTTATGTATGATTGGTTATCTTTGCAAGTCTCTTCGAATTATCAGTTTTGTTTGGCCTACTAGATTGATCTTTCTTGCAATGGGAGAAGTGCTTAGCTTTGGGTTCAATCTTGCTGTTTCCTTTCCTAGTGTCAGTAGGGGCAGCAAGGCATGTATTGTATTGTTGCCATCGAGGATAACAAGATGGTTTTTTTTATCATATTGCATGAATTTATCCCTCTACATCATGTCATCTTGCTTAAGGCGTTACTCTGTTTTCATGAACTTAATACTCTAGATGCATGCAGGATAGCGGCCGATGAGTGGAGTAATAGTAGTAGATGCAGGCAGGAGTCGGTCTACTTGTCTCGGACGTGATGCCTATATTCATGATCATACCTAGATATTCTCATAACTATGCACAATTCTGTCAATTGCTCAACAGTAATTCATTCACCCACCGTAAAATACTTATGCTCTTGAGAGAAGCCACTAGTGAAACCTATGGCCCCCGGGTCTATCTTCATCATATTAATCTTCCAATACTTAGTTATTTCCTTTGTTTTAGTTTGCTTTTATTTTATTAGCATCTTTATCACAAAAACACCTAAAATATTATGTTATCATATCTATCAGATTTCACTTTCGTAAGTGACCGTGAAGGGATTGACAACCCCTTATCGCGTTGGTTGCGAGGAGTTATTTTCATTGTGCAGGTATGAGGGACTCGCCCATAGCCTCCTACTGGATTGATACCTTGGTTCTCAAAAACTGAGGGAAATACTTATGCTACTTTGTTGCATCCTCCTTTCCTCTTCAAGGAAATCCAATGAAGTGCTCAAGAGGTAGCAGGGCGCTCCTCCCCTATCTCGTGGACGACTCAGAGACCCCCCTGACGTGAGACTGACGCCAAAAATTCCTATAAATACCCAAACCTCCAGAAAATAACCTAGATCGGGAGTTCCGTCGCCGCAAGCCTCCGTAGCCACCAAAAACCAATCGAGACCCTGTTCCGGCACCCTGCCTATCAAAACCGGCGGATCTTGGGTAGGGGTCCCGAACTATGCGTCTAAGGCGGATGGTAATAGGAGGCAGGGGACACAATGTTTACCCAGGTTCGGGCCCTCTCGATGGAGGTAATACCCTATGTCCTGCTTTATTGATCTTGATGATATGAGTATTACAAGAGTTGATCTACCACGAGATCGTAGAGGCTAAACCCTAGAAGCTAGCCTATGATTCTGATTGTTCCTGTCCTACGGACTAAACCCTCCGGTTTATATAGACACGGAGGGGGCTAGGGTTACACAGAGTCGGTTACAAGGGAGGATATCTACATATCCGAATTGCCAAGCTTGCCTTCCACGCAAAGAAGAGTCCCACCTGGACACGGGACGAAGTCTTCAATCTTGTAACTTCATAGTCTAACAGTCCGGCCAAAGTATATAGTCCGGCTGTCCGAGGACCCCCTAATCCAGGACTCCCTTAGTAGCCCCTGAACCAGGCTTCAATGACGATGAGTCCGGCGCGCAGATTGTCTTCGGCATTGGAAGGTGTGTTCCTTCTCCGAGTACTCCATAGAAGATTTTGAACATGATGATTGTGTCCGGCTCTGCAAAACAAGTTCCACATACCAATGTAGAGAGTATAATATTTTCCACAAATCTAATCTGCTGACAACTTTTCATAACATGACATCACGCCATGGCCCGGTCATTATGCGAACCGTTTTTCTCAACCAGCTACTACGCGTATTGCAAGGCAGTTTTCTTGGCACGTCTTATCGAAGCAGAGATCGTGTCCCCTTATCATGGGATTCTCATCAATACGGGTGTGGGTAACCCAACCGTGACATCAATTGCGGCGCTTGGGGAATAAGCAAGTTTACCAGGCAGGTGGGGAGGCGCATAGCTTCTTCCGCCCTTATAAAGGGACAATGACTCCTCCTTTTCACCCACGCCTTCTTCTTCCCTGCCCATCCATTCTTGCACACTCGAGCTCTAGCGCCCAAGTTTGCATTTTCTCCGTAAAACTAGTCCAAACATGTCCGGAGCGGGAGGCAAGTGGATGGTCTCCTCCATTACGGAGGAGAACATTACGAAGCTCCGGGAAGTCAGATACCTGGCCGCAGACATCGCGCACCGGCTCCAGACGAGGGGCAGATCGTCCCTACTGCATGACCCCATGAGAGGGTTGTATTCCTCCCCCACTTCGTCCGCGGGCTCATGTTCTACTACGGGCTGGACTTCCATGATCTGGCCCCCAATTTCATCCTCAACATTTCGGAGTTTATCGTCATGTGCGAGGCCTTCCTCCGCATCAAGCCCCACTTCGGCCTGTGGCTGATGACCTTCAACGTGAAGCCAGAGGTGGTGGTCGGCCAGCAAGCGGAGTGCGGAGGCGCCATGGTGGGCAAAATGCCTAATGTCACCTGGCTCGAGGGCTCCTATGTGGAGACCATGAAGGGGTGCCAATCGGGGTGGTTCTACATCATCGAGCCGCGCTACGCCAACTGGGCGGTGGCCCCCGAATTTCGATCCGGCATCCCCACGCGGCTCACCTCCTGGAAAGAGAAGGGCCTATCATGGGGTTCATTGGTGGAGCAGACCGAACACCAAAACTCCGTAAGAAATATCATAAGCAAGAAAATGAAGCTCGTCAATGTGGTCCAGGTCATGCTCTTCCGCCGGATCCTTCTGTGTCAAGGACGGGCATTCAATATGTGGGAGTTCGACCCGGCCAAGCACCACACGTTGTGAGAGCTTTTTGACACGACGCACCAAGACGTCTGGAGGGTGCTATTCAAGGCCGCCGAGGTACCTCCTCCCCTTATCGAGGATCGCGGACTCAGCGCAAAGCGCCCTGCCAATCCGGTAAGCTCTTTATATCTCATAAGATGTTTCGTTCCCCGGTATAATCATGTGGGGGATCTAAGCCTCCATGCCATTTGACAGGAATGGGTCGCGACAGCGGAGCAGATCGATTGTCCGGCCCCACTTCCCGACGATCCAGCAAGTGCTCTCTTAACTGTGATGCTGGCTCTGGCGCCCTATGAGGCGCCAGAGAAGAAGGCCACGGGGACCAGGAAAGGTCTCCGGCGCAAGGTCATATCGGACTCATCGTCCGATAACACTGAGGCGGCTTCTTCCCATGAAAGCGAGGAGGAGGAAGAGGAAAGTTCTCCCCCCTAGCCGAGGGAGACAAAAAAAGGAAGGCCGCCCCATCAGGGGAAGCCGAAGGGTCCAAGAAGGGAAGGACTCTCCTTCCGGACCGCTCCATGGCGGTCACTTTTAGCGACAAGGAGTGGTTACCCAGGGACAAGCCCCTGGCGAAGTCGTAAGTCTCTAGATACCATAATAGTTCTTGGTATGTTTTATTTTATTGCTTCTTATCATGCCGAACATGATCATGCAGCCCATCCAAAGCCCATATTGACGTATCCTCTTTGGATGAGTCTTTGGGCCTGTCGGAGATGAACTGCGATTCACTCCCGATCGCCTCCTCCCCCTGCCCTCGGACGACGTCGAGGTGCTATCTCAAAGGGTACCGAACCAAGGAGAGACAGTTCCGGAAGCGCCCCAAGGCGACATTCCGGACGCATGGCGCACGAGGGGCAAGACTCCCATGGGCTCTAACGCCGGGGGCAGCAAGTCTGTGTCGATGGCCTCTGTCCATCCAGGGTCATCGGACAATTTGCTGGAAGCGCTTCGTGGCGCTTCCATTGACGAAGAGCACCGCACTATCATGAGTGCGGTGGTTAAGAAGATTCAGTCCGCCAAAAGCAGACTGACTGTAGCCTGTGCCAGCCTCCTAGCAGGCTTTGACGTAAGTAATCAAATTATGAGAAAATGTTATAGCATAGACAGTAGCCCCTGATGCTCTGTTTGGTGTTCAGAAGAAAAGCCAAACATAGGATCAAATAATAACCACAGGAGTCTAATCAGAATATGTCTATGTGAATAAGCAGGCTTCACTGCTAGCCGCTGCTGCTCACACGGTGGAGGTCTCCGCACTGAAGCGGGACCTTGAGCGGTCCGAGGAAGAGATTGACCTTACCAAGAGGCAGCTCGAAGAGAACAAAGGTAAGTGATACCTCGTCTGTTTATTGATAAAGAAAAAGGAAACTTGTCATTGGTTCACAGGATCGTCATGAATTTTGCTAGGGGCCAAGACCGAAGTGGCAGCCCTGAGGAAGGCGCTGTCCGAGGCCGAAAGCAAAGCAGCCAAGGAGCGCACCGAGCGCGAGAAGCAAGAGGCCCGAGTTGGCGAGGTTCAGCAAGAGCTCCAGGAGTTCGTCAAGAAGTACGAGTCCTTGGAGCGTGACTCTAGGACACAAGGGTCCGAGCTTGCGAAGGCCCTCGAAAACGCGCAAAATGCGAAGGCCGAAGCCCAAAAGGCCCTCCAGGAAATTGAGGCGGTCAAGAAGATAGCGGCGGGTAAGGCATTCATTATGCAAAGCAAGCATGTGAAGGAAACTTTCCTTTTACTTACCGAATTCGGAATTCTCCAGGAGCATTCGCAGATCTACCCCGATGTGTGTCGGATGTCGCGGAGTTCTACCGGGCCGAGGAAGGGAGCTCAACGGAGAAGTTGTTCTAGTCTCATTATACTGGGACCAAACATCCGATGCCCTTGAGCGACCAGTTGAAGCAACTGGTCGAGCTTCACAAGGCGGCCGAACTGGCCATGAAAGGCCTCATAGCTCGGATGTGTCCTGGTGAGCCCCTGTCTGGCAGCTATTTCGGCTTGGTAAGGCGCCTCGTGAATGCCTGCCTCCGGTTTGAAGTCATAAAGTGGTCTGTTTGCATTGAGGGTGCGCGCAAGGCTTTTGCCTGGGCGAAAGTGCACTGGGCAAAGATGGACGCCGAAAAGCTAGTGAAGGAAGGGACGCCGGAGGGCAAGGAGCATCGCCACCCTGAAAAGTATTATGACAGCATCCTGAAGGGTGCTTGCCTTGTGGCAGAGGAATGTACTAAGGATGTAATATTTGAATGAATGTACTTTTTGATCCTGTAATGTGAACCAAGTTCATATGCACTATGTAGCACTTGTTTGATTTAAAATATTACCTTCTCTACAGCCATTTATAAAATTTGAGAGTTGGCCAGTCGTCGGCTTCTGCCCCCATGTAACTAGTACTGAGGTGATCGGGATAAACCTAATCACTCTTTATCCCAGTTTTGGGTCCTTCGAAGGAGGTGTTCAGCACAACGAACCAGGCAATCGTACTATAAAGCTTTATCACTCTCACTTAGCCATAGAAGTCTACAATTTTAAATTTTGGCGAAGCCCCTGGTATTCGGAAGGCTGAACTTGGGGCGCTATGTAGGCCTAAGTCGGGCAAGACCGACTCCTCGCCCGAAGCAGAAAAAAATCTTTAAGGATTTGAGACCTCTCCAAGAGCGACCAGCTCTCGCCGCATCATGACAGTCAGTTTTCGGCTTTCTCTACTGAGTGCTCCTCCGGAAGAACCGAGACACAATCGCAGTAGTTCTCCCAGTGCTACCTTAGTCGATATTGCGGAACGTAAGGTACCAAAACATGGGAGCCCGGCGAACCCAACTATTGACCCAAGACATGATTCGGAGCTGATGCATATAATGCTACAAGTTCGGGGTGCCGCACTATCGAAAGTGTTCGGACTTTTCTTGCCGTGTTATGGGGCACACTGAAGCCCCTGGCGCAGTGGACGTACCAGAACATACGGGTGCAATTTGTCGTAAATAGGCAGACAGGAAAAAGGATGAAGAAATGTAATAATAAGCTAACACTGTACATTGTTATTGAAATGATACGTCAAAGCGTATGTATACAAGTAGTGCAATAAGCAAAAATAGGAATATTTGACATGTCCTATCCAAGGGCAAGCTGCGTGTGGGTATGTAAAACAGGTATAGTGATCGTTATCAGAGACCACCTAGGGATTCCCTTGTACGTCAAAGCTTCTTGCTTCCTTGGTGTTTCCTTCCCGTGACGGGTCCGATTATGAAACTACCGGAGAGAGCCTTTGGAGAGTAGGAGCCTGAAAGGAAGAAAATGTTAAAGGTACACGGGCCCTGAAGCGGTTGAGCCGCATTGTGGGATGTGACATGGCCGTGCCTCCGCCTATGCCCATGGTATCTTGAGTGCGTAATTACGTACGCGCGGCACTAATTTCGCCGCTTGAATGGGACTAGGACGGAGGCCGAACTGCTTGGCGAGCTCTAAACGTGCCTGGCGATCCTCTTGCAGCGTACTCCAGACTCGCTTGCAGGTGTCCGGGGTCTTTTTCGCTGAATTGGCGGTTTGCCTCATAAGGCTGCTTTGTGCTTCTACTGCGAGGGCCGCAGTGTGTTCCTCCGTGCGGAGTGAGCGCTCTGTGTTTCTATTAACTGTTATAACCCCACGAGGTCCTGGCATTTTGAGCTTGAGGTATGCATAATGCAGTACCGCATTGAATCTGGCAAATGCGGTTCGTCCGAGTAGTGCGTGATAGCCGTTGCAGAAGGGGACGATATTGAAGATTAATTCCTCGCTTCAGAAGTTATCCGGAGATCCGAAGACCACTTCGATCATGATTGAACCCGTGCAACAGGCCTCTAAACCTGGGATGACACCTTTAAAGGTGGTTTTGGTGGGTTTGGTCCTCGAGGGGTCTATACCCATTTTGTGCACTGTATGCTGATAGAGCAGGTTCAGGCTGCTGCCACCGTCCATAAGGACCCGAGTGAGGTGAAATCCGTCAATGATGGGGTCAAGGACCAATGCGGCAGAACCGCCATGACGGATACTGATGGGGTGGTCCCTGCGATCGAAGGTGATTGGACAAGAAGACCATGGGTTGAACTTTGGGGTGACTGGCTCCAACGCATAGACGTCCCTTAGTGCACGCTTTCGTTCCCTCTTGGGAATATGGGTTGCGTATATCATGTTTACCGTTTTCACTTGTGGAGGAAATTTCTTCTGCACTCCTATGTTCGGCGGCCAGGGCTCCTCCTCGTTGTCGCTATGCAGCCCCTTTTCCTTATTTTCGGCATTCAACTTGACGGCCTGTTTGAAAACCCAGCATTCTCTGTTGGTGTGGTTGGCTGGTTTATCGAGGGTGCCGTGAATTTGACACGAACGATCGAGTATGCGGTCCAAGCTAGACGGTCTCGCATTGCTTCTTTTGAACGCCTTTTTCCGCTGACCAGATTTAGAGCCACTGAATCCGGCATTAACTGCTATGTCTTCGGCGTTGTCGCCGTTGTTGCGGCGCTTGTGCCTGTTACGACGTGGCCTGCTGTTGCTATCTTTGGCATCTGAATTGCCAAGGTTTCTTGATGTGTTGTTGCTGCAAGCCAGCCAACTATCCTCGCCCACACAAAAGCGGGTCATGAGTGTCGTGAGGGCTGCCATGGATTTTGGCTTTTGTTGGCCGAGGTGTCGGGCGAGCCATTTGTCGCGGATATTATGCTTAAATGCCGCTAAGGCCTCGGCATCCGGACAGTCAACAATTTGGTTCTTTTTAGTTAGGAACCGAGTCGAGAATTTCCTGGCTGATTCCCCTGGTTGTTGGGTTATGTGACTCAAGTCATCGGCATCTGGTGGTCGCACATAAGTGCCCTGGAAGTTGTCAAGGAATGCATCTTCTAAATTCTCCCAACTGGCAATGGAGTTTGTCGGCATGCTATTGAGCCAATGCCGAGCAGGCCCTTTGAGTTTTAATGGAAGGTACTTGATGGCATGTAGATCGTCATTGCGGGCCATGTGGATATGGAGGAGGAAATCCTTGATACATACTGCGGGGTCTGTTGTGCCATCATATGGTTCGATATTCATGTGTTTAAAACCTTCTGGAACTCGTGATCCATTACTTCATTAGTGAAGCATAGGGGGTATGCGGCGCCTCTGTGCCGGGCTATATCACGACGCAGTTCATATGAGTCTTGTCTGCTGTGTTCGGCCTGACCGGATTTGCTTTTAGTGTATCCGGCATGACGGTCATCGTCACGCGTTGGGGCGCGCCCCAGTGATCCGTAGATCGATCTTGTAAGTCCTGCTTTGTTTTCCAATACGTCTCGCAGGTCCTGCGTGTTGCCCCGGGCCTTTGTGTTTTTAATTGACTGGCGACGGGGTGCGAGCTGGACTTCGGGCTGATATGCCGCTTTGTCTCGGCCACGAGGCGGTCGGTCAGCTGCATCATATGCTGGGAGCATAGGCTTTAATGCTTCCTCCTCAAGTTGGGGTAGCAACCTGCGCTTTGGGTAACTTTTGGTTGGGCGTTCGAGTATGTATTCCTTGGCCGCCAGGACCTCAGTCCATCTATCCGCTAGCAGATCTTGGTCAGCTTGAAGCTGTTGCTGCTTTTTCTTCAGGCTTTTGCCGTGGCTATAATCCGGCGCATGAAGCGCTCCTGTTCGGCGGGATCCTCAGGCACGATAAATTCGTCGTCGCCGAGGCTCACCTCACCTTTGGAGAGAGGCATGTAATTGTCATCCTCTGATTCTCCGTCTGCTGCCTGTTCCTTAGGGCTGGCTTGCCCATCCTCCCGCTCGAGGCCTGGCTGGAGGGGATTGTATTCGTCTTCGGCGCTATCCGCAGCCTTATTGTCTCTTGTGCCAGTATCGCCGCTTTTGCTGTGGCGGGGCTTAGAGCGGCGCCGTTGACGCCGGTGCTTAGATTGCTTCTCAGAGGGATTATCCTCTGTTGCCTTATTGCCATCGCTTTCTTTGGGGGTATCCACCATGTATATATGATATGATGAGGTGGCGGTCCAGCGCCCTATTGGCGGTGGTTCCTACTCTTCTACATCGTCGTCCATACCGTCGATGTCTTCGGAGCCGAAAACAAGCATGTCGGTTAGGTCGTTGACAGTGGCTATTAAGTGGGTGGTGGGTGGGGAATGATTTTCTTCGTCGTCTGCTTCCCACTCAGGCCGGACATAGTTCGGCCAAGGGTCTCCTGACAAGGAGAGAGATTTCAATGAGTTTAGCAAGTCGCCCAAGGGCGAGTGCTGAAAGATATCCGCGGAGGTGAACTCCATGATCGGTGCCCAATCAGATTCGATAGGCACGGACACGGTTGGTTCAGAGCCTGTGGCCGGGGATGAATCCAAGGGTCCGGCAACACAGGTCTCATAATGAGTGAAGTCAGTATTCGACTATATCACCGCGGAGTGCGAGGCCTCCGTGGCGGGGTCTATCCACACGTCCTCGGACGGCACGATCTGCTCCGGATCGAAGGCTGGAGTAGCCACATGTGTGATCTCCCGAACACCGTCCGATGGCAGAGCTAAGTCATGCTTGTCGAGACTGTGCAGCGCACCTAACATGGGCTCGAATCCGTCGAAGATCAAGTCTCCGCGGATGTCGGTAGTGTAGTTTAAGCTTCCAAACCTGACGTGATGGCCGGGGGAGTAGCTCTCGATCTGCTCCAGATGGCCAAGGGAGTTGGCCTGCAGTACAAAGCTGCCGAATATGAAGATCTGTCCGGGGAGAAAGACCTCACCCTGGATCGCATCGTTGCCGATGATCGAAGGAGCCATCAAGCCTTATGGCTACGACATAGCGGAACTCTCAATGAAAGCACCAATGTCGGTGTCAAAACCGGCGGATTCCGGGTAGGGGGTCACGAACTGTGCATATAAGGCGGATGGTAACAGGAGGCAGGGGACACAATGCCTACCCAGGTTCGGGCCCTCTCGATGGAGGTAATACCCTACGTCCTACTTGATTGATCTTGATGATATGAGTATTACAAGAGTTCATCTACCACGAGATCGTAGATGCTAAACCCTAGAAGCTAGCCTATGATTCTGATTATTCTTGTCCTATATACTAAACCCTCCGGTTTATATAGACACCGGAGGGGTCTAGGGTTAAAGAGAGTCGGTTACAAGCGAGGAGATCTACATATCCGAATTGCCAAGCTTGCCTTCCATGCAAAGGAGAGTCCCACCCGGACACGGGACGAAGTCTTCAATCTTGTATCTTCATAGTCCAACAGTCCGGCCAAAGTATATAGTCCGGCTGTCCGAGGACCCCCTAATCCAGGACTCTCTCAGGGGGTCCCTCACCGTTGGCCATCTTCATCATCCCGACGCTCTCCATGACGGGGAGGGAGTAGTTCACCCACGGGGCTGAGGGTATATACCAGTAGCTATGTGTTTGATCTCTCTCTCCTCTCTCGTGTTCTTGATTCGCACAATCTTGATGTATCGCGAGCTTTGCTAGTATAGTTGGATCTAATGATGTTTCTCCCCCTCTACTCTCTTGTAATGGATTGAGTTTTCCCTTTGAAGTTATCTTATCGGATTGAGTCTTGAAGGATTTGAGAACACTTGATGTATGTCTTGCATGTGCTTATCTGTGGTGACAATGGAATATTCACATGATCCACTTGATGTATGTTTTGGTGATCAACTTGCGAGTTCCGTGACCTTGTGAACTTATGCATAGGGGTTGGCACACGTTTTCGTCTTGACTCTCCGGTAGAAACATTGGGGCACTCTTTGAAGTTCTTTGTGTTGGTTCAAAAGATGAATCTGGGATTGTGTGATGCATATCATATAATCATACGCACGGATACTTGAGGTGATATTGGAGTATCTAGGTGACATTAGGATTTTGGTTGATGTGTGTCTTAAGGTGTTATTCTAGTACGAACTCTATGATAGATAGAACGGAAAGAATAGCTTCGTGTTATTTTACTACAGACTCTTGCATAGATCGATTAGAAAGAATAACATTGAGGTGGTTTCGTACCCTACAATAATCTCTTAGTTTGTTCTCCGCTATTAGTGACTTTGGAGTGACTCTTTGTTGCAAGTTGAGGGATAGTTATATGATCCAATTATGTTATTATTGTTGAGATAACTTGCAATAGTGAAAGTATGAACCCTAGGCCTTGTTTCAATGCATTGCAATACTGTTTACGCTCACTTTTATCATTAGTTACCTTGCTGTTTCTATATTTTCAGATTACAAAAACCTTTATCTACCATCCATATTGCACTTGTATCACCATCTCTTCACCGAACTAGTGCACCTATACAATTTACCACTGTATTGGATGTGTTGGGGACACAAGGGACTCTTTGCTATTTGGTTGCAGGGTTGTTTGAGAGAGACCATCTTCATCCTACGCCTCCCACGGATTGATAAACCTTAGGTCATCCACTTGAGGGAAATTTTCTACTCTCCTACAAACCTCTGCACTTGAAGGCCCAACAACGTCTACAAGAAGAAGGTTCTGTAGTAGACATCAAGCTCTTTTCTGGTGCCATTACCGGGGAGGTTAGCGCTTGAAGGTATATCTTTAGATCTTGCAATCGAATCTTTTAGTTTCTTGTTTTATCACTAGTTTGGTTTATAAAAGAAAATTACAAAAAATGGAATTGAGGTTGCCTCATATGCCTCATCTTTTTAATGTCTTTCATGAAAATAAGGATCCCGATAATTTTGCCAAAGTGTTAGAAGAAGAATGCATTAAAATGTTTGGCACTAAATATTTGAATGATGAGCATGATTGCATGTTGTTAGTATGAATTCCTTGAATATCCATGATGCTAATGATATGCAAATCCACAAGCTTGGGGACACTATGTTTGAGGAATATAATATTTTTAGTCCTCCAAGTTTTGATGAGAATATTTATTATGATGAAAGCATGCCTCCTATTTATGATGATTATATTGAGGAAAGTGGGTTTGGAAGAGTGTCAACTTTAGGAAGTAATGATCCCACTATTTTGGAGGGTGTTGAATCTTATTGTGATAATTATGAAAGTGGATTTGGAGAGGTCATGACTTTATTTAGTGATGAATCCACTATTTCGGAAGAGGTTCCAATTGATTATGAGAACAAAGTTGCTATCAATGATGATTATTGTGATGACATGTATGCTATAAAGAATAATGATAACCATGAAACTTGTCATCATGATTTTAATTTTCAATTGGATTATGCCTCATATGATAGTTATTTTGTTGAGTTTGCTCCTCCTATTCCGAATGAGATGAATTTTGCTTATTTGGAGAGTACTAAAAATTTTATGATTGTGCATCATGAAAATAATACTTTATGTGATGGTTATATTGTTGAATTCATTCATGATGCTACTGAAAATTATTATGAGAGAGGAACATATGCTTTTACATATTGCAAAAATATCAAGTTTCCTCTCTATGTGTTGAAAATCTTGAAGTTATCCTTATTTTACCTTCCTATGCAAGTTGATTCTTGTTCCCACAAGTTGTTTGCTCACAAAATCCATATGCATAGGAAGTGGGTTAGACTTAAATGTGCTTGTCATATGATTCATGATGCTCCCGTTATGTTTCAATTCTTATCTTTTATGTGAGCATCATTGAAATTATCATGCCCAGCTAAAAATGCAATAAAGAAAAGCACTTGCTGGGAGACAACCCAACATTTAACCCTACTGTTTTTGTGTGTCCTCATGATTAAGCTACTGTAGTAATCATGTTTTGTATCTTTTGTTTCAATAAAGTGCCAAGTAAAGCCTTTAGGATCTTCTTGGGTGATTGTTGTTTGATCTTGCTGATAAAACACAAAGTATGCGCTCACGAAGATAATTTTCACCACAGAGCGATAAAATACCAATTCAAACTGCAGTAGATCAATATAAAAAATTTCCTAGTCGTCCTAATTTTTCCAGAATTTTTGGAGTTACAAAAGTATTCGAAACCTCAGATTGCTACAGACTGTTCTGTTTTTGATAGATTCTGTTTTCTATGTGTTGTTTGCTTATTTAGATAAATCTATGAGTAGTATCGGAGGGTATGAACCATAGAGAAATTGGAATATAGTAGATACTACACCAATATGAATTTAGAATGAGTTCACGACAGTACCCTAAGTGGTGATTTATTTTCTTATACTGACGGAGCTTACGAGTTTTTTGTTGAGTTTTGTCTTGTGAACTTTTCAAGTTTTCGGTAAAGATTCGATGGACTATGGAATAAGGAGTGGCAAGAGCCTAAAGTTGGGGATTCCCAAGGCACCCCAAGGTAATATTCAAGGACAACCAAGAGCCTAACCTTGGGGATGCCCCGGATGGCATGCCCTCTTTCATCTTTTTTCATCGGTAACTCTACATGGAGCTATATTTTTATTCACCACATGATATGTGTTTTGCTTGGAGCATCGTTTTATTTTATTTTGTTTTGCTTGCTGTTTGAATAATATCCCAGG
Source organism: Triticum urartu (assembly GCF_003073215.2). Taxonomy (NCBI): domain Eukaryota; kingdom Viridiplantae; phylum Streptophyta; class Magnoliopsida; order Poales; family Poaceae; genus Triticum; species Triticum urartu. The sequence goes on along the minus strand of NC_053026.1, from coordinate 154,018,199 downwards.
ATCTAAAATTCTTAAATGTTAGAGAGTCTTCACATAGTTACATAATTATTCAATTACTCATTGATCTTCACTTATATATTTCGGAGTAGTTTGTTGTTTGCTCTAGTGCTTCACTTATATCTTTTTAGAGCACTGTGGTGGTTTGTGTTTGAAGAAATAGATGAAGTCTCATGCTTCACTTATATTATTTTGAGAGTCTTTTAGAATAGCATGGTAATTTGCTTTGGTTATGAATTTAGTCCTAATATGATGGGCATCCAAGAGTGATATAATAAAAAATTTCATATAAAGTGCGATGAATACTATGAGAAGTTTGATGCTTGATGATTGTTTTGAGACATGAGGATGGTGATATTATACTCATGCTAGTAACTTAATTGTGAATTTGAGAAATACTTGTGTTGAGGTTTGCATGTCCCATTGCATGCACGTATGGTAACCATTGTGTAACAAATTTGAAGCATGAGGTATTTCTTTGATTGTCTACCTTATGAGTAGCGGTCGGGGACGAGCAATGGTCTTTTCCTACCAATCTACCCCCTAGGAGCATGTGCGTAGTGCTTGGTTTTTGATGAATTGTAGATTTTTGCAATAAGTATGTGAGTTCTTTATGACTAATGTTGAGTCCATGGATTATACGCACTCTCACCCTTCCACCATTGCTAGCCTCTCTCGTACCGCACAACTTTCGCCGGTACCATAAACCCACCATTTACCTTCCTCAAAACAGCCACCATACCTACCTATTATGGCATTTCCATAGCCATTCCAAGATATATTGCCATGCAACTTTCCACTGTTCCATTTATTATGACATGCTCCATCATTGTCATATTGCCTTGCATGATCATGTAGTTGACATTCTATTTGTGGCAAAGCCACCATTCATAATTTTTTCATACATGTCACTCTTGATTCATTGCACATCCCGGTACACCGCCGAAGGCATTCATATAGAGTCGTATTTTGTTCTAAGTATTGACTTGTAATTCTTGAGTTGTAAGTAAATAAAAGTGTGATAATGTTTGTAGAGAGATTGTTTGGCAATACAATATTCGTTGTATTGATTGGGTGTTGGTGCACATATATATAAGTACAGGTAGGCCCTGACCTCAACTATACACAACTAGGAGGTGGGCCACAACACATATATACTCAACACCCCCCTCCCGCAGTCGAAGCGTCGCCGGAGACACAGAGAGTGGACCACACTCCTCGAAGACGGAAGTAGGCAATCCCTTAGTCATCACATCGGCAAACTGTTGCGTCGTCGGAACGTGGAGAACCCGAACACGGCCAAGGGCAACCTGCTCTCGCACGAAGTGAATATTGAGCTGAATATGCTTCGTACGTTGATGGTGCACTGGGTTGGCGGAGAGGTAGACCGCTCTGATGTTATCGCACTAGACAAGAGTGGCCTTGTGAACATCACAAAGCAACTCCTGGAGCAGCTGATGGATCCAAGAGCATTCAGCCACGGTGTTATCCACGGCCCAATACTCTGCCTCGGCGCTTGAGCGGGAGACCATGAGCTGTCGCCTTGATGACCAAGAGATCAACAAGGGCCCAAGGTAGACGCAATAACTGGATGTAGAGCGCCGGGTGTCAAGGCAGCCTGCCCAGTCGGCGTCCGAGTAGGCGACGAGGTCGGTGGAGGCGGAGGCCGTCAGGGTGAGTCCCAAACACATGGTGCCGCATATGTAATAGAGAATACGCTTCACCAAGGTCCAATGAGAGTCACACGGTGAGTGCATGTGGAGGCACACCTGCTAAACAGCGTACTGCAGGTCTAGTCGGGTCAGCGTTAGGTACTGTAAAGCACCAACAATGGAGCGATAGAATGCTGCATCGGACGCGAGAGACCCCTCCATAGCAGAGACCTTCGCCTTTGTGTCGATGGGGGTGTGCGCCGGCTTGTAGTTAAGCATACCGGCACGCTCGAGAAGCTCGTGGGCGTATTTCTGCTGATGCAAAAAAAGCCGTCAGCTCGACGGACCACCTCGATGCCGAGGAAGTAGTGCAGAGGCCCCAAGTCCTTGAGGGCAAACTCATCACGAAGGCGAGCCATGAGCCGTTGAAGGAGCTCGGGGGTGGACACCGTGAGGATGATGTTGTCGACATAGAGAAGTACATATGCACTGTCAGCTCCCTGATGATACACAAAGAGTGAGGCATCAGAGCGAGTGCACCGAAAGCCCAGAGATAGCAGGAAGGCTCCGATACGCTGGTACCAAGCTCGTGGCGCCTGCTTCAACCCGTAAAGAGAACTGGAGAGCAAGCACATGAAGTCCGGATGCTCGGCATCGACAAAACCAGTGGTCTGCTCACAGAACACCTGCTCGGCAAGATGATCATGCAAGAAGGCGTTGGAGACATCCAACTGATGCACTGTCCAGGCTCGCTAGACCGCCAACTGAAACACGGTGCGGATCATGCCCGGTTTCACAACAGGAGCGAAAGTGTCAGTGAAGTCCACACCCGCGTGCTACCAAAATCCAGGAACCACCCACCGAGCCTTGTAGCGCTCGAGAGAACCATCCGGGCGAGTCTTGTGGCGGAACACCCACTTGCTAGTGATGACATTGGCATGAAGGGGTCACGGAACAAGATGCCAGGTGCGGTTGCGCTACAGGGCGTCAAACTCCTCCTGCATCGCTGCGAGCCAGTGGGGATCCCGAAGGGCAGCGTGAGCGGTGGTGGGGATGGGTGACGTCGTCAAAGTCAAGGCGGCACACACATACTCATTAGAAGAGTAGCACATCCTCAGCCAGAGCACACCGGCTTGGGCGTGAGTCATCACACCGAGAGGCGCGGCAGCGGGGCCCACAGCGGCAGCCGGGCCAGCGGCGGCAGCAGGGCCCACGGCAGCGGGCGAGCCGGCGGCGACGACCAAGCCAGCAGCCAGTGAGGGGGCAGCCAAGGCCGGCGAGGTAGCCAGCAAGGGCGCTGGCGAGGCGGCCGACGAGGCGGTCGGTGAGATGGCGGGCGAAGACGCCGGCAAGGGGGCCACGCCCGAGGCGGCCGGGGATGGTGCCAGCGGCGAGGCTGGCGTTGACGCCGAGGGCATCGTGGGGGCGCGAGGCGCAACTTCTCCCACGGCACGAGAGCCGCCAAAGCCCGGAGGCGGTCCAAGAGCCGAGCGAGGCCGTCCACCTAACGGGGTTGCCGAAGGGCACCCGGTGGTCGGTGGCGACGGGGCGACGAGAGGTACCTGCTGCTGAAAGGGAAATACCTTCTCATCAAAGTAAACGTGTCGGGAGGTGAATACATGATGTGAGACAGGGTCATAACAATGGTAGCCTTTAGTGTTAGGTGGGTAGCCGAGGAAGATGCAATCGATGGAGCGAGGTGCAAGCTTATGAGGCATGGTGGCAGCGATGCTAGGATAGCAGAGGCAGCCAAAGCTGTGAAGGCCATCATAGGATGGGGGCGCACCAAAGAGGAGATGGTGAGGGGCATAGTTCCAGCGTGGGCGACACGGGCGAATGTTGATGAGGAGGGTGGCGGTGGCGAAAGCATCCAGCCAAAACCGAGGAGGCACATTAGAGTGAAAGAGCAACGTGTGGACGCAGTCATTAAGAGTGCGAAGGATACGCTCGCCACGGCCATTTTGTTGGGACATGTAGGGACAAGTGAGGCGGAATATAGTGTCGTGGGATGCTAGAAGGTTACGAACAGCGACGTTGTCAAACTCTTTTTCGTTGTCAGTTTGTAATGCAAGGATAGGACGACCGAACTGTGTGGTGACATAGGAATAATAGGCGGTGAGTGTGGCAAGGGCGTCGGACTTGCGACGAAGAGGAAATGTCCACACATAATGAGAGAAATCATCTAAGATCACCAAATAGTATAGGTAGCCCATGTTGCTTACAAAAGGGGATGTCCAAACGGAAAAGCGGAAATAGTGGTAGATGTGCTAAATGGAAGATGAACATGCTTGCCAAGATGACAAGCCTCACAAGTATGGTCGTCGATCTTATTGCATGAGAATGAAAAGCTCTTAAGAATTTGACGTAAAGTGGTGGGGTTCGAGCGTCCCAAACGAGCATGCCAAAGGTCGACACCTGCGGCGAGGGCGACTCGGGTGGTGGAGGCGGTGGCGGAGGAGTGCATTGGATAGAGCTCATCAGGACTATCGCAACGGTGAAGGACCATCCAAGTACGGGCGTCCTTCACAGCAAACCCGACATCATCAAATTCAATGGTAATGGGATTCTCACGAGTAAGACGACAAACAGATACAAGGTTCATAACTAAATCAGGAGAAAAAAGAATATTAGCCATAGTGATAGGCGTGGATGTCGAAGGAAATGTAGTACGACCAACATGTGTGATAGGTAAAGAGGAACCGTTACCAACGGTGATGCGAGTAGGAGTATGAACCGGAGTGAATGAGGTTAGAGTGCCGGGATGAGATGTCATGTGGGCGGTAGCCCCGAGTCCATGTACCAAGCGTCGTCGGTGATGGGGCCGAGTGCAGTGCAGCCAAACAAGTAGGGTCCCATGGCGGTGAGACCGGCAGCGAGGCAAAGCCACCGTAGGGCTGAACCAGGGTTGGCGGAGCATGGTCGCTAGCCATGAGTGTGGCGAGAAGAGCCGTGGAGCCGGTACTGGCCGACTGCGGCTGGACGGCGTAGTAGGCCAGATGGAACGCCGGAAAAACCTGTGCCATGGTGAAGGGAGCCGTCGCGTCCGCGTACATGTAGCCGAAGAGAACCGCGGTAGAAGACATCAAAGCGACGGCGACGATGGCTAGGGCAGGAAAAGGCAGCCACAGCAAATAAGCACGCAAGCACGTACTAGCTAGCAAGTAGACAGGCACACAACTTGATGGATTCTAATCGGGCTGGCTAGCTTGCAATTGGGCTGGCTAGCTTGCGAAGGATGCAGCAGTAGTGAATGAGGTAGAGTAGCGGCAGCGGTTGCGCGAGGAGGATGACACAGCGGCGGCAAGGACATGCGGCGGCGGCACAAGGAGGATAGAGTGTGGCGGCGGCGCCGACAAGGACCTGCGGCGGTGGCTCATGGAGGATAGGACGTGGCGGCTGTGGCAAGGACCTATGGCGGCGGCTAGGGCAGGGGAAAGTGGTGGCGACCGGCGGAGGCGGCGGCCGTTAAGAACCAGCGGCGGCTAGGTTAGGTTTTGGATCGACTTGCGATAGATACCATGTAGAGAGATTGTTTGGCAATACAATATTCGTTGTATTGACTGGGTGCTGGTGCACATATATATAGTACAGGTAGGCCTTGACCTCAACAATACACAACTAGGAGGTGGGCCACAATATACGTAATACATGCAACACATATATACTCAACAATCTTCATTATTAGAGCATTGTCCCATGTGAGGAAAAAAGAGAAAGGCCAAAAAAAGAAAAGGCCCAAAAAACAAAAAAACAAAAAAAATGAGAGAAACAGAGAGAAGGGGCAACACTACTATCCTTTTACCACACTTGTCCTTCGAAGTAGCACCATGATCTTCATGATAGAGAGTCTCCTATGTTGTCACTTTCATATACTAGTGGGAATTTTTCATTATAGAACTTGTCTTGTATATTCCAACGATGGGCTTCCTCAAATGCCCTAGGTCTTCATGAGCAAGCAAGTTGGATGCACACCCACTTAGTTTCTTTTTGAGCTTTCATACATTTATAGGTCTAGTGCTTCTGTTGCATGGCAATCCCTACTCACTCACATTGATATCTATTGATGGGCATCTCCATGGCCTATTGATACGCCTAGTTGATGTGAGACCATCTTCCTCCTTTTTGCCTTCTCCACAACCACCATTCTATTCCACCTATAGTGCTATGTCCATGGCTCACGCTCATGTATTGCGTGAAAATTGAAAACGTTTGAGATTACTAAAGTATGAAACAATTGCTTGGCTTTTCATCGGGGTTGTGCATGATTTGAGTATTTTGTGTGACGAAGATGGAGCATGACCAAACTACATGATTTTGTAGGGATAAGCTTTCTTCGGCCATGTTATTTTGACAGGACATAATTACTTTGTTAGTATGCTTGAAGTATTATTGTTTTATGTTAATATTAAACTTATGTCTTGAATCTTATGGATCTAAATATTCTTGCCACAATAAAGAGAATTACATGGATAAATATGTTAGTTAGCATTCCACATCCAAAATTCTGTTTTTATCATTTACCTACTCGAGGACGAGCAGGAATTAAGCTTGGGGATGCTTGATACATATCCAACGTATCTATAATTTTTGATTGTTCCGTGCTATTATATTACCAATCTTGGATGTTTTATATGCATTTATATGCTATTTTATATGATTTTTCGGAACTAACCAATTAACCTAGAGCCCAATGCCAGTTTATGTTTTTTTCCTTGTTTTTGAGTTTTACAGAAAAGGAATACCAAACGGAGTCCAATTGGCGTGCCAATTGTTGATGATTTTTTATGGACCAAAAGATGCCCCCGAAGTAAAAGAGTTGGGCCAGAAGAGTCCCGAGCCATCCACGAGGGTGGGGGCATGCCCACTATCTCGTGGACGACTCGGAGACCCCCCTGACGTGAGACCGACGCAAAAAATTCCTGTAAATACACGAACCTCTAGAAAATAACCTAGATCAGGAGTTCTGCCGCCGTATGCGTCTGTAGTGACCAAAATCCAATTGAGACCCTGTTCCGGCACCCTGCCGGAGGGGGGATCCCTCACCGGTGGCCATCTTCATCATCCCGACGCTCTCCATGATAAGGAGGGAGTAGTTCACCCTCGGGGCTGAGGGTATGTACCAGTAGCTATGTGTTTGATCTCTCTCTCTCTCTCGTGTTCTTGATTCGCACGATTTTGATGTATCGCGAGCTTTGCTAGTATAGTTGGATCTTATGATGTTTCTCCCCCTCTACTCTCTTGTAATGGATTGAGTTTTCCCTTTGAAGTTGTCTTATCGGATTGAGTCTTTAAGGATTTGAGAACACTTGATGTATGTATTGCATGTGCTTATCTGTGGTGACAATGGGATATTCACGTGATCCACTTGATGTATGTTTTGGTGATCAACTTGCGACTTCCGTGACCTTGTGAACTTATGCATAGGGGTTGGCACACGTTTTCGTCTTGACTCTCTAGTAGAAACTTTGGGGCACTCTTTGAAGTTCTGTGTGTTGGTTCAATAGAAGAATCTGGGATTGTGCGATGCATATCGTATAATCATACCCACGGATACTTGAGGTGACATTGGAGTATCTAGGTGACATTAGGGTTTTGGTTGATTTGTGTCTTAAGGTGTTATTCTAGTACGAACTCTAGGATAGATCGAATGGAAAGAATAGTTTCGTGTTATTTTACTACGGACTCTTGAATAGATCGATCAGAAAGAATAACTTTGAGGTGGTGTCGTACCCTACAATAATCTCTTCGTTTGTTCTCCGCTATTAGTGACTTTGGAGTGACTCTTTGTTCCATGTTGAGGGATAGTTATATGACCCAATTATGTTATTATTGTTGAGAGAACTTGCACTAGTGAAAGTATGAACCCTAGGCCTTGTTTTAACGCATTGCAATACCGTTTATGCTCACTTTTATCATTAGTTACCTTACTATTTTTATATTTTCAGATTACAAAAACCTTTATCTACCATCCATATTGCACTTGTATCACCATCTCGTCGCCGAACTTGTGCATCTATACAATTTACCATTATATTGGGTGTGTTGGGGACAGAAGAGACTCTTTGCTAGTTGGTTGTAGGGTTGTTTGAGAGAGACCATCTTCATCCTACGCCTCCCACGGATTGATAAACCTTAGGTCATCCACTTGCGGGAAATTTGCTACTGTCCTACAAACCTCGGCACTTGGAGGCCCAACAATGTCTACAAGAAGAAGGTTGTGTAGTAGACATCACCCCCACCCTTGTGGGCCCCCAGTTACTCTCTTGGCCTAATTCTTTTGCCTATATATTCCCAAATATCCCTAAACCACCAGAGGGAGCTAGGAAAACACTTTTCCACTCATGCAACCTTCTGTACCCGTGAGATCCCATCTGGGACCTTTTCCGGCACCCTGCTGGAGGGGGATTCGATCACGTAGGTCTTCTACATCAACCCTATTACCCTTCCGATGAAGCGTGAGTAGTTTACCACTAACCCACGGTCCATAGCTAGTAGCTAGATGGATTATTCTCTCTCTTTGATTCTCAATACCATGTGTCTCCTCGATGATCTTGGAGATCTATTCGACGTAATACATTTTTGCAGTGTATTTGCCGAGATCGGGTGAATTGTGGATTTATGATTAGCTTACCTATGAATATTATAAGAATCTTCTCTGAATTCTTTTATGCATGATTTGATATCTTTGTAATTCTCTTCGAACTATCGGTTTGGTTTGGCCAACTAGATTGGTTTTTCTTGCAATGGGAGAAGTGCTTAGCTTTGGGATCAATCTTGCGGTGTCCTTTCCCGGTGACAGTAGGGGCAGCAAGGCACGCATTGTATTGTTGAAATCGAGGATAAAAAGATGGGGTTTTCATCATATTGCTTGAGTTAATTCCTCTACATCATGTCATCTTACTTAATGCGTTACTCCGTTCATTATGAACTTAATACTCTAGATGCATGATGGATAGCGGTCAATGTGTGGAAAATAGTAGTAGATGCAGAATCTTTTCGGTCTACTTGACATGGACGTGATGCCTATATTCATGCTTTAGATATCATCACAACTTTGCGCTTTTCTATCAATTGCTTGGCAGTAATTTGTTCGCCCACCGTATTATTTGCTATCTTCAAAGAAGCCTCTAGTGAAACCTATGGCCCCCGGGTCTATTTTCCATCATATAAGTTTCTGATCTACAATATTAGTTTCCGATCTACTAATCTTGCAATCTTTTACTTTCCGATCCATAAACCAAAAATACCAAAAATATTTACTTTATTGTTTATCTATCTCTATTAAATCTCACTTTTGCAAGTAACCGTGGAGGGATTGACAACCCCTTTATCGCGTTGGGTGCAAGTTGTTTGATTGTTTGTGCAGGTATTCTGTGATTTGTGTGTTATCTCCTACTGGATTGATACATTGGTTCTCAAACTTAGGGAAATACTTATCTCAACTTTGCTGCATCACCCTTTCCACTTCAATGAAAAAACCAACGCACGCTCAAGAAGTAGTAGGAAGAATTTTTGGCACCGTTGCTGGGGAGATCTATGCGAAGACAAGACATACCAAGTACCCATCATAAACTGTCATCTCTTGCATTACATTATTCTGCATTCGCCTGTCGTTTTCCTCCACCCCACTTCTAAAACTATTTTTGAAAATATTTGTCTTTTCTACGCCCCTCTTCCGTTCGCCTTCTTCGTTTGCTTCTTTTGTGCTCGTACGTTTGATCGCTTGTCTCACTTTCATGGCTAGTCCCCCCATAATTGTTTGCACTCCCGATAACGAAGTTCTCAATTTTAGACAAAGGGAGGGAGGAAATTTAAAAGATGCTTGGTATAGAATTTGCAATGCTCAAAATAGATCTACTCGAAAGCAATCTATTGTCGTTCTTCTTCACAATTTTTATGTGGGCATTACTCCTTGGAATAGATATTTTCTAGATACCAGTACGGGGGGAAATTTCTTGGCAAGCCATACTTTTAATTATTATAATTCCATGATAGATTTGCTAGGACCACCACCTCTTTTGATCAATGGAACGGTTTTAACCTTTGAATATGTGATGCAAAGGCTTGATATTATTGAGAATAAAATTGCTACCCTAGATTTGATTGAAAATTTGGATAAAAATATTCGTAATCAGATTACTCAATATGGATCTAAGGTAGGAGTTACTTTAAAGAACCTTAGGGAAAAGGAACCCATAGTTAATGAAAAGATAGATCAAGATTCTATTAGAATTGGCAAACTAAAAGATATTATTACCAACTTGGGTTCTGCTTTTTCCACCCTTAAAACTACTCAAAATCTTCCTCCTACTAAGATTGCCAAGTTTACTTACGTTCCTAAGTATAAGGGTGAATCTTCTAGTAAGGAAAATGAAGATCTCAAAACAATAAGTGTTCACCCTGATTTTTTTCGATATTATTAAGGAACCAATTGCTACAAGTGAATTTCTTGATTTATTGCCTAGGAGTTTGATCATTGATAAAACTAAAAAACCTCCTAAGGATTACAAGTGTGTGATTGAAGAATTGCATACCAAAGATGACAATACCTAGATCTACTCGTGTTTTATGCCTAGCTAGGGGCGTTAAACAATAGCGCTTGTTGGGAGGCAACCCAATTTTATTTATGTTTTTGCTTTTTAGGTTATGTTTTGCAATAAATAATTCATCTAGCCTATGGTTAGATGTTATTTTTGTGTTTTAATGAGTGTTTGTGCCAAGTAAGACCTTTGGGATGGCTTACGGTGATAGTTGATTTGATCCTGTTGAAAAACAAAAACCTTTATGCTCAGGAAAACAATTCTCATTTTTTACAGAAGCGTGCTAACATACTGATTCGTTTTGAGGGAGATCAATAAACAAATTTTTTAGGTTGTCCTAATTTTTCAGAATCTTTCAAGTTACAGAAGTATTCAAACTATCCAGATTACTACAGATTGTTGTGTTTTTGACAGATTCTGTTTTCCATGTGTTGTTTGCTTATTTTGATGATTCTATGGGTAGTATCGGGGGGTATAAACCATGGAAAAATTGGAATACAGTAGATGGTACACCAATATAAATAAAGAATGAGTTCGCAACAGTAACAAAAGTGGTGATTTATTTTCTTACACTAACGGAGCTTATGAGATTTTCTGTTGAGTTTTGTGTTGTGAAGTTTTCATGTTTTGGGTAAGGATTTGATGGACTATGGAATAAGGAGTGGCAAGAGCTTAATATTGGGGATGCCCAAGGCACCCCAAGGTAATATTCAAGGACAACCAAAAGCCTAAGCTTGGGGATGCCCCGGAAGGCATCCCCTCTTTCGTCTTCGTCTATCGGTAACTTTACTTGAGGCTATATTTTTAGTCACCACATGGTATGTGTTTTGCTTCAAGCGTCTTGTATGATATGAGTATTTGCTTTTTTGTTTGCCACAATCGTCCTTGTTGTACATACCTTTTGAGAGGGACACACATGAATAATGATTTATTGGAATACTCTATGTGCTTCACTTATATCTTTTGAGCTAGGCAATTTTGCTCCTTATATCTTTTTAGAGCATGTAGTTGGTTTAATTTTATAGAAATTGTTGAATTATAATGCTTCAATTATATTATTTTGAGATTCTTTAAGCGGCATGTTAATTTACTTTGGTTATAAATTTAGTCCTAATATGATAGGCATCCAAGAGGGATATAATAAAAACTTTCATATAAGGTGCATCGAATACTATGAGAAGTTTGATTCCTTATGATTGTTTTGAGATATAAAGATGGTGATATTAGAGACATGCTAGTAAGTAATTGTGAATTTGAGAAATACTTGTGTTAAAGTTTGTGGTTCCCGTAGCATGAACGTATGGTGAACCGTTATCTTATGAAGTCGGAGCATGATTTATTTTTTGATTGTCTTCCTGAAGAGTGGTGGTCGGGGACGAGCGATGGTCTTTTCCTACCAATCAATCCCCCTAGGAGCATGCGCATAGTACTTCCTTTTGATAACTAATAGATTTTTGCAATAAGGATGTGAGTTCTTTATGACTAATGTTGAGTCCATGGATTATACGCACTCTCACCCTTCCACCATTGCTAGCCTCTCTAGTGCCACGCAACTTTCACCGGTACCATACACCCATCATATACCTTCCTCAAAACCGCCACCATAACTTCCTATTATGGCATTTCCATATCCATTCCGAGATATTTTGCCATGCAACTTACCAGCATTCCGTTTATTATGACACGTTTCATCATTGTCATATTGCTTAGCTTGATCATGTAGTTGACATTGTATTTGTGGCAAAGCCACAATTCATAATTCTTTCATACATGTCGCTCTTGATTCATTGGACATCCCGTTACACCGCTGGAGGCATTCGTATAGAGTCATATTTTGTTCTAAGAATCGAGTTGTAAGTAAATAAAAGTGGGATGATCTTCATTATTAGAGCATTGTTCCATGTGAGGAAAGGTTGGTGGAGACTATGATTCCCCACAAGTCGGGATGAGTCTCTGAATGAAAAAAAGAGGCCAACAAAATGAGAGAAGGCCCAAATAAAAGATGAGAGGAAAGAGAGAATGGATAATGTTACTATCCTTTTACCACACTTCTGCCTCAAAGTAGCACCATGATCTTCATGATAGAGAGTCTCCTATGTTGTCACTTTCATATACTAGTGGGAATTTTTCATTATAGAACTTGTCTTGAATATTCCAATGATGGGCTTCCTCAAATTGCGCTAGGTCTTCGTGAGCAAGCGAGTTGGATGCACACCCACTTAGTTTCTTTTTGAGCTTTCATAAACTTATAGCTCTAGTGCATCTGTTGCATGGCAATCCCTACTTACTCACATTGATATCTATTCATGGGCATCTCCATAGCCCGTTGATACGCCTAGTTTATGTGAGCCTATCTCCCACTTCTTGTCTTCTCCACAACCACCTTATTCTATTCCACCTATAGTGCTATGGCCATGGCTCATGCTCATGTATTGCATGAATGTTGAAAAAGTTTCAGAACATCAAAAGTATGAAACAATTGCTTGGCTTGTCACCGGGGTTGTGCATGATTTAAATATTTTGTGTCATGAAGATGGAGCATAGCCAAACTATATGATTTTGTAGGGATAAGCTTTCTTTGGCCATGTTATTTGGAGAAGACATAATTGCCTTGTTAGTATGGTTGAAGTATTATTGTTTTTATGTCAATATTAAAATTTTGTTTTGAATCTTATGGATCTAAAAATTCATGCCATAATAAAGAAATTACACGGAGAAATGTGTTGGGTAGCATTCCACATCAAAAATTCAGTTCTTATCATTTACCTACTCGAGGACGAGCATGAATTAAGCTTGGGGATGTTGGATACGTCTCCAACGTATCTATAATCTTTGATTGTTCCATGCTATTATATTATCTGTTTTGGATGTTTTATATGCGTTATTATGCTATTTTATATTATTTTTGGGACTAACCTATTAACCTAGAGCCTTGTGCAAGTTTATGTGTTTTCCTTGTTTTTGAGTTTCGCAGAAAAGGAATACCAAACGGAGTCCAAACGGAATGGAACCTTCGCGATGATTTTTCTTGGACCAGAAGTAAACCAGGTGATTTGGAGTTGAAGTCGGGGAAGCCACGAGGCGGCCACAAGGATCGAGGGTGCGCCCCCACCCTTGTGGGCCCCAAGTGACTCTCTTGACCTAATTCTTTTGCCTATATATTCCCAAATATCCCCAAACCACTAGAGGAAGCCACGAAAACACTTTTCCACCATGCAACCTTCTGTACCCGTGAGATCCCATCTAGGGACCTTTTTTGGCACCCTGCCGGAGGGGGATTCGATCACGGAGGGCTTCTACGTCAACCCTATTGCCCTTATGATGAAGCGTGAGTAGTTTACCACAGACCTACGGGTCCATAGCTAGTAGCTAGATGGCTTCTTCTCTCTCTTTGATTCTCAATACCATGTGTCTTCTCGATGATCTTGGAGATCTATTCGATGTAATACTTTTTTGCGGTGTGTTTGCCGAGATCCGTTGAATTGTGGATTTATGATCAGCTTATCTATGAATATTATTTGAATCTTCTCTAAATTCTTTTATGCATGATTTGATATCTTTGTAATTCTCTTCGAACTATCGGTTTGGTTTGGCCAACTAGATTGTCTTTTCTTCCATTGGGAGAAGTGCTTAGCTTTGGGTTCAATCTTGCGGTGTCCTTTCCCAGTGACAATAGGGGCAGCAAGGCAGATATTGTATTGTTGAAATCGAGAATAAAAAGATGGGGTTTTCATCATATTGCTTGAGTTAATTCCTCTACATCATGTCATCTTACTTAATGCATTACTCCGTTCTTTATGAACTTAATACTCTAGATGCATGCTGGATAGCGGTCGATGTGCGGAGTAATAGTAGTAGATGCAGAATCGTTTCGGTCTACTTGACACGGATGTGATGCCTATATTCATGATCATTGCATTAGATATCGTCATAAGTTTGCGCTTTTCTATCAATTGCTCGGTAGTAATTTGTTCACCCACCGTATTATTTGCTATCTTGAGAGAAGCCTGTACTGAAACCTATGGCCCTCAGGTCTATTTTCCATCATATAAGTTTCTGATGTACAATATTAGTTTCCAGTCTACTAATCTTGCGATCTTTTACTTTCCGATCTATAAACCAAAAATATTTACTTTACCGTTTATCTATCTCTATCAGATCTCACTTTTGCAAGTAACCATGAAGGGATTGACAACCCCTTTATTACGTTGGGTGCAAGTTGCTTGATTGTTTGTGCAGGTATTCGGTGATTTGTGCGTTGTCTCCTACTGGATTGATACCTTGGTTCTCAAACTAAGGGAAATACTTATCTCTACTTTGTTGCATCACCCTTTCCTCTTCAAGGAAAAAACGAACGCAAGCTCAAGAAGTAGCTAGCAATGTACATGCATGACAGAAAATGTGACCTACTATGACAAACACGTATCATCATGGAAGTGTATTTTTTATAGTGTTGTGACTTGTTTCTCAATGGAGCCTTGTGTCTTCATGGATATTCTAGATGTATGTGGCATGGGCACTCCCATCCATGTTTGTGCGACGTTGGAGAGAAGACAGGAGAATGTCCAATGAGGACAACGGTTTGAAGCCGTACACCACTAAAATGGAGACTTATTCCTAGTCATGTGTCTTGTCCCTACGAAAGACACATCCGTGACATTATGGCCCAAACAAAATTTTTTTATGTCAATGACACTTCTATGACGATAATTGTGACAAAAACAGGTATCATCATAGATGTGGTGGGCTGGCACTTCTGGAGCTTGCGTTGTTTTTTCCCTTGAAGAGGAAAGGTTGATGCAGGAAAGTAGAGATAATTATTTCCCTCAGTTAAGAACCAAGGAACACATGTCTCCAATGGTAGCACCTGCACAAACAAACAAATACTTGCACCCAACGCGATACAGGGGTTGTCAATCCCTTCAGGTTACTTGCAAGGATGAGACCTCATAGAGATAGGTATAAAAGATAAATAAAAGTGCAAAATAAAGTAGAGGTAAATAAATTGCAGTAAGGTATTTTTGGGTTTTGGGTTTTATAGATCTGAAAATAATATGATAAGAATAGACCCAGGGGGCATAGTTTTCACTAGAGGCTTTTCTCTTGAAAGAACGCATATGGTGGTTAAACAAATTACTGTTGAGCAATTGACAAAAGGCACAAAGTCATGACGACATCTAAGGCAATGATCATCAATATACGCATCACATCTCTGAAAAGTAGACTGACTCCTTCCTGCACCTACTACTATTACTCCACACATCGACCACTATCCAGCTTGAATCTACTGTATTAAGTTAACAAGAATGGAGTAACGACTTAAGCAAGATCATATGATGTAGAGGGATAGGTACAATCAATATGAAATAAAACCCACCTTTTTATCCTTGATGGAAACAATACAAATACGTGCCTCGCTACCCCTTTTGTCACTGGGTGAGGACACCGCAAGATTGAACCCAAAACAAAGCACCTCTCCCATAGCAAGAACAATCAATCTAGTTGGCCAAACCAAATCAATATATCAGAGAGAAATAAAAAAGCTATCTTAATCATGAATAAAAGATTTCAATTAAGACTCAAATAATATTCATAGATAGTCTGATCATAAATCCATAATTCATCGGATCTCAACAAATGCACCGCAAAATAAGATTACATCGAATAGATCTCCAAGAACATCGAGGAGAACATTGTATTAAAGATCAAAGTGAGAGAAGAAGCCATATAGCTACTAGCTATGGACCCATAGGTCTGTGGTAAACTAATCACACATCATCGAAAGGGCAGCAAGGATGATGTAGAGGCCCTCTGTGATTGAATCCCCCTCCGACAGAGTACCGGAACAGGCCCCAAGATGGGATCTCATGAGGACAGAAGCTTGCAGTGGCGAAAAGGTATTTTTTGTCTACCCCCTGGTATATAAGGAATATTTGGGTATTTATAGAGATAAGATTAGGGTTGGAGGAGCTCCATGGGCCCACAAGACCTGGAGGCTCCCCTAGGGCACTGCCCCCAGGCTTGTGGCCACATTGTGACTCTTCTAGCCTCCTCCCGAAGCTTCGTGGGTGTCTTCTTGTCCAAGAACAATCGCCAAAAGGTTTTCTTCCATTTGGGCTCTTTTTGGTATTGATTTTCTGTAAAAGACAAAAACAAGGAAAGAACAGCAACTGGCACTGGGAACTAGGTTAATAGGTTAGTAATAAAAAATGATACAAAATAGCATAATAATGGATATAGAACATCCAAGATGGATAATATAATAGCACAGAACAATAAATTTTTTTAGATACGTTAGAGACGTATCAAGCATCCCCAAGCTTAATTCCCGCTCGTCCTCGAGTAGGTAAATGATAAATACAATATTTTGGATGTGGAATGCTACCTAATATGTTTATCAATGTAATATTTCTTCATGTGGCATGAATATTTAGATCTAGAAGATTCAAAACAAAAGTTTAATATTGACATAAAAACAATAATACTTCAAGCATACCAATAAAGTAATCATGTCTTCTCAAAATATCATGGCTAAAGAAAGTTATCCCTACAAAATCATATAATCTTGTCATGCCCTATCTTTATCAAACAAAGTATTTATCATGCACAACCCCGATGACAATCTTTTTTTGGTCTCTTTGGCCTCTTTTTATTTATTTAAGTCTGGAGTCTCATCCCGACTTGTGGGGGAATCATAGTCTCCATCATTCTTTCCTGACATGGGACAATGCTCTAATAATGATGATCATCACACTTTTATTTACTTACAACCCAATACTAGAACAAAGATACAACTCTATATGAATGCCTCATGCATATGATTATGCAAAGCAATATGACAATGATGGTGTGTATCATAATAAAACTGAATGGTGGAAGTTTTATGGCACTATATCTCGGAATGGATATGGAAATGCATTAATAGTTAGGTATGGTGGCTATTTTGAGGAAGATATAAGGTGGCTTATGTGTGAAATAGCATGTCATATCACGGGATTTGGATGCACCGGTGAAATTTGCACCAACTGTCAAGGTGAGAAAGGGCAATGCACGGTACAGAAGAAGCTACCAATGGTGGAAGGGTGAGAATGTGCATAATCCATGGACTCAACATTCATCATAAAGAACTCACATACTTATTGCAAAAGTTTATTAGCCCTCAAAACAAAATTGTAATGCCCTGGATGTAACATTCCATAATTGTAACTCCAACTCTTGCCATTTCTGGCTATGTGATATCTTATTTCCTTCGTGGTTGGGTTTTGTCCTTGTTTTGCATTTTGATCATGTCATGCATTTCATCTCATGTCATCATGTGCACCTCATTTTCATTCGCGTTCGTCTCATGCATCCGGTCATTTTTCCCGTTGTCCATTTCGGAATCCGACACTCCCACATGCACCTGTTGCACCTCTCAGATCTCGTTTCGTGAGCGGGAGAAAAACATTCTCGGAATATACCGAGATTTGTCGAGTGGCCTTGGTACATCACCGGTAGGCCGCCTGTCAAATTTCATTTCATTTGGAGGTCATTTGATGCCCCAATGGTTAACCGGGTAACCGCAAAACCACTCTCTCATTGCAGCCCAACACCCCTCCACAACAGCCCACTAGCCCATCTAAACCCCTCCATGCTCTCCATCGTTGGATCACGATCGTGTGGGCAAAAACCACACCTCATTTGGACTCTACTAACTCCCCCTACCTATATATATATATGTCTCTCCCCCCGAAATTTGCGGTCTAACCCTAACCTCCCACCTCTTCCGCGCCGCCGCACACGTCCGCCGACGGCCAGACACGTCCGCCACCCCCTTTGTGAATCGCGCACCGCCACCTGCCCCGCTCCGCCGCCAGCCGCCGCCGGCCCGCCGAGGCCCACGCAGGCCCCACCGGCACATTCGCCGCCCACAGCCGCCGCCCGCGCGAGCGCCGCTCGGTCGCTTCCGTCGCCGTCCTCCGTGCCGGCCGCCGCCCCCCGCCACCATGCCTCGCCGCCTACCGCAGTGCCCTGCGCCTCGTCACCGGCCCAACTCCGGCCAGATCCGGCCGCGGGTCGACCGGATCAGGTGACCCCCTCACCGGACCGCCCCTCTCCGACCTCACCAGCGACCTCCTCGCGCCAACTCCGGCGAACTCGGCTGCCTCGGTTCACGCGCCATCCGAAACCATAGAGCTCGCGAGGTTGTTTTTTCTCGAAGTCCCCGAATTTCTACAATATGTGCTCATCTTCGACATGCCATATCTCCATGTTCATAGCTCCGTTTGCATATATGATATACCAAAATGTTCGTCTCGTGATGCTCTTCATGCTGGTGTCATTTGCATGCATGTTACTGTACATATTGATGCCTTAGACTTTGTTGCAAAAGTGCTATATAATGTTGTCTGCTGGAATTCATCATAACTTGCTGATTTGTCTTTTTCATTGTATTTTGTGTGTGCATCCTTTGAGCATCATGTCTACATGTTTTAGGAGCATCTCCATGCCATATTTGCAATGGTGCAAGCCTAATATTTTTGTGAGCTTTTTGGTGACTAGCACAAGCATGCGAAGTAGGCCACATGATGTTGCTGATTTTAGACACTTAGTATTTCTGCTAAGTCCTTTCCTGTTACAATTTGTTGCTATGTCGACTTGTTGCCAAAAGTAGATCCATGCATATTTTGATGAAGTTCATTAAGAGCATTTTGAAGATATGGTTATGATCTATGCATGCATGCCTATGGTTGTAATTATGGAGTAGTGTAGCTTGCCATTACTGTGCTCTACTTTTGCTAAATATTCTTGTTGGCAGATTGTTAACATGAAGTTCATTTTAGCCATGTGTTTTGTTAGTGATCCATGCACCCTATGAACTTGATCTTGCCATGTTTAGCTTCATAATTATTTCTTATTACTATTGGTTACCTTGTAATGGCATGAGCTTTCAAAGTTGCTATCATGAATCTGTTTCTGCCACGCTATGTTTTTTCTACCAAGTCTGAAACTCTTCATATCACTTGCCATGTTTGCATTGATGCTCAGTAAGGGAGTTTTGTTGATTGCCTTTAGTACTAGCATGACATGCCCTTGTTTGCGATGTTATGATCCTTTAGCATGTTGTTTGCTAGCTCTAAACATTGCTACCTGATGCTGTTTATGCCATGTTTAGTATTTTCACCAAGTCTGTGAAACTGTTATCATTTGCATTTTTGCCATGCTATTTTAGTCTTGTTCTACCGAGTTCTGGCAGGATCACAGTGTTCATGATTTGTAGTGCTTCACTTGTACTTCACTACCATGTGCTTTGCTGTTTTGTTGGAGTGATGTAGCATAGTTTCTTGATGCATCTTAAGTGCTATGATGCTGTTAAGCGCAGATTTGCATCGTTCTTGTTTTGCTCGTCATTTATAAACCGTGCATCCGTTTCCGATGATCTTTATATCGATTCCAACCGAAATCACTCGATGTTTCCAGTGGAATGCTTGGTTTGCAAAGTTGATGCCATGATCATCTTTTCCCTTTCGGGGTACCCATATGCATTGCATATCATATCTTGCATTCATGCCATGTCTTGCATCATGTTGCTTGTGCATTGCACCATGATTGATTGTTGTTCAGTTGCTTGTGTTCTTGCTTTGGGTAGAGCCGGGAGACGAGTTCGTGAACGAGGATCCTATTGAGTACATTTACGAGGAGCAAGCTTTCGACAACCCTGAGAACTTTGCAGGCAAGATGATCATTACCCCTGATATGACTTCTATCTATGCTTACTAGTTGTTCGCTCTATCACTATGTTGGGGTTATGGGACCCCCTTGATAGTTTGCTTTGAATAAAACTCCTCCAGTAAGGCCCAGCCTTTGTTTACCATTTGCCTAATAACAACTAAAATTTTTCCTAGGGAGTAATTAACCCGAGGATCATCTTAATTCAACCCCCCGGGCCAGTGCTCCTTTGAGGGGAAACTCAAGGGTTGGTTTTACTCATAGGATGTCTCATCCGGTGTGCCCTAAGAAGAAGATACGTGTGACTCCTATCTGGATTTGTCGGCACATCGGGCAGTCTTGCTGTTCTTGTTTCACCATTGTCGAAATGTCTTGTAACCAGGGTTCCGAGACTGATCGGGTCATTTCGGGAGAAGGAATATCCTTCGTTGATCATGAGAGCTTGTGATGGGCTAAGTTGGGACACCCCTGGAGGGTATAAAATTTCGAGAGCCGTGACTGCGATTATGTGGCAGATGGGAATTTGTTAATATCCGGTTGTAGAGAACTTGACACTTGACTTAATTAAAATGCATCAACCATGTGTGTAACCATGATGTTCTCTTTTCGGCGGCGGCTGGGAAGTGAACACGGTTGGGTTATGTATGAACGTAAGTAGTTCAGGACCATTGCCTAGTTTCTCATCTTACTCTTGTACTCGTATGATAGCCACCATATTTTCTTAGCGCTTGCTGCAACTCCACCTCATAACCACATCCTACCCATAAGCTTAAATAGTCTTGATCTCGTGGGTTTTGATATTGCTGAGTCCTCGTGACTCACAGAAACTACCAAAACAGTTGCAGGTGCCGATGATACCAGTGCAGGTGATGCCACCAAACTCAAGTGGGAGTTCGATGAGGACCTTGGTCATTACTACGTGTCTTTTCTGGATGATCAGTAGTGGTGCCCAGTTGGGACGATCGGGATTTAGCATTTGGGGATGTCTTCTTTTCATTTGGATTCATCCGTAGTCGGCCTATGTGTGTACTCTGATTGATGTATGAATTATTTGATCATTGTGTGACATGGCGATTGTAAGCCAACTTTTTATCCTTGTTCTTGTACATGGGATTGAGTGAGGATGACCCTTCTTGCGACAAAACCAAAATGCAGCTATGCCTCTAAGTCGTGCCCCGACACGTGGGAGATATATTCGCATCTTGGGCGTTACAAGTTGGTAATCACAGCCATCCCCGACTTAGGAGCCCCCTGCCTGATCGAATCGCCGACGTTGTTGAGTCTAGAACAAAAATGTTTTGGGTCTTAGGATTATATATATCGGAGAGTAGGATTTTTTTTACTCCTCAGTCCCCTTGGTCGCTTTGGTGAGGTCTCCTGACATAGATGTTTTGATATTCTTGTGAGGAGAACATTGTTCTTGGTGCCTCCTGACATTTAGGGGTTGTGGCAGTGTCTGGGGGAGTTGAGCTCCGAGGTGTTGTCGTCACAATTTTATCGTTGCAGTTCTGGAATACCTGAGTTCGCCGACATCGAAAATATCTTTTATGCAATTAGTGGTGAGATAACCTCGACGCCACCCAGTACTAGGGAGGGAGTTCGGGAGTATTGCCACAACTTTTATAACGGATGCTTTTCGAAGGTTGAGGTACACGATTTCCGGAGTTTTCTTGGTTATGTGTTGATGGATGGATATAGTTGGAGCGTAGGGCTTGTTAGTTGTGTGATACATTGTGCCTCCCTATATCCCCAACACCAGATTGCATAACCAGAAAGTTTCAGGAGTTAATAGGTGGAAATTCAAGTAGATCTTAGTTATTCTTCCGAAAGATAATTGGTATGTGATTGGGTAATCCTTACCACTTATTTGTTGCAGTCGTACCTTACCTTTATCTAAGTGGCTTCTCACCTTAATGGTCATGTACTGTTTTCTTTGGAATTCATTCGTTCAATCTTTGTTCGAATGCTTATTGTGAAGACTATATGTTGCAAGTTCTATCCGTTGATTCCGCTTGTCTATCTGTCTATCATGGTTCTAAAGGATGTCACCCTCTTCAGGATGGATCCTCCAACACGTCTAAATCTGGACTGCAATGATGGGGATCAGG
Organism: Triticum urartu; assembly: GCF_003073215.2. NCBI lineage: Eukaryota > Viridiplantae > Streptophyta > Magnoliopsida > Poales > Poaceae > Triticum > Triticum urartu. The sequence goes on along the minus strand of NC_053026.1, from coordinate 153,996,194 downwards.
CAAACCCTCCACCTCCGCCACCTCCTCCGTCTCCGGAGGCATGGCAAGCTATCATCGCAGCCACCAACGCCAATACCCAGATGCTTTTGCAACTCTTGCAAGAGCGCAACCATGGTCAAGGCAACCAAGGGAATCAAGGTCAAGGGCAATTCAACAACCAACCTTAGTTTGCTACCCTCAACCAATTTCTTGCAAATCAGCCATAGTCTTTCAGCAATTGTGTCGAGGACATGGACGCCGATGATTGGCTCATGGACATCAGCAAGCATTTTTAATGTAGCAATGTCAGACCTGAGGGCTTCATCAAGTTTGCTTCTTTTCAGCTCAAGGACCAAGCAGCTAATTGGTATCAACAATACAAATATTCTAGAGGGGCCCTACCCATTACCTAGACTGACTTCTGCCGGGATTTTAAAGCTCATCACATTCCAACAAGTGTGGTCGAGAGCTAGCGTGAGGAATTTCGCAATCTCAAGCAAGGAAGCATGTTCGTGTATCAATACAACATCCAGTTTCAGAAACTTTTTCGCTTCACAAGGAAAGACATTCCTGATGAAAAGAGCATTATCTATCACATCAGGGGTGGCCTCAGAGAGGATCTGTAGTTAGCTCTTGTTCTTGTTGAGCCTACTCAGTTCGATCAGTTCTATAACATGGTTGTCAGTGTCAAAACCGGCGGATCTCGGGTAGGGGTCCCAAACTATGCGTCTAAGGCGGATGGTAACAAGAGGCAGGGGACACGATGTTTTGCCCAGGTTCGGGCCCTCTTGATGGAGGTAAAACCCTACGTCCTGCTTGATTTATTCTTGATAATATGAGTAGTACAAGAGTTGATCTACCACGAGATCGGAGAGGCTAAACCCTAGAAGCTAGCCTATGGTATGATTGTATGTTGTCCTACGGACTAAAACCCTCCGGTTTATATAGACACCGGAGGGGGCTAGGGTTACACAAGGTCGGTTACAAAGGAGGAGATATCCGTATTGCCTAGCTTGCCTTCCACGCCAAGTAGAGTCCCATCCGGACACGGGACGAAGTCTTCAATCTTGTATCTTCATAGTCCAACAGTCTGCCCAAAGGATATAATCCGGCTGTCTGGATACCCCCTAATCCAGGACTCCCTCAGTAGCCCCCGAACCAGGCTTCAATGACGATGAGTCCGGCGCGCAGTGTTGTCTTCGGCATTGCAAGGCAGGTTCTTCTCCAAATTTTGAATGTTTGTTAAGCAGTGTCCGGTCCCATAAATGTTGGACCTCTTGGCTTCTATGCCCAATAAGGGCTATCTCCCACACGTCGAATGAATACGAGGCGCCAGGGCATTTTTACATTTGGCCCCCTAGCCAGATAAATAAATTGTCTATTAAAGGGATGGGGATTCTTAGATCCAATCCATACCATCCTCCCCCAGCGAGAATCCATCGGAGCGTGTTTCGAAAAGATCCACTCCAGCATGGCCGACCTCCGCAGATCCTCCTCCCGCCCCCGTAGCCCTAAGGCCCGGTGATTGGGAGAGGTTTTCAGTCCCACACAGTCGATTAGTCGAACTGCAGACTAAGGGATTTCTCCTCCAGTGTATATGGTGCCTGTCTGATCCAGGCTCGCCACCTACAATGGCGGGGAGCAAGCGGAGAGCTTCCCCAGCCCCTCTACGAGGGAGCGGGTATGCCTTGTTCCTTATTTATTAAGGGGACTCAGATTTCCAATTCATCCATTCCTGAGCGGGCTCCTAGATTTTTACGGCCTCCAACTGCATAATTTCACCCATGCTTCCATTTTACACATCGTCGGCTATGTTTCCCTCTGCGAGTTATTCCTGGGCTGCGAGGCTCATTTCGAGCTGTGGAAAGGTTATTTTGCCTCGTCCCTCGCACACAGAAGGGGTCACTTTATCAAGTGGGCGGAGCCGAAATATCGCGCATCGCTGAAACAGGATACCTGTCTGGTACTCCGAAGAAGACGTCCGAAGACTGGCCTTCGCAATGGTTTTGTATGGAGGACGTCCCTCTTTCGGACCATGTTCGGCGGGATCTTCCTGAGTTCAGCAATGTTCCTCTGAAGAAACGCCGAAGTGGGCGCCCACGGAGCCCCCAGGAGGAAGACAACGGAGAAGTCCTTTACCTGATGAACCGGATTAAAGCGCTGGCTCAATCAGGATTGACAGTAATCGAGGTTATGTCAATATGCATAATGCGGGGAGTGCAACAACTTCAATATCGAGGGCACCCCCTATGGTGTTTTAACGGGGAAGATGACGCCACCCCTTGCAGGCGTAAGGGTCTGGACAACGCTGCCGCTTTAGCAAAAATTCTGTCCGAATTGTCCAAGGGAGAGGAAGAGGAGTTCATCCGCATCAAGCCACGGGATGGATTCTCCATGTACAACCCTCCAAGCTGGGTGAGTTATATCTCCTTACTCCCATTCTTCCCGCGTTCTTTGTCGTAGGTATTCACCTTGCCATTGTGCAGTAGGAACTGCGGAAAGCCATAAGGGAGGTCAACAGCCCATCCCCACAACCAGAGGACCTTGACCGGGCCTTCGGTCCCGGACTCGAAGAAGATCCGGACATATTCGTGGAGCTGATAGACCGGCGGTTCTATCAATTAAGCTGTGATGACACCATGGTGGCCATTACGGCCGACTATCCCCGACTGCTTCCCGCGTCGCACGTAAGAAAAACCAAAAATCCCAGATCCAAAAACTAGGATCCCCTTTTAGACACTTCACCTACCATATACATATGCTGTTTTATACGGAAGGCCTTCGGTACGCCGTGCCAAACCCGCAGCAACTCGCCAACAAGAGGCACCGAGGCTGGGTAGGCCAAAAAGGAAGGCGGTTAGGACGGAGATGCCGGCACAGAGGTATGACAAAAACCCCGCTCCGTGGTTGTCGTCTTTCTAAAAATGTAATGACGCCCATGTTTCTTTAACAGAAAAAACGCTCGCCGGAATATGTCCGGTGAGGCTGCCGATCATGCTTCCACTAGTCAGGCTCCAGGGCCGGACATAGAGCCGGAAGCCGACATGGGGCGGATGCCGGATACTCCTCCTACAGAGGATGCGGATAGACTATCCTCTACAAATTCAGAAGTGGAGAGCGCCATGAATCATAGGCGTCACCGAGCCGTACTCCGTGACGCTTGCTTCTCCCCAGAGGCATTTGATGCCTTCAATTCTGGAGACGCGTACCTCCGTGCTGCTCAAAGTGGTCTAGCCAGAGCCACGGACCAGTATGTAAGGGATGTACGGGTAAGCAAATCTGACGATTATATGTATCAGTAGCCCCTGAGACATGAAACAATTAGTGGAACTGATTTAAGGATCATCTATTGTGTAGGTTCTTACAGAGAAGAATGTCACAGGAGTTGGAGGAATGCAGGACCCAACTTCGGGCCGCCGTTGCCGCATTGAAGGAACCTAAAAAGTCCCCAGGTGGTAACATTTGTTTCAAAGAATGATAGGTACCATATAGAGTGCGGCGTGGCGAACGCGTGCTGACTGAGGTGTAATGATTATGTAATTAAAGTGACATGTATAATGCCTTCTAGCAAGATTGTAAATCATTTGTCATGGCGGACCTTTTCGCTTCAACCTCGTGACCCGATAGTCCGGAGTGTGTCCGAATACCCGCTCAGTTATATAAAAACCGGGGTATGCATGGGGACCAGGCGTAGGGGTCAATAGTGCTTGAACAGACAAGTGCCCAACTAGTTATGTTATATTACATGGGTAGTAAGAAACATCTTCCAGGGAGAATAGTTCCGTTAAGGGTTCCTTTCCCTGGGTACGCATGCCATAAAGTGCATGTCTGGACTGCGAGGGGAAACGCAAGAAAAAAACATCTAGGGGCACATATGGAAAATAAATAAAAATCATCTTTTGTTCACCGACCGAATATTCCCTTAAGAATGCTAGCTTTCGGCTTCACCCAGTCTGAGGTACACATCCGGCTGACCCGATAGTAACAATCACAGAGGTGCTCCCCTTATGCCCTAGCCGAATTAACGGGAACGTAGGGCATAAATACAAGAGCCAGGCAACCCAGCTTGGCCAAAACTTAAGTCATATCGATGCATATAATGGTGAAGAGAAGGTACATGTGGAAGAGTAACACATGTGCTGGGCATGAAGCCCAGATAGATAATTAAGCTTCTGTGTAAGAATCCCCCAGATATAATGAGCGTGGTTAGCACATCTATAATGTGCAAGCGAGGCACAAGTTGGCCCTTGAAGGCCTAGAGAAAGAATAAAAGAAAGAAAGAGAAAAAGGATAGATAATGTATATGCAAAAAATGGACAGAGGAAGGAGACGAACATAGAGTCCGGCGCTAGGCATACAATCTTCGGAGCCTCGCTGCGTTCCATGGGTTCGGCTCAAGTCGATTATTCGATGCATCCCGCAGACGGTACGCTCCACCGGTCAGAACTTGGTCAATAATGAAGGGACCTTCCCATTTGGGCTCGAGCTTGGACTTTTTCTTCTCCAGCAGGCATAGAACTAACTCGCCAACGTTATTAGTTTTGGCACGTACTTCTCTGCTTTGGTATCTGTGAGCCTGTTGCTGATAAAATGCGGAACGGGCTTTTGCCATGTCGCGCTCCTCCTCCAGGGTGTCCAGACTATCCTGCCGATCGAGCTCGGCTTCTCTTTCTTCGTACATGCGCACTCGAGGCGAGTCATGAATTATGTCGCAGGGCAGAACTGCCTCTGCACCCTACACCATAAAAAAGGGTGTATATCCGGTAGTATGGTTCGACGTGGTCCGCAGCCCCCAGAGTACGGAGTCGAGCACCTCTACCCAGTGCGTGTTAGACTCCTTTAAGGACCGCACTAATTTGGGTTTAATGCCGCTCATGATAAGACCATTTGCTTGCTCAAATTGGCCGTTGGTTTTTGGGTGATAGACGGAAGCATAATCGAGCTTGATGCCCATGTTGCTGCACCAGAGTTTTACCTCATTGGCCGTGAAGTTCGTGCCGTTGTCAGTGATGATGCTGTGGGGGACACCATAACGGTGTATGACCCCGGATATGAAGTCTATCACCGGTCCGGATTCGGCTATTTTAACAGGTATGGCTTCTATCCATTTGGTGAATTTATCCACCATGAACAGTAAGTATTTTTTCTTATGGGTTCCCCCTTTAAGTGGTCCAACCATGTCAAGCCCCCATGCCGCGAAGGTCCAGGTAATGGGGATTGTTTGGAGGGCAGTGGGTGGCATGTGGCTTTGGTTTGCAAAAAGCTGGCAATCGGCGCAGTGTTGGACCAAGTCCTGTGCGTCTGCCCGGGGCGTCGGCCAATAAATCCCTATACGGAAGGCCTTGCTTACATGGGCCCGGGCTGTGGCGTGATGGCCGCCAAGTCCGGCGTGAATTTCTGCCAAAAGCTTCCGCCCTTCCTCTTCGGAGATGCACCTTTGAAGGACTCTGGTAGTGCTTTTTCTATACAGCTCTTCCTAGTGGACCATGTAGGCTTTAGATCGCTGCACTATGCAGCGTGCCTCATTTTGTTCCGCGGGAAGTTCATGCCTAGTTAGGTAGGCCAAGAATGGTTCTGTCCACGGGGCAATGATGGCCATTATGACGTGGGCTGAAGGTGTTATTTCGATGGCAGAGCCTCCGATTATGTCAGAGTGTTCGGTATCGGGCATTTTGGCCCGGTCTGGACTGTTGTTACCGGTGTCCCCTTCCCATGCCACGGATGGCTTAAACAACCTCTCCAAAAAGATGTTGGGGGGACCGCTTCGCGGTTTGCGCTGATACGGGCAAGGATATCCGCCGCCTAATTGTTTTCCCGAGCCACATGGTGAAATTCGAGCCCCTCGAACCGAGCTAACATCTTTAGGACGGTGTTTCGATAGGCCGCCATCTTCGGATCTTTGGCATCGAAGTCTCCATTTATTTGGGATATTGCAAGGTTCGAATCCCCACGCACCTCTAGGCGTTGAATGCCCATGGAAACTGCCATCCGAAGACCATGTAACAGGGCTTCGTATTCGGCTGCGTTGTTGGAATCTGTATACAGTATCTGCAATATGTATTGCACTGTATCTCCAGTTGGGGACGTCAGGACGATGCCAGCCCCCAGACCAGCCAGCATTTTGGAGCCGTCGAAGTGCATGATCCAATTGGAGTATGCGTCGTACTCTTTAGGGAGTTCGGCTTCTATCCATTCGGTGACAAAGTTGGCAAATACTTGCGATTTGATGGCTCGCTAAGGTTTGTATGTTATGTCGAACGGGAGGAGCTCAATGGCCCATTTGGTAATCCGGCCCGTGGCGTCGCGGTTGTTTATAATATCATTAAGTGGCACTTCCGAGGCTACTGTAACCGAGCACTCTTGAAAGTATTATCGCAGCTTCCGGATGCCATGAATACCGCATAGGCTATCTTTTGATAATGTGGGTACCGTGATTTGCATGGAGTGAGGATAGTGGATACATAATATACCGGCTTTTGAAGAGGGAATTTATGTCCGTCCGCTTCTCGCTCGACGACGAGCACTGCGCTTACAACCTGATGAGTTGCCGCAATGTACAACAGCATTGGTTCGCTGATGTTTGGCGCGGCCAGGATTGGGTTGGTTGCCAATATGGCCTTTATTTCTTCCAATCCGGCTGTGGCAGCGTCCGTCCACTCGAAGTGTTCGGTGCGCCGAAGGAGGCGATAAAGGTGTAATGCCTTTTCTCCTAAGCGGCAGATAAGGCAGCTTAGAGCCGCCACACATCCAGTTAATTTCTGGATTTGTTTAAGGTCTATTGGGGTAGCCAACTATGACAAAGCTCGGATTTTGGCCGGATTAGCTTCAATTCCTCTACTGGAGACAATGAAACCCAGGAGCTTTCCGGCTGGTACGCCGAAAACGCATTTTTCCGGATTGAGCTTGATGTCGTATGTTCGGAGGTTGTCGAATGTGAGCCTATAGTCGTCTATTAGAGAGTCGACGTGTTTGGTTTTGACGACCACATTGTCTACGTGTGCCTCTACTATTTTGCCGATCTGTTTCTCCAGACATGTCTGAATCATGCGCTGATATGTTGCGCCGGCGTTTTTGAGACCAAAAGGCATTGTGTTGAAATAGAAGGGGCCGTATGGTGTTATAAATGCCGTTGCGGCTTGGTCAGACTCCGCCATCTTGATTTGGTGGTAGCCGGAGTATGCGTCGAGGAAACACAATGACTCGTGTCCTGCGGTAGCATCGATAATTTGATCAATGCGGGGGAGGGGGAAGGGATCCTTTGGGCAAGCCTTGTTGAGGTCCTTGAAATCGACACATAGGCGCCAGGATTTGTCCTTCTTTGGTACCATCACCAGGTTTGCTAGCCAGTCCGGGTGTTTTATTTCTCTAATGAATCGGGACTCCAATAACTTGGCTAGTTCCTCTCCCATGGCATGTCTATTAGGTTCAGAGAAACGCCGAAGAGCCTGCTTGACCGGCTTGAATCCCTTTAGGATATTGATGCTGTGCTCGGCCAGCCTACGTGGGATTCCTAGCATGTCTGAGGGGTGCCAGGCGAATATGTCCCAATTCTCGCGCAGGAACTCTCTAGTGCGGCATCGACGGCGGGGTTTAACTATGCCCCGATGGAGGCTGTTTTTGTAGGGTCCGTTGGGTGGACATGGAATTTTACTATTTCATCCGCTGGTTTAAAAGAGGTGGAGTTGGATCTCTTGTCAAGTATTACGTCGTCCTTGTCCACCGTAGAGCGTAGTGCAGTTAATTCCTCGGCTGAAGGGCTTCGGATACTGCCTCGAGGGCTAATGCGGCTGTTTTGTTTTCGGCGCAGAGTGCTGTGTCCGGATCACTAGCGAGAGTGATGATTCTGTTGGGCCCGGGCATTTTGAGCTTCATGTACCCATACTGGGGTATGGCTTGGAAGATCGTGAACGCCTCCCATCCTAAAAGGGCGTGGTATCCACTACTGAACCGGGCCACTTGGAATGTAATTTCTTCAGACCTATAGTTCTCCGGCGTGCCGAATACCACATCTAGTGTGATTTTCCCAACACAGCGTGCTTCCCGATTGGGGATGATTCCTCTGAAGGTTGTGCTGTTTTGCTCAATGCGATTCCAGTCTATTTCCATTTTTTAAGAGTTTCCTCATAGATGAGGTTTAATCCACTACCGCCGTCCATGAGTACTTTGGTGAGTCAAAAACCATCCACAATTGGACTGAGGACCAGTGCAGCTGGTGCTCGGGCAGTTCGGAATTTAGGTTCGTCACTGGCATTGAAGGTAATAGCCATGTCACTGCATGGATTCGTTGCTACCACGTGGCAGATTTCAGCGAGGCTGCGGAGTGTTCGCTTGCGCCTACTATTTGATGCGAAGGTTTCAAAAACTGTTAATACCGTATTGTTATCCACGGGATGGTGCTCTGTGGCATTTGGGATAAGAAGATCCTCACCACTTTTGGCCACCTGCTGGAGTATCCAACATGCTCTAAGCCTGTGTGTTGGTATGGTATCCGCTGTACTATGAATTTTGCAGGGTCCGTTAAGCCATCCCTCCAATACGGTTCCATGCCCTGTAGAGGGTTTTTGTTTCTTTGTAACTAACTCGGGTGTCTTATTATAGTGCATCCTTTTACTTCGGATTGTGTGTATATTCTGAGCCGGATTATCCCAAAATTTCATTTCGGTTTTCCAGGTGCTTTCCATCGCACAGTACTTTCGTACTATGGACGCCAAGTCAGCGAAGCGTGATATGTCATGGCGACTTAAGGCGTTAAGGATTCCCTTTTCTGTGCAATTATTGCAGAAAAATGAGACTGCGTCTTCCTCGCGACAGTCCTTAACCTTGTTCATCACAAGGGGGAATCTGGCCCAATAATGATGTACTGTTTCATGGGGATCTTGCCTGATGTGGGAAAGATCGTTTATGCCTGGGTGGGTGGGTGGATTTGAGTTCGAACCCCTACCTGATCTGAGACCCAGGGGCCGAGGAGTTTCCAATCTTGGAAGTTTGAGTTCCGGAGTGTTGCCCAATAAGTCTGGCCTGCTGCCTGATTCTAGGTTCATGCCTTGGGTGATGTCCTCCCGTAAGCGGGTATCCGGCTCGGAGAGCTCTGGAATCCGGACATAGTTAGTCCTCAAAACAGAGGAAGAATCGCCGCAATGTTCCTCCACTACCGCAATATGGTGGGTGACCGGTGGAGAGATAATCTTCCTTTGATTGGGTTTAAGCCCAATCCGATCATAGTCTGTAGAGACTCCCAAGGCGGTGATATGATCCAAGAGCTCATTTAGGGAAGAGAGCTCCATTGGATCCATCTGCTCGGTGAATTCCAAGCCGGCGTGGAGGCTGTTTTTGATGACCCGGGAGGTCATCGTCGGTGCAGCGGCCGAACGGGCGGTCATGATGAAACTGCCAACCCGGAGAGTTTGGCCGATAGCCAGGGCTCCCCCGGCAGTAATGTCGTTTTAACAACGAGACGAGGCATCCTTCCTTACAGCGACGACACAGTGGAACTCTCAATGAAAGCACCAATGTCGGTCTCAAAACCGGTGGATCTCGGGTAGGGGGTCCCGAACTGTGCGTCTAAGGCGGATGGTAACCGGAGGCAGGGGACACAATGTTTTACCCAGGTTCGGGCCCTCTTAATGGAAGTAAAACCCTATGTCCTGCTTGATTTATTCTTGATAATTTGAGTAGTACAAGAGTTGATCTACCACGAGATAGGAGAGGCTAAACCCTAGAAGCCAGCCTATGGTATGATTGTATGTTGTCCTACGGACTAAAACCCTCCGGTTTATATAGAGACCGGAGGGGGCTAGGGTTACACAAGGTCAGTTACAAAGGAGGAGACATACATATCCGTATTTCCTAGCTTGCCTTCCACGCCAAGTAGAGTCCCATCCGGACACGGGACGAAGTCTTCAATCTTGTATCTTCATAGTCCAACAGTCCGGCCAAAGGATATAATTCGGCTGTCCGGATACCCCCTAATACAGGACTCCCTCAATGGCCCTCAATCAAGAAGGTGCTCAGCTCAAGTGTGAGGCTTCAAAGAAGAAAATTAGGGATGCAGTTCAGTCTTCTTCCTCACAAGTGGAAGCTAAGCAACAGAAGCTCTGGCTTCCTCCGCCTCCTTAGTTTCGTCAGCCCTACCATTAGAAGAACAAAGGTGGCCATGGATATTCCCACCCACCAAACCCAGGCTATCAGAACAAGTCTTAGACTCAAGCTCCGAGGACAGGTGCTCCTACTCCTTATCATCGTCCGCTCTCAGAGGTTACGTGCAACAAGTGTCAGCAGAAAGGTCACTATGCAAACAAGTGCTTCAACCAAAGGCGCCTTCCGCCTCCTCCTCCTGTGAGGTCTTCAAGCAGTGCAGTGGTCAAGCACAGCCCAAAGCATGCAAAGGTGAAGATGATGAATGCAGCTCAAGTAGAGTATTCTTCAGAGGTGATCATGGGTAACCTTTCAGTTAACTCCATTCCTGCAGAAGTATTGTTTGATTTTGGTGCATCTCATTCTTTCATGTCATACCCATTTGCATCGGAGCACAATGTTGGCACATAAGTTTGGTCGAAAGTTATGCAAGTCGTTTCCCCGGGAAAGCTTATGACTTCTAGTTTGGTAGCTCCCGATGTCTCTATCAATATGGGCAAGTATAAATTCTTGGCTTCCCCAATTGTTCTCCGCGGCTCTTATATTGATCTAATTCTCGGCATGGATTGGCTCTCTAAGCACAAGGCCTTCCTTGATTGTGCTGCCAGAGAAATTAAATTGACACACTCTTATGAGTATGTGATCATCTATGACGCTCGTGATGAAACCGTTCGGTTCTTTTCTTTCAATGAGAAGGGCGAGTTAGACGCTATTTCTCAGATTCCAGTTGTTTGTGAATACCAAGACGTCTTTCCAGAAGATCTTCCAGGTATGCCTCCTCACCGGCCAATTGAGTTCGTTATCGATCTTGAGCCTTGTACTAAACCCGTTAGCAAGCGTCCATACAAGATTGGGCCAAAGGAGCTGAAAGAATTGAAGAAACAGCTCGATGAACAAGAGCGTCTGGGACTGATCAGACCGAGTTCATCTTCGTGGGGTTGTGGTGTTCTTTTTGTCTAGAAGAAGGATGGCACGGACCGACTCCGCGTCAATTACTGTCCATTGAACAAGAAGACAATCAAAAACAAGTATCCACTTCCCAACATCAATGATATATTCGAGCAACTCAAAGGTGCAAAGGTGCTTTCCAAGCTTGACCTCCATATGGGTTATCATCAGATTCGCATTCGTGAAGAAGATATCCCCAAGACAGCATTCAGAACAAGCTTTGGTTCTTATGAATACACTGTCATGTCTTTCGGCCTTGTCAATGCCCTCCAATATTCTCTCGCATGATGAACTTCATCTTCAACCCCTACACAAATGAATCCGTCCTGGTGTATCTCGATGATATCTTGGTGTTCTTCAAGAATAAGAAGGATCATGCCAAACATTTGCAATTGGTGCTCGACAAGCTCAGAAAGTATCAATTCTGCGCGAAGTTCCCTAAATGCGATTTTTGGCTTGACGAAGTTCTTTACCTTGGCCACATCATCTCCGCCAAGTATTAATCCAGAGAAGGTTTCTACAATTTTCAACTGGGAACCTCCTCAGAATGTCAAGTAGCTCCGCAGTTTCCTTGGGCTTGCAAGCTATTGCCGAAGATTCGTTGAGAATTTATCAAAGATTGCGAAGCCTCTTTCCAACCTCCTCTAGAAGCATGTCAAGTATTCCTGTACTCTTGAGTGTGACATTGCTTTCACACTCTCAAAGAGAAACTTGCCACAGCTCCTGTCTTAACTCCTCCTGATGAGTCCAAGCCATTCGTAGTTTTCTGCGATGCCTCATTGCAAGGTGTCGGTGCCGTGTTAATGCAAGAGAAGAAAGTTGTCGCCTATACTTCTCGTCAGTTGAAGCCCAACGAAAGGAACTACCCCACTCACGATCTTGAGTTGGCGGCATGTAACACACCTAGAATGTTGGTTGTAATTAATTGCATCAGTGAGCATCCATGCATCATGTTTAAATTTTTCTTAAACTTGAAATGGGGATGATAAAAACCCTACCACCAGAGGAACTCAAATAGGTTCAACCAAAATATTTTCAATGAACTCAAAATACCATTATAAAAATGTTCTTGATTTATGGAGAAAGGTGAAAGCCTCTACCAGAGATGATGTATATTTTTCCAGGACATTTTGTTCATTGAATTAAATCATTATGGTATTTGAGTTGGAGTTTAAAATTTACCATTTAATATTGGTTGCTCGAAATATTCTGAAATTTGTTGTGTGGTTTGAAAATAATTCAAATATTCCTCACAAAAATTTACAGAATTAACCAAAGTGTTTTGGTTGGTATTTTAGTTGCAAAACATAAAGCAGAAATTAGAAAACGGAACAAAAGTAGAAACTAGAAAGAGAGAGAGAAGACACACCTGCAACCCAGCAAGCCGGCTGGCCCAGCTCACCACCTGGCCCTTGCCAGTCATCTTCAACCTCTGCCAGTAGGCAGAGGGAAAGACTTCGCATGCGCCAAGCGGCCACCTCCTGCTTCGTGCCGTCGACGCCTCCTGCGTCCTCGCCTTGCATCGTGGAGACGTATGTATCAATCCCACCCCTCATTCACTTTTCCCCTCACCTCCCTCTCTCGTTTCCTCCCCCCCATGGCCGAGCCGGCCATGAGCGCACCGCCACCGTTTCCGTAGCCACCACTGTCCCCGCGCCCCCTCCCCTCTCTGGAAGCTTCGTCGTGACCTGCTCATCATCTTCGCCAAGCCAAACAACGCCAGAGCGCCCCGCAACGCAGCCATCATTGTTGTCTTCTCCCTCTGCACCGAGCGCCGCCCCGTCCTATTCGTCGCCGTCCGGGCTTCCCTGACATCACCGAAGACGCCATCGAGTTCACAGTGAGCTCCTGCTCCTCCCCTTGCTCACCCCTCCTTTCCCATTCACTACTTACCGTCACCGCGAACCCGAGCTCCGGCCGCCGCCATGTCCGGTGAGCTTCGTGCTTCCGAGCTCCTCCACCTGCGCTCGTTGCCTCTGCGTGCTCCTGGTGATCCTAGAAACCCATAAAGTCCATCAGCCGCGACCGCCGTGCCCCATAACGCCTAAACCATGGATGCCCGAACTCCGACGGTCGCCCGGCTGGTCGCCGCAGCTGCTACACACACCCCCAACGCACCACGCGGCCACCACTGGATGCGCCCCACTGCCAGCTCGCCGTAGCTGAAAACTGCGCGTGAAGTGATGCCCTGTAGCGCCGTCCCGAGCAACGTCGGCGAGCCACCGCCACGGGATTTGGTCACCGGTGGCTTAAACATCGTTTGCCTACGTGGCACAGTTTAAGTTAGCACTAATCACACCCCCTTGAGCCACTGCCATGTGGGCCCCTATGCCTGTTTATTTTAATTAACTCTCTATTTAGATTAGTTCATAACCCACCAGGACCCACGGGTCAGTTTTGACCTCGCTGACGTGGCCGTGGACCAGGCCCACCTATTTGTGACTCTAGCCAGCGCTGTGTCACTGACCTACGGGTCCCACCAGTCAGGTTTGACCCGTGGCAGCCCTGTTGACCCTACTGACGTCACCCTAACGTTTGTTGATGCAATAAGTCATTTTCTGGATTAGTTTGAATTTAGAATAACCAGGAAATTTCAGAAAATGTCCTAAACTTCTAAAAATCATAGAAATTCAACCATAACTCCAAATGAAATAATTTATATAAGAAAAATTACCAGAAAAATCCAATCTAACCATCTGTATCTTTTTCATGCACGTTTGAGCAACTTATGCCTGCTGATCAGGTCAAATCAATTAAATGGCATTCGAATAATCACATATGGAGTTTGAATTTGAATCTTGTATTCAAACCAACTTCATTTGAATCGTTGTTAGCTGCATTAGTTCGAATCACAGCATGTTGCCATGTCATGATCATGCATCATATTGTGCATTGCATTGATTGTGTTTTCTCTCTGTTGTCGGTAACTGTCCCCTCTCAGTAAACGTGGTTCCGACGATGAGATCGATGACACCGATGAAGAACTATACTATCTTCAGAAGTGCCTGGCAAGCAGAACCCCCTTGTTCATTATGATACAATCCCACTCTCTTGCTCCTGCTCTCTTTTACTGCATTAGGACAACAATGATTCAACTCTTACATGATGTGGTAGTTGAACCACATTTCCTCTGCATGACCTGTCATTGCCACAGTAAATAGATGAAACCCACTAGCATGGGTAGGAGTTGTTTGAGCCCTGATGTTCATACTCGTTCATGCTTGTTTGTCATGCCTGCTACTTCTTAGAGTTGAGTCAGTTCTGATTCATCGGGGATGGATTAGAATGGTGATGAACATGTCCTACTGTGTGTGAGCTAAGTGTGTGAACATGATTTGGTAAAGGTAGCGGTGAGAGGCCATGTAGGAGTACATGGTGGGTTGTCTCATTGAAACCATCCTCAGGAACCAAGTTCTGTGTTTGTGATCCATGAACAGCTACTACCACACATTGGGCTCCGGGCACTCCAAGCTCTCTCGACTTATTAATCAACCTGATCTCTATCTAGGAGTTGCAACTAGTTTCTGGTGTTTGTAGGATATGTGTTGGGGGCTGTGCGCAGCACTGACCCTAGGGGTGGGCTATGATGCGGTAGAGACACGAGGCACGGTGTATCGAGACGCCCGTTTGGTGCCCCGGTAACCCTGCTCTCATCTTTTGGGCCCGTGAGCGACACCATGGCTGGATCACCTTGCGGATGGAACCCGAATAGACGATAAACCTGGACTAGAGACTTGTGTGGTTAGTCAGGTCGTGGCCGACTCCCTCGTCAGGCTTCCGCTTGAAGGTTGCTGAGATACACGACGTGTGCATGGTGGTAAGTGGCGAGAGAGTGTGTGAAGAAGTACACCCCTGTAGGGTTATAAATGGTCTATTCAATAGACGTGTCCGCGGTAAAGGACCTCTAGGTTGCTTGTGCAGTTCATAGACAAGTGAAAGTGGATACTCTAAAATGCCCAAGATAAGCATGAGTGCTATGGATGGCGTTCTCGTAGGGAGACCGGAGCAGATCCATAGTGGTGTATTGATATGGTGAATATGTGGACTCGTGTGTGCCACCTCAAAAGAGTTGCTTGCAGTCGTAGTTTAGGATAGCCACCGAGTCAAAGTTGGCTTGTTGTAGTTAAACTCCACCCCCCTTGTTGATACTGATGCATATGTAGATAGTTCTGATGTAAGTCTTGTTGGTTACATTTGTACTCACATTTTCTTAATTTATGTATTTGCAGAGAGACTTCAGTCTCACTAGTAGTTCCGCGTGGACTTCGACGTTCAGCTTGTTACCTCACCTACGATCTTGTGCCCTCGGCAGGGTCTTGTAGATAGTCAGGCTTCTCAGCCTTTTCATTTGTAGCTGTCTGTACCCAGACAAGTTAAGCTTCCGCATATGCTTATTGCTTGTATGACTTGAATGCTGGGCCATCAGACCCATGTTTGTAATATATGCCTCCTTGGAGCCTAATGAATAAATACTTTGAGTCATAGAGTTTTGTTGTGATGCCATGTCATATTTGCACATCTCGAGCATATTGTGTGTATGTTATTGAAATGCCTGGTATGTGTGGGATCCGACAAGCTAGTTGTCTATCCTTGGTAGCCTCTCTTATGGGGAAATGTAGTGTAAGTGCATCTAGTGCCACCCCTAGTTGGTTTTGGAGTATTGACGACAAACCTAGTTGAGGGACTAATGTGTTTGTGAGAATTGCAGGAAAACACAGGTAGAAGTCCCTCATTGATTCGGTTTACTACCAGAGATGACCCCTAAAAATGAATGAAGACATTGAAGTCAAAGGTGGTATATGAAGATATTCACATTGAAGACTATGACAACAGAAGACACGTTATGAAGCCTATGGAACTCGAAGACTTAGATCTTTCGTAGTTCTTTTTATTTTTGTTGAGTCATAGGAACCACCATACTGTTAAGTGGGGTCCAGGAGAACAAGTCAGAATGACTTAAGTGATGCCTAAATCAAAAACCTATGTCTTCGAGTGAAGACAATGAGAGCAAATCTTGTCCAGAGCCGGACAAGTCAGCTTTGCTTGTAGCCCAAGTAAAGTTGCCATGAGAGTTCGAAATCTGACCGTTGAGACACGTGTCAGTTCCTTAGTGACCCAGGGTCATTTCGGACAAATCAGGTCGGGCTGCCAAGTGGCTATAAATAGCCCACCCCCACAACCATAAACAGTTGGCTGCTCAGATTTCAGTGCACGGCTTTTGTCGTTTGAGAGCAACCCACCTCGAAGCCTTTGAGAGAAAATTCCTAGTGAGGAGAAAAGCCCTAACCACCCAGAGCCAGAGTAAATTGGGCATCACTTAAGTCTTCTTGTCTGTGTGATCTGAAGACTTATTACACTTGAGGACTGTGAATCCTCCAGACGGTTAGGCGTCGCGTTCAGAGCATCCAAGAGACATTGTGGATTGCCAGTGAACGAAGTCTGTGAAGGTTTGGGAGTCTACCTTGAAGACTTACCAGAGTGATTGGGCGAGGACTAAGTGACCTTAGCTCAAGGAGATTACGGTGAGGACTTGGTGTCCTGAACTGTGTGTTCAGGACTGGGTGTCCGGGACTGTGTGTCCTAAGGTTTAAATACCTAGCCGCTCCAACCAGACGTACAGTTGTCACAGCAACTGGAACTGGTCCAACATATCATTGTCTTCAACGAGTCACTGGTTTCATCTTCACTTCCTTCTCTTGCTGTTACTCATTGTGAAGTCATTGTGTGCTTGCTTTATCATTTGTCTTCACAACGTGAATGCATGATCTGTTTGGCTTCATAACTTCTTCCTACTTGATCCTTATTACACTGAAGTTGTTTGTCACTGTGCTTTCACTCTATTGAATACATGACCATGGCTGGCCTAGTGTAATCTAACTTCCGCTGCATAGTAATAGGCATAATCTTCACTGTTTGTCTTCATAACTCCCAAGTTTTGAAGACTTTCATAAAAATCGCCTATTCACCCCCCCTCTAGTCGATATAACGCACTTTCATGTAGTCTGGTGCTTCCACTGAGCCATGGTAGTCTGCTATAGCCCGGTTTACCGAAGTCCTGCTAACCCAGTTACTACTGCTCCAGAACACTTAGGCTGGCCAGCATGTGTCCTTCTTTGTTCCTGTGTCTGTCCCTTAGGGGAAATGTCACGTGTCGTTCCTTTAAGTCCTTGTATCTTGCTACGACTTGGGTTCATACATTGATGACCGACACGTTCGTTGCTGGGTCATGTATGCCTGTCCCTATAAGTTAGTGCCACCTTGGGTTTACGACTAGTCATGTCGGCCTGGGTTCTCTATCATATGGATGCTAGCGACACTATCATATACGTGAGCCAAAATGCGCAAATGGTCCCGGGCCAGGTAAGATGGCACCCGTGGGAATACCGTGCGTGAGGCCGCAAAGTGATATGATGTGTTACATGCTAGATCGGTGTGACATAGGATCGGGGTCCTGACACGGCAGTTGTCCATGCATTTATAACATGGAGACATCTCTTGTTGGGAAGGCAAGTGGACATTTTCACCGATCACAAGAGCCTCAAATATATCTTCACTCAACCCAACCTCAACCTCTGCCAAACTCGTTGGGTCAAAATGATTCAAGAGTACAATCCAAGTATTGAATATACTCCAGGAAAGGCGAATGTGATTGCAGTTGCTTTGAGCAGAAAGGCTTGTTGCAACAGCTTAATTCTCAAGCCATTCCAACCGGATATTTGTGAAGCTTTCCGCAAGCTCAACCTCCAAGTTGTTCCTCAAGTTTTTCTTGCCAACCTTCATGTCACTCCAACTTTGGAAGAGCAAATTCGTGAGGCACAACTCCTTGATACCATGGTCAAGAAGATGAAACACGGTATTGCCAAGGGATTATCCAAATACAAGTGCTATCGCATTGATGACAGAGACACTTTATTCTTCAAGGACCATCTTGTGCTTACTAAAGGTGATCTAAGGAAGGTCATAATGAACGAAACACACAATTCTCTTCTTTCCATTCATCTAGGCAGTTCAAAGATGTACCATGACCTCAAGCAATCATATTGGTGGACTCGAATGAAGCAAGAGATTGCTCAATTCATGAATGAATGTGATGACTGTCGAAGGGTGAAAGCAGAACATCAACGACCACATGATGATCGGGTGTGATAAGCTCTACGTTCACATACAACGGGTGCAAGCCAGTATTGCACACGCAGAATACTCGGGTTAAACTTGACGAGCCTAGCATATACAGATATGGCCTCAGAACACTAATTCCGAAAGGTCGAGCGTGAATCATATAGTAGATATGATCAACACAGTGATATTGACCATTGAAGACTACTCCATCTCACGTGATGATCGGACATGGTTTAGTTGATATGGATCACGTGATCACTTAGATGATTAGAGGGATGTCTGTCTAAGTGGGAGTTCTTAAGTAATTTGATTAATTGAACTTTAATTTATCATGAACTTAGTACCTGATAGTATATTGCATGTCTATGTTGTTGTAGATAGATGGCCCGTGCTATTGTTCCATTGAATTTGAATGCATTCCTTGAGAAAGCAAAGTTGAAAGATGATGGTAGCAATTACACGGACTGGGTCCGTAACTTGAGGATTATCCTCATTGCTGCATAGAAGAATTACATCCTGGAAGCACTGCTAGGTGCCAAACCCGAAGCAGGAGCAACGCCAGATGTTATGAACGTCTGGCAGAGCAAAGCTGATGACTACTCGATAGTTTAGTGTGCCATGCTTTACGGCTTAGAATCGGGACTTCAACGACGTTTTGAACGTCATGGAGCATATGCGATGTTCCAGGAGTTAAAGTTAATATTTCAAGCAAATGCCCCGATTGAGAGATATGAAGTCTCTAACAAGTTCTACAGCTGCAATATGGAGGAGAATAGTTCTGTCAGTGAACATATACTCAAAATGTCTAGGTATAGTAATCACTTGATTCAACTGGGAGTTAATCTTCCGGATGATAGTGTCATTGACGGAATTCTTCAACCACTGCCACCAAGCTACAAGAGTTTCATGATGAACTATAATATGCAAGGGATGGATAAGACTATTCCCGAGCTCTTCGCGATGCTAAAGGCTACGGAGATAGAAATCAAGAAGGAACATCAAGTGTTGATGGTCAACAAGACCACCCGTTTCAAGAAAAAGGGTAAAGGGAAGAAGGGGAACTTCAAGAAGAATGGCTTGAAAGTTGCTGCTCAAGTGAAGAAGCCCAAGTCTGGACCTAAGCCTGAGACTGAGTGCCTCTACTGCAAAAGGACTGGTCACTGGACGCAGAACTTCCCAAAGTATTTGGCGGATAAAAAGGATGGCAAGGTGAACAAAGGTATATGTGATATACATGTTATTGATGTGTACCTTACAAATGCTCGCAGTAGCACCTGGGTATTTGATACTGGTTCTGTTGCTAATATCTGCAAATCGAAACAGGGACTACGGATTAAGCGAAGATTTCTAAGGACGAGGTGATGATGCGCGTGGGAAATGGTTCCAAAGTCGATGTGATCGCGGTCGGCATGCTACCTCTACATCTACCTTCGGGATTAGTTTTAGACCTGAATAATTGTTATTTCGTGCCACCGTTGAGCATGAACATTGTATCTGGATCTTGTTTGATGTGAGACAGTTATTCATTTAAATCTAAGAATAATGGTTGTTCTATTTATATGAATAATATCTTTTTTGGTCATGCACCCTTGAAGAGTGGTCTATTTTTGATGAATATCGATAGTAGTGATACACATATCCATAATATTGAAGCCAAAAGATGCAAAGTTGATAATGATAGTGCAACTTATTTGTGGCACTGCCGTTTAGGTCATATTGGTGTAAAGCGCATGAACAAACTCCATTCTGATGGACTTTTGGAATCACTTGATTATGAATCACTTGGTACATGCAAACCATGCCTCATGGGCAAGATTACTAAAGCACCATTCTCTGGAACAATGGAGCAAGCAATAGATTTGTTCGAAATCATACATACTGATGTATGTGGTCCGATGAATATAGAGGCACACGGTGGGTATCATTATTTTCTCACCTTCACAGATGATTTAAGAAGATATGGGTATATCTACTTGATGAAACACAAGTCTGAAACATTTGAAAAGATCAAAGAATTTCAGAGTGAAGTGGAAAATCATCATAACAAGAAAATAAAGTTTCTACGATCTAATCGTGGAAGAGAATATTTGAGTTACGAGTTTGGTCTTCATTTGAAACAATGCGGAATAGTTTTGCAGCTCACGCCACCCGGAACACCACAGCGTAATGGTGTGTCCGAACATCGTAATCGTACTTTACTAGATATGGTGCGATCTATGATGTCTCTTACTGATTTACTGCTATCATTTTGGGTTATGCTTTAGAGATGGCTGCATTCATGTTAAATAGGGCACCATCTAAATCTGTTGAGATGACGCCTTATGAACTGTGGTTTGGCAAGAAACCAAAGTTCTCATTTCTTAAAGTTTAGGGCTGCAATGGTTATGTGAAAAAGCTTCAATCTGATAAGCTCAAACCCAAATCGGAGAAATGTGTCTTCATAGGATACCCAAAGGAGACTGTTGGGTACACCTTCTATCACAGATCCGAAGGCAAGACATTCGTTGCTAAGAATGGATCCTTTCTAGAGAAGGAGTTTATCTCAAAAGAAGTGAGTGGGAGGAAAATAGAACTTGATGAGGTAACTGTACCTACTCCCTTATTGGAAAGTAGTTCATCACAGAAATATGTTCCTGTGACTCCTACACCAATTAGTGAGGAAGCTAATGATGATGATCATGTAACTTCAGATCAAGTTACTACCGAACCTCGTAGGTCAACCAGAGTAAGATCCGCACCAGAGTAGTACGGTAATCCTATTCTGGAGGTCATGTTACTTGACCATGACGAACCTACGAACTACGAGGAAGCGATGATGAGCCCAGATTCCGCAAAATGTCTTGAGGGCATGAAATCTGAGATGGGATCCATGTATGAGAACAAAGTGTGGACTTTGGTTAACTTGTCCGATGATCGGCAAGCCATCGAGAATAAATGGATCTTCAAGAAGAAGACTGACGCTGACGGTAATGTTACTGTCTACAAAGCTCCACTTGTTGCGAAAGGTTTTCGACAAGTTCAAGGAGTTGACTACGATGAGACTTTCTCACCTGTAGCGATGCTTAAGTCCATCCGAATCATGTTAGCAATTGACGCATTTTATGATTATGAAATTTGGCAAATGGATGTAAAGACTGCATTCCTGAATGGATTTCTGGAAGAGGAGTTGTATATGATGCAACCTAAAGGTTTTATTGATCCAAAGGATTCTAACAAAGTGTGTAATCTCCAGCGATCCATCTACGGACTGGTGCAAGCATCTTGTAGTTGGAACGTTTTGATAGTGTGATCAAAGCATATGGTTTTATACAGATTTTTGGAGAAGCCTATATTTACAAGAAAGTGAGTGGGAGCACTGTAGCATTTCTAATATTATATGTGGATGACATATTGTTGATTGGAAATGACATAGAAATTCTTGATAGCATAAAAGGATATTTGAATAAGAGTTTTTCAATGAAAGACCTCGGTGAAGCTGCTTATATATTGGGCATCAAGATCTATAGAGATAGATCAAGACGCTTAATTGGACTTTCACAAAGCACATACCTTGATAAATTTTTGAAGAAGTTCAAAATGGATCAAGCAAAGAAAAGGTTTTTGCCTGTGTTATAAGGTGTCAAGTTGAGTCAGACTCAATGCCCGACCACATTAGAAGATAGAGAGAAAATGAAAGGTGTTCCTGTTGGGGAACGTAGTAATTTCAAAAAATTTCCTACGCACACGCAAGATCATGGTGATGCATAGCAACGAGAGGGGAGAGTGTGATCTACGTACCCTCGTAGACCGACAGCGGAACCGTTAGCACAACGCGGTTGATGTAGTCGTACGTCTTCACGGCCAGACTGATCATGCACCGAAACTATGGCACCTCCGAGTTCTAGCACACGTTCAGCTCGATGACGATCCCCGGACTCCGATCCATCAAAGTGTCGGGGAAAAGTTCCGTCAGCACGACAGCGTGGTGACGATCTTGATGTACTACCGTCGCAGGGCTTCGCCTAAGCACCGCTACAATATTATCGAGGATTATGGTGGAAGGGGGCACCGCACACGGCTAAGAATATGATCACGTGGATCAACTTGTGTGTCTAGAGGTGCCCCCTGCCCCCGTATATAAAGGAGCAAGGGAGGAGGAGGCCGGCCCTAGGAGGGGGCGCACCAAGTGTGGAGTCCTACTAGGACTCCCTAGTCCTAGTAGGATTCCACCTCCCATATGGAATAGGAAAAGAGGAAGGGAAAAGGAGAAGGAAGGAAGGGGGCGCCCCCCTTCCCTAGTCCAATTCGGACCAGACCAAGGGGAGGGGTGCGGCCACCCTTGAGGCCCTTTTTCTTCTTTCCCGTATGGCCCAATAAGGCCCAATACGTATTCCCGTAACTCTCCGGTACTCCGAAAAATACTCGAATCACTCGGAACCTTTCCGATGTCCGAATATAGTCGTCCAATATATCGATCTTTATGTCTCGACCATTTCGAGACTCCTCGTCATGTCCCCGATCTCATCCGGGACTCCGAACTCCTTCGGTACATCAAAACTCATAAACTCATAATATAACTGTCATCGAAACCTTAAGCGTGCGGACCCTACGGGTTCGAGAACAATGTAGACATGACCGAGACACGTCTCTAGTCAATAACCAATAGTGGAACCTGGATGCTCATATTGGCTCCTACATATTCTACGAAGATCTTTATCGGTCAGACCGCATAACAACATACGTTGTTCCCTTTGTCATCGGTATGTTACTTGCCCGAGATTCGATCATCGGTATCTTAATACCTAGTTCAATCTCGTTACTGGCAAGTCTCTTTACTCGTTCCGTAATACATCATCTCACAACTAACTCATTAGTTGCAATGCTTGCAAGGCTTATGTGATGTGCATTACCGAGAGGGCCCAGAGATACCTCTCCGACAATCGGAGTGACAAATCCTAATCTCGAAATACGCCAACCCAACATTTACCTTTGGAGACACCTGTAGAGCTCCTTTATAATCACCCAGTTACGTTGTGACGTTTGGTAGCACACAAAGTGTTCCTCCGGCAAATGGGAGTTGCATAATCTAATAGTCATAGGAACATGTATAATTCATGAAGAAAGCAATAGCAACATACTAAACGATCGGGTGCTAAGCTAATGGAATGGGTCATGTCAATCACATCATTCTCCTAATGATGTGATCCCGTTAATCAAATAACAACTCTTTGTCTATGGTTAGGAAACATAACCATCTTTCATTAACGAGCTAGTCTAGTAGAGGCATACTAGTGACATTCTGTTTGTCTATGTATCCGGTTAATACAATTCTAGCATGAATAATAAACATTTATCATGAAATAAGGAAATAAATAATAACTTTATTATTGCCTCTAGGGCATATTTCCTTCAGTCTCCCACTTGCACTAGAGTCAATAATCTAGTTCACATTGCTATGTGATTTAACACCAATAGTTCACATCATTATGTGACCAACACTCAAAGGGTTTACTAGAGTCAATAATCGAGTTCACATCGCTATGTGATTAACACCCAAAGAGTACTAAGGTGTGATCATGTTTTGCTTGTGAGATAATTTTAGTCAACGGGTCTGTCACATACAGATCCGTAAGTATTTAGCCAATTCTATGTCTACAATGCTCTGCACGGAGCTACTCTAGCTAATTGCTCCCACTTTCAATATGTATCTAGATCGAGACTTAGAGTCATCCAGATCTGTGTCAAAACTTGCATCAACGTAACTTTTTACGACGAACCTTTTTGTCACCTCCATAATTGAGAAATATTTCCTTATTCCACTAAGGATAATTTTGGCCGCTGTCCAGTGATCTACTCTTAGATCACTATTGTACTCCCTTGCTTAACACAGTGTAGGGTATACAATAGATCTGGTACACAGCATGGCGTACTTTATTGAACCTATGGCTAAGGCATAGGGAATGACTTTCATTCTCGTTCTATCTTCTTCCGTGGTCGGGCTTTGAGTCTTACTCAATTTCACACCTTGTAACATAGCCAAGAACTCTTTCTTTGATCGTTCCAATTTTTGAACTACTTCAAAATATTGTCAAGGTATGTACTCATTGAAAAAACTTATCAAGCGTCTTGATCTATCTCTATAGATCTTGATGCTCAATATGTAAGCAGCTTTACCGAGGTCTTTCTTTGAAAAAATTCTTTCAAAACACTCCTTTATGCTTTGCAGAATAATTCTATATTATTTCCGATCAACAATATGTCATTCACATATACTTATCAGAAATGTTGTAGTGCTCCCACTCACTTTCTTGTAAATACATGCTTCACCGTAAGTCTGTATAAAACTATATGCTTTGATCAACTTATCAAAGCGTATATTCCAACTCCGAGATGCTTGCACCAGTCCATAGATGGATCGTTGGAGCTTGCATATTTTGTTAACACCTTTAGGATTGACAAAACCTTCTGGTTGCATCATATACAACTCTTCTTTAAGAAATCCATTAAGGAATGCAGTTTTGTTTATCCATTTGCCAGGTTTCGTAAAATGCGGCAATTGCTAACATGATTCGGACAGACTTAAGCATATATACGAGTGAGAAAATCTCATCGTAGTCAACACCTTGAACTTGTCGAAAACCTTTTGCGACAATTCTAGCTTTGTAGATAGTAACACTACTATCAGCGTCCGTCTTCCTCTTGAAGATCCATTTATTTTCTATGGCTTGCCGATCATCGGGAAAATCCATAAAAGTCCATACTTTGTTCTCATACATGGATCATATCTCAGATTTTATGGCCTCAAACCGTTTCGCGGAATCTGGGCTCATCATCTTCCTCATAGTTCGCAAGTTCGTCATGGTCAAGTAACATGACCTCCAGAAAAGGATTACCGTACCACACTGGTGCGGATCTCACTCTAGTTTTACCTACGAGGTTCGGTAGTAACTTGATCTGAAGTTACATGATCATCATCATTAGCTTCCTCACTAATCGGTCTAGTAGTCACAGGAACAGATTTCTGTGATGAACTACTTCCCAATAAGGGAGCAGGTACAGTTACCTCATCAAGTTCTACTTTCCTCCCACTCACTTCTTTCGAGAGAAACTCCTTCTCTAGAAAAACTCCGAATTTA
This sequence comes from Triticum urartu, assembly GCF_003073215.2. Lineage (NCBI taxonomy): Eukaryota > Viridiplantae > Streptophyta > Magnoliopsida > Poales > Poaceae > Triticum > Triticum urartu. The sequence continues at coordinate 153,970,899 of NC_053026.1, read as the reverse complement.
GTAACAAAAGTCTTGCCTTCGGATTTGTGATAGAAGGTGTACCCAACAGTCTCCTTTGGGTATCCTATGAAGACATATTTCTCCGATTTGGGTTTGAGCTTATCAGGATGAAACTTTTTCATATAAGCATCACAATCCCAAACTTTAAGAAATGACAACTTTGGTTTCTTGCCAAACCACAGTTCAGATTGTGTCGTCTCAACGGACTTAGATGGTGCCCTTTTAAACGTGAATGCAGCTGTCTTTAATGCACAACCCCAAAACAATAGTGGTAGATCGATAAGAGACATCATAGATCGCACCATATCTAATAAAGTACGGTTATGATGTTCGGACACACCATTATGCTGTGGTGTTCCAGGTGGCGTGAGTAATGAAACTATTTCACATTGTTTTAACTGAAGGCCAAACTCGTAACTCAAATATTTTACCTCTGCGATCATATCGTAGAAACTTCTATTTTCGTGTTACGATGATTCTCCACTTCACTCTGAAATTCTTTGAACTTTTCAAATATTTCAGACTTGTGTTTCATTAAGTAGATATACCCATATCTTCTCAAATCATCTGTGAAGGTCAGAAAATAACGATACCCGCCGCAAGCCTTAACACTCATCGGATCTCATACATCAGTATGTATTATTTCCAATAAGTCAGTTGCTCGCTCCATAGTTCCGGAGAACGGCATTTTAGTCATCTTGTCCATGAGGCATGGTTCGCAAGCATCAACTGATTCATAATCAAGTGATTCCAAAAACCCATCAGCATGGAGTTTCTTCATGCGCTTTACACCAATATGACCTAAACGTCAGTGCCACAAATAAGTTCCACTATCATTATTAACTTTGCATCTTTTGGTTTCAATATTATGATTATGTGTATCACTACGATCGAGATCCTATGAACTATTTTCATTGGGTGTGTAACCATATAAGGTTTTATTCATGTAAACAGAACAACAATTTATTCTCTTACTTAAATGAATAACCGTATTACAATAAACATGATCAAATCATATTCATGCTCAATGCAAACACCAAATAACACTTATTCAGGTTCAACACTAATCCCAAAAGTATAGGGAGTGTGTGATGATGATCATATCAATCTTGGAACTACTTCCAACACACATCGTCACCTCACCCTTAACTAGTCTTTGTTCATTCTACAACTCCCGATTCAAGTTACTAATCATAGTAACTGAACTAGTATCAAATACTGAGGGGTTGCTATAAACACTAGTAAAGTACACATCAATAACATGTATATCAAATATACTTATGTTCACTTTGCCATCCTTCTTATTCGCCAAATACTTGGGGCAGTTCCACTTTCAGTGATCAGTCCCTTTGCAGTAGAAGCACTTAGTCTCAGGCTTAGGACCAGACTTGGGCTTCTTCACTTGAGCAGCAACTTGCTTGCTGTTCTTCTTGAAGTTCCCCTTTTTTTCTTTTGCCATTTTCTTGAAACTAGTGATCTTGTCAACCATCAACACTTGATGCTCTTTCTTGATTTCTACCTTCATCGATTTCATCATCATGAAAAGCTCGGGAGTCGTTTTCATCATCCCTTGCATACTATAGTTCATCACGAAGTTCTACTAACTTGGTGATGGTGACTAGAGAATTCTGTCAATCACTATCTTATCTAGAAGATTAACTCCCACTTGATTCAAGCGATTGTAGTACCCAGACAATCTGAGCACATGCTCACTAGTTGAGCGATTCTCCTCCATCTTTTAGCTATAGAACTTGTTGGGAACTTCATATCTCTCAACTCAGGTACTTGCTTGAAATATTAACTTCAACTCCTAGAACATCTCATATGGTCCATGACGTTCAAAACATCTTTGAAGTCCCGATTCCAAGCCATTAAGCATGGTGCACTAAATTATCAAGTAGTCATCATATTGAGCTAGCCAAACGATCATAACGTCTGCATCTGCTCCTGCAATAGGTCTGTCACCTAGCGGTGCATCAAGGACATAATTCTTCTGTGCAGCAATGAGGATAAACCTCAGATCACGGATCCAATCTGCATCATTGCTACTAACATCTTTCAACACAATTTTCTCTAGGAACATATCAAAATAAACACAGGGAAGCAACAACGCGAGCTATTGATCTACAACATAATTTGCAAAATACTACCAGGACTAAGTTCATGATAAATTTAAGTTCAATTAATCATATTACTTAAGAACTCCCACTTAGAAAGATATCCCTCTAATCTTCTAAGTGATCACGTGATCCAAATCAACTAAACCATGTCCGATCATCACGTGAGATGGAGTAGTTTCATTAGTCAACATCGCTATGTTGATCATATCTACTATATGATTCACGCTCGACCTTCCGGTCTCCGTGTTCCGAGGCCATATCTATATATGCTTGGCTCGTCAAGTATAACCTGAGTATTCTGCGTGTGCAACTGTTTTGCACCCGTTGTATTTGAACGTAGAGCCTATCACACCCGATCATCACGTGGTGTCTCAACACGAAGAACTTCGCAACGGTGCATACTCAGGGAGAACACTTCTTGATAATTAGTGAGAGATCATCTTATAATGCTACCGTCAATCAAAGAAAGATAAGATGCATAAAAGATAAACATCACATGCAATCAATATAAGTGATATGATATGGCCATCATAATCTTGTGCTTGTGATCTCCATCTTCGAAGCACCGTCGTGATCACCATCGTCACCGACACGACACCTTGATCTCCATCGTAGCATCGTTGTCGTCTGGCCAATTTTATGCTTCCACGACTATCGCTACCGCTTAGTGATAAAGTAAAGCATTACAACGTGATTGCATTGCATACAATAAGGCGACAACCATATGGCTCCTGCCAGTTGCTGATAACTCGGTTACAAAACATGATCATCTCATACAATAAAATTTAGCATCATGTCTTGACCATATCACATCACAACATGCCCTGCAAAAGCAAGTTAGACGTCCTCTACTTTGTTGTTGCAAGTTTTACGTGGCTGCTACGGGCTTAAGCAAGAACCAATCTTACCTACGCATCAAAACCACAATGATAGTTTGTCAAGTTGGTGCTGTTTTAACCTTCGCAAGGACCGGGCGTAGCCACACTTGGTTCAACTAAAGTTGGAGAAACTGTCACCCGCTAGCCACCTTTGTGCAAAGCACGTCGGGAGAACCGGTCTCGCGTAAGCGTACGCGTAATGTCGGTCCGGGCCGCTTCGTCGAACAATACCGCCGAACCAAAGTATGACAAGCTGGTAAGCAGTATGACTTATATCGCCCGCAACTCACTTGTGTTCTACTCGTGCATATAACATCAACACATAAAACCTAGGCTCTGATACCATTGTTGGGGAACGTAGTAATTTCAAAAAATTTCCTACGCACACGCAAGATCATGGTGATGCATAGCAACGAGAGGGGAGAGTGTGATCTACATACCCTCGTAGACCGACAGCGGAAGCGTTAGCACAACACGGTTGATGTAGTCGTACGTCTTCACGGCCCGACCGATCAAGCATCGAAACTATGGCACCTCCGAGTTCTATCACACGTTCAGCTCGATGACGTTCCCCGGACTCCGATCCAGCAAAGTGTCGGGGAAGAGTTCCGTCAGCACGACGGCGTGGTGACGATCTTGATGTACTACCGTCGCAGGGCTTTGCCTAAGCACCGCTACAATATTATCGAGGATTATGGTGGAAGGGGGCACCGCACATGGCTAAGAATATGATCACGTGGATCAACTTGTGTGTCTAGAGGTGCCCCCTGCCCCCGTATATAAAGGAGCAAGGGAGGAGGAGGCCGGCCCTAGGAGGGGGCGCACCAAGTGTGGAGTCCTACTAGGACTCCCTAGTCCTAGTAGGATTCCACCTCCCATATGGAATAGGAAAAGAGGAAGGGAAAAGGAGAAGGAAGGAAGGGGGCGCCCCCCTTCCCTAGTCCAATTCGGACCAGACCAAGGGGAGGGGTGTGGCCACCCATGAGGCCCTTTTTCTTCTTTCCCGTATGGCCCAATAAGGCCCAATACGTATTCCCGTAACTCTCCGATACTCCGAAAAATACCCGAATCACTCGGAACGTTTCTGATGTCCGAATATAGTCGTCCAATATATTGATCTTTATGTCTCGACCATTTAGAGACTCCTCGACATGTCCCCGATCTCATCCGGGACTCCGAACTCCTTCGGTACATCAAAACTCATAAATTCATAATATAACTGTCATCGAAACCTTAAGCGTGCGGACCCTACGGGTTCGAGAACAATGTAGACATGACCGAGACACGTCTCCAGTCAATAACCAATAGTGGAACCTGGATGCTCATATTGGCTCCTACATATTCTACGAAGATCTTTATCGGTCAGACCGCATAACAACATACGTTGTTCCCTTTGTCATCGGTATGTTACTTGCCCGAGATATTATCGTCGGTATCTTAATACCTAGTTCAATCTCGTTACCGGCAAGTCTCTTTACTCATTCCGTAATACATCATCTCACAACTAACTCATTAGTTGCAATGCTTGCAAGGCTTATGTGATGTGCATTACCGAGAGGGCCCAGAGATACCTCTCCGACAATCGGAGTGACAAATCCTAATCTCGAAATACGCCAACCCAACATTTACCTTTGGAGACACCTGTAGAGCTCCTTTATAATCACCCAGTTATGTTGTGATGTTTGGTAGCACACAAAGTGTTCCTCCGGCAAACGGGAGTTGCATAATCTCATAGTCATAGGAACATGTATAAGTCATGAAGAAAGCAATAGCAACATACTAAACGATCGGGTGCTAAGCTAATGGAATGGGTCATGTCAATCACATCATTCTCCTAATGATGTGATCCCATTAATCAAATAACAACTCTTTATCTATGGTTAGGAAACATAACCATCTTTGATTAACAAGCTAGTCTAGTAGAGGCATACTAGTGACATTCTGTTTGTCTATGTATTCACACATGTATTATGTTTCCGATTAATACAATTCTAGCATGAATAATAAACATTTATCATGAAATAAGGAAATAAATAATAACTTTATTATTGCCTCTAGGGCATATTTCCTTCAGTTCCCTATGCTTCAGCCATATTCTCTATCATGTATGCAATGTTGTGTACCAGACCTGATGTGTGCCTTGCAATTAGTTTAGCAGGGAGGTACCAAAGTAATCCAGGAGTGGATCACTGGATAGTGGTCAAGAACATCCTGAAATACCTGAAAAGGACTAAGGATATGTTTCTAGTTTATGGAGGTGACAAAGTGCTCATCGTAAATGGTTACGTCGATGCAAGCTTTGATGCTGATCCGGATGACTCTAAGTCACAAACTGGATACGTGTTTATATTGAACGGTGGAGCTGTCAGTTTGTGCAGTTCTAAGCAAAGTGATGTGGCGGGATCTACATGCGAAGCGGAGTACATAGCTGCTTCGGAAGCAACAAATCAAGGAGTCTGGATGAAGGAGTTCATATCCGATCTAGGTGTCATACCTAGTGCATCGGGTCCAATGAAAATCTTCTGCGAAAATGCCGGTGAAATTGCCTTGGCAAAGGAATCCATATTTCACAAGAGAACCAAGCACATCAAGAGATGCTTCAAGGAGAGAGACATAGAGATTTGCAAGATACATACGGATCTGAATGTTGCAGACCCGTTGACTAAGCCTCTCTCATGAGCAAAACATGATTAGCACCAAGACTCCATGGGTGTTAGAATCATTACTATGTAATCTAGATTATTGACTATAGTGCAAGTGGGAGACTGAAGGAAATATGCCCTAGAGGCAATAATAAAGTTGTTATTTATATTTCCTTATATCATGATAAATGTTTATTATTCATGCTAGAGTTGTATTAACCGGAAACTTAGTACATGTGTGAATACATAGACAAACAAAGTGTCACTAGTATGCCTCTACTTCACTAGCTCGTTGAATCAAAGATGGTTAAGTTTCCTAACCATAGAAATGAGTTTTTTTTACCAGAAACAGTAAGAAAGGCTCCTACTGTGTAGATATATGAAAGTAGAGGATCTGTATAAGGTGAGTATTTACATCATGAGGGGAGGGCGTAGGTTAGACCACTTTGGGTCCCACCCAGAAGAAAATAGAAAGAGGTGTCTAGTGTAAAGAGTTTACAAAATCCAGAACGAGAGGCCTATTTGCCTCTTTGACCCTATGCTGCACAAGTTAAAAGTCTTTCTTGAATCTATCTAGCCACGATCGGAAGGAAGGATCGATTGATCTGAAATGTTTGTTGTTTAGTTCCTTCCAAATGCTCCACGCCGCCACAACAAAATTTTCAAACAGCATGGGAGTATGGTGGTTTGTTTTTTGGTCTTCAATAGTTTGCACCCTATCGCAGAAAGTTTCCCAATTGATATCCAGGGCTCCCCAGCATTGCTTACTAAATGTGCATGTGAAAATCATGTGCTCTACTGTTTCCTCAATGTTGCGCCCACACAGCAGACAGTTGTGGTCGTCACCGATGTTGTAGTGGCGTCTTTTCAGCATATTCCGGGTGTTCTGCCTATCATGGAGGAGAAGCCATGCAAAGACTTTCAACTTCATAGTACATTTATACCTCCAAAGCCAGTCAAAAACTTTATGATCTTGGACCTCCCGAAAGAAGAATTGGTAGTAGTCCGTTGATCTATAAATAGTTTTTCCCCAAATATAGCTCCAGACATCTGAAGCAGAGTTCAGAGGTTGGAATGATGATGCGATCGTCTGAATGTACCGGACCTCATCAAACGCTTGGGGGAGAGTGGCAGGTGAAAGGCCATTTGAAGAGACGTGCTCCCCAGGAAATCACGGACAAAAATATCTTCATTGATTACATGCGAGTAAGCCCAAGGATGTGAGTCTAGTAGCAGTTGATTAGCCCAGAGATCTTTCCAAAAGAGGGCAGTGGAGCCACACACAATATTAACATGAGAAATCTCGCGAGACGTCGGCGTGAGCTTAAGTATGTCACGCCACCAGAAAGAGCCAACCGGATCCACAACGTGTGGGATTTTCTGGTCATAGTATGTGTCCCATGTAAGTTGCACCCAGGAAAGGTTCAGTTTGTTATAAAACTTGTGTAAGAACTTCAAGAAAAGAGCTTCATTCTGGATCTTGAGGTTTATCACACCAAGCCCTCCTTTCTTCTTCGGTTTACAAACCATGTCCCAGGCAGCAAGTGAGTTGGATTTCTCACCTTGATCAGTTTTTTTGACCCAGAGGCCTCTTCTCCTGATTTTACCTAGTATATCAATGAGTTTAGGCGGGAACTTGAGCGTACACATAGCATAATGAGTAGAGATGTGACTGTGGTGTTGAGCGGTGTGAGCTTCCCAGCGTACGACATGAGTGAGAGCGTGGAAGAAAGATTTCGTTCCACATTGCTAACCGGAGGCATAAAATCAAGAAGTGTTGGTCGAGAGGTGCCTAGGGGCAGGCCAAGGTAGGTGAAGGGCATGGAACCAATAGAACATCCGAAGATTGAGGCAATATATGCAGCCATTTGAGGGTCCAAGTTGATAGGTATTAGTGTGGACTTATGGAAGTTAATCTTCAGGCCAATAGACTGGGCATAATCAGATAGAATGTTCTTGATGATCACAACTTGTCTAGGGCACGCAGGCATGAGAAGTATCGTGTCATCGGCGTATTGGACGATCGGGTAATCCATATTACCATTGGAGGGGAACGGTAGATGAATCAGACCTCTCCTAAAGGCGTCATTAATAGCTGATTGCAGAAGATCCGCAGGGAGGACAAAAATGAGAGGTGAGAGGGGGTCTCCCTGTCTGACGCCACGTCTACAATGAAACTGACGTCCCGGCACACCGTTGAGCAGAATGGACGAGCGTCCCGAGGAGAAGATCGTTCTGATCCAAGACAACCATTTGTCATTGAAACCCATGTGTTTCATAATGTTGATCATTGCTTCATGTTCAATGGTGTCGAAAGCTTTAGCAAAGTCTAGCTTCAAAAGCACAATCTGTCTTTTGGAGGCCTGGCATAGATGGATATACTGAAATCTCCATGCCAAACAATATTGGATGGACCGCCCTTTCATGAAACCGTATTGGTTGCGATGAATGATGCGTAGGATCACCTTTTGCAGACGATTGGCCAGTAGCTTAGTGATAAGCTTGAGACAACAATTAAGTAAGGTGATCGGGCGATAGTCATTAACTGTGGTTGGTGATCCATTCTTGGGGATGAGAGTAATTAGGCCGTCATTAATACTTTGGAGATTATGATCACCAGTGTGGAATTGAGCGCACAGTGTATAGAAGTCTTCCTTGATAATTTGCCAACAAGCTTTAGGAAATAAAGCACTAAAACCATCTGGGCCCGGGGCATGATCTGTTGGCATTTCTTTGACAACCCCATCAATTTCATCCTTTGTAAATGGATCAGTGAGGTGATCAAGGTTTGCAGTTGGTTGAATAAGAGCAGGAAGATCAAAGCGCATTTGTGTAGGGTTGGACGTACCAAGCCGCTCCGTGTATGCATGAAACAACAAAGCTTCTTTACCCGTATGATCCTCAACAATCATGCCATCATCAGTTTGGAGAATAACCACATTATTCTTCCTATACCGCTCAGTGGCAACTGCTTGGAAAAATTTGGTATTTTCGTCACCGAATTTAACCCAACGTATGGTGCAACGTTTTTTCCAATACTGCTTTTGATAGTCCAACAGCCTGAGGAGGTTGCATTCAGGGTTGGTGAGAGGTCTTATGTTTTCTAGATCGTCCAGCTCATTGAGCATTTTATTTGTGTTCTCAATTGCCACTGACAATCTTGAGATATTCTTGCTCCACACTTTGAGCTCTTGACGCAGGAGCTTGAATTTGCAGCAAAGTACCGTGGCCGCATTGGAGGAGTTGACAGGACAAGCCCAAACCTTCTTGATCTTAGAAAAGTTGCATTCAGGGTTGGTGAGAGCTCTTATGTTTTATAGATCATCCAGCTCATTGAGCGTTTTATTTGTGTTCTCAATTGCCACCGACAATATTGAGATATTCTTTCTCCACTCTTTGAGCTCTAGACGCAGGAGCTTGAATTTGCGACAAAGTACCGTGGCCGCATTGGAGGAGTTGACAGGCCGAGCCCAAACCTTCTTAATCATAGAAATGAGTTGTCATTTGTTTAATGGGATCACATCATTAGAGAATGATGTGATTGACTTGACCCATTCCGTTAGCTTAGCATTTGATCGTTTAGTATATTGCTATTGCTTTCTTCATGACTTATACATGTTCCTATGACTATGATATTATGCAACTCCAGAATACCTGAGGAACACTTTGTGTGCTACCAAACGTCACAATGTAACTAGGTGATTATAAAGGTGCTGTACAGGTGTCTCCGAAGGTACTTGTTGAGCTGGCATAGATCGAGATTAGGATTTGTCACTCCGATTGTCGAAGAGGTATCTCTGGGCCCTCTCGGTAATGCACATCACTATAAGCCTTGCAAGCAATGCAACTAATGAGTTAGTTGCATGATGATGTATTACGGAACGAGTAAAGAGACTTTCCAGTAACGAGATTGAATTGGTATTGAGATACCGATGATCGAATCTCGGGCAAGTAACATACCGATGACAAAGGGAACAACGTATGTTGTTATGCGGTTTGACCGATAAAGATCTTCATAGAATATGTAGGAACCAATATGAGCATCCAGGTTCAGCTATTGGTTAATGACTGAAGATGAGTCTCGGTCATCTCTACATAGTTCTTGTTGGCGTTCTGGGAACGGGGGACCCCAGACTTGCCTGCCTGTGGCCCATGACGTGGCTGAGCTAGCAGGTCTGTACGGCCCATCTACATCGACGAGGTATTCAAGACCCTCGCGAGGTGGACGACACAAGACCTCCTCAGGAGCGGCCTCGCCAGGCAGGCTCGCGAGGGGCGGAGAGATCAAGGCAAGGCAAACCTCGTGAGGTCCTCGTGACGTGAGCCATGACGATCGAGACCAGGCGGGTGCCAGCGCGCACAACGTCCTTGCTTCCTTTTTTGGTGCCAAGGGGGCAAGCGCAGGCGCAGAGTACCGAGGCATCAAGCAGTGGTTTCCAGATTGGTGCAACGAGACCAAGACCAGCAGGACGGCAAGACGGAGGTTACCATGGAGCCCAAGACGGCGTCACCACCAGAACCTTTTGGAGGCAAAGAGTACTTTTGTCAGGATAAGTTGTACTAGCTGTCCCCTTTCAAATTGGTCGTTGTTGATTCCCTTCCCGCTCAATATTCGGGGAGAGGACCAGGGCCTATATAAGTAGAGCTAGCCACCACAGTAGGGGTGAGAGAAAAGAAGGATGACGTGGGGAGAACTCATTCAGAGGCATCTCGCCCACACAAGTTTGCCAAGCACAAGAACACCTCAACCTCATGAGGCTGTTCTTCCCCTTGTACTGTTCGTCATCAGCCCAAGAGGCAATCCATCACCACCACACTGGAGTAGGGTATTACACCACAATGGTGGCCCGAACCAGTATAAATCTTGTGTCTTTGTCTTGTGAGTTCGTCAAGTTCATCCACGAGATCTTAACGAGCTAGGGCGTGGATCGATAGGGAGAAAACCTTCGTGCCCTCCCCAGTTTTCGAACCTTGAGGGTTTTGCCGGAACCCGTGATCCGACATTTGGCGCGCTAGGTAAGGGTGCTCTAGAGTCTCTTCCCCGCCAATCGACCCGCCGACGCTCGCCCGCCCTGATGTCCGGCGACCCAAGGGCCGACTCCGACCGCTGGGCAGCCTGGCCAGCCCGGGAGGTGCCACATGCCCATGAAGACCTAAACCCCGCGCTCCAGGCGGCGCGAGCGCCGCCTAACGCTGCGGGGCACGGGCGGCGCGGCCAAGCGTCATCCACTCTCACTCCACGACAAGCGCGAGCCGCTGCAAGGGCCGCAACCCACGCCCCAGCAACTACACCACACACCCGGCGGGAGCAGGCGAACATGCGGGCAGCGCTCATGGTGGCGCGGGAGTTGCTGCGGTGCCGGCTGATGGAGAGCGGCCGCCGACGCACTTCTGAACGTGTCGCTGAGCTGCTGGATGCAGCGGCATCAGGAGTGCCGCCTTTCTCCTATCTGCTCCCTTCCCGGGCCACTACTGGACCTCACGACAGGCCTCGCCGCAACCACGCGCCCTCGGGTGCGTCTGGGGGCTTCATCGACGCCAGGAGGGCCGGCGGCGCCGGGGGCCCTGTTGCCCCCACGCCGCCTCCGATGAGCATGGGCACGAGCGTTGTCCCCCATGGCCCCAGCGAGGCGTCACGCTATCATCCTCGGGACGCCGCGCTGGGCCGGGCGACGTGGAGCATGGAGCACTACGGCGAGGTGTTTGGGGTGGCAGCCCCGGAAGCCTATGTGCCCCGCATGATGGACCAGGGGTACACGCCGGAGGACGACCCCGACTAGTTCCTCGGGCCAGGATGGGAGGAGGAGGCGTTAGGAGCTGAAGCCTTCTAGGAGCCGCCAAAGAGCCCCGCCGGCCTTGCCGTCGACGACAGATACAGGGTACCATTAATCCCTCAGGAGCATGCTTATGCTAACCATGAGTCAAAGATGAACCAGGTCACGGCGCCAAACGATGGTTCCGGCAAGGCAATGCCCGCCCAGACGGGAGAGACCCGCTGGGTGCTGTGTGGATGGCGCCAGGAGCATGCCCCTCCCTGTGTCGCATGGAGCAAAGCAACGCCTGGAGGTAGGCCCTCTGCCGGGGTGATGACGACAACCTTTCCCCCGGCAAAGGACCCGTGGTCGTCGAGGGCGCCGCTGGCGTCCCCTCTTCCCTCGTTGGGCCATCCTAGTTTCCGGTCGTCCCAGCGGTGGTAGGGGGTGGCGCAAGGAGGGGCCCTCGTTAGGCGATATGAAGTAAGGCTCATGCTTGTTAAGATTGCCGCCCATGACACTCTCACGTAATAATGAGTAGGGTTGTACACGCCCCAGAGCCTCAGGAGAGCCACCCTCAAGCCTCGGGGGCTCCCTCCCACGTCCAGTGGCAGCACTTAGCTCCGCGCTGGTGAGAAGACGTCGAAGACTAGACTAGGCGCCAGACGCAGCCATTTTCTTTGGATCTCTTTTCTGTAACCCTACCTTCTGGATTTGGATTTAAGTTGAAGTTGAATTTTATTTGATGCATGTGGGGGGATGCCTTTTCTCGTTCAAACTATTTCTCGCAGTCTCGTTCTTTCCTTATTTCAGAGTTCGCGACAGTCGCTCCCCCCCTCGCGAGCCGGGCTGGGCATGAAGCACATGAGACACGCACTCGCCAAGCCATGGCTGGTGCTTGCTTATCATGTGGCCCCCTCAGGCGTATTGACGAACTCATCAGGAGCTCCTCAAAAACCTGCAATCTCTTGGGCTGGTTTTCGGCTCGTCCAAGCTAAGGTAAAACACAACAACAACCTTGCCCCGGCATGCGTAAGCTCGTGAAGACACGTACTCAATTTAGCATGGAAGGATAAAAGCTACGATTGTTTACATGAGGGGCTCCCCCTCTCAAAATGCTCTTACAGTCTTCTAGGGCCACGCCCAAGTTTTTACAGGGTAAACGACAGGGGAACGAGGAATCAGCCGGATATGTCGCTCGCCGTGTCTCCCATATCATCCTCTAATGCACCGCTGGCATCGCTGTCGCCATCATTGGCTTCACCTCCACCTTCACCGGCACCGGCGTCGCCGTCGTCAACCACGACGCCTTCGTGTGCCACGACCACAACCCCGTCGTCGTCAGAAGTGAAGGCCCTGACCAGCGCATCCACATTGTCTTCAACCCATCGCGCCAAATCGCCCCGGATGGCTTCCGGTACGGGAGCAATGGCAGCGTCAAAATCGAAGTCGGGGTCGATGTTCCTGAGGTTGCTGAAGACGCGGGAGAACGTGCGCCCGAGCAGACAGGGACTCCACTCCTCAACAAGTTGGCGAGCCCTCTCGGAACGGTTCTGCAGGAGCGTCACCACATCCCCAAAGAAGCGGAGGTGGCTGGCGTAGTCATTTGCATGGGGATGAGGAGCATTCTCATCGCAGATATGGCCCAGGGCAGTGTTGGCCCTATTCCTGAGGTCCTCAAGCATGGGGGCGTGCACATGCTCCAACATCCACCACTCAAGCACTTCGTCCCTGTTCAGCCACGTGACGGACTCGGCGCCGGTGACCCGCTGCCGAAGAGAGAGCAGCTCGGCGCGGGATGAAACTAGCTCAGCCTGCACCGAGGCTAGGGCTGATGCGGTGGCCTCCTCGTGCTGCTCCACCTCGACCAGCCGGGACTTGAGGGCAGCAGTCCTAACAGCGGCCCCAACTTCCATGAGCTTCAGCTTCAGGTTGTGCCGGCTCTCGAGATCCGTGCGAGCCTCGGCCACACGGCGGTCGACCTCCTCCTGGGGCCTGACCTCGCACGCGCCGATGTCGTCCTCCGCCTGAGCAACCTAGCGCTCCCTCGTCTCTAGCCGTTCGAGTTCAAGGCTTTGCTCCACGGCTTCCAGCGCCAACGCCTCCTCGCGCTTTCGGATCTCTTCCTCCTCGGCTGGCGACCCCCTCAACGACGCAAGAGTAGCCCTGGGCGCCTCCAGCTGCTGATCCAAGACAGCGCTCCAGGCTTGGAAGTCCCACGCATGTTTCTCCGCGGCCTCGTGACGGCGGTCAGCGTCTTGAGCCTCCTGCAGAGCTCGCGAGCAGGCCTCACGGGAGCCCGCAAGGGAAGCGTCGGCCTTCCTGTTCTCCAGCTCGCGCTGGTGGTGCCCAAGGTTGCTGGCCACCTTCAGCTTGTGCCACTCCTCCGCTAGCCAAAGACCCTCGGCCTCAAGGCGCGTGTCGACACCTGCGAGTCACCAAGTCGGCTCATCGCGCTCATCGCCTCCTAGAAGAGGTCATGATGAACGACGCTCCGCCTGCGCTCGAACTCCAACGCACGGCCCACCTCGTCCTCCACCACAGGGGCTGCAGGCGGGATGTGGAGCAGCGCACCCCCCTCTCATCAGGGGGGCTGTGGGCTGGTGCCGCTCCAGGTGCCAACCCGACCTCACGAGGGGCCCCGGCCAGTCGGGGCCCGCTGCTTGAGGAGGAGCTGAAGACTGAAGCCAACCAGCTGCTGTCCATGACCAGAGGAGGAGTCCAGGGAATTCCCGCCAAGCTCCAAGCCAGGCCGTGGAGGAAGGTCGACTGAGCCGCAGATTCAAAATGCCATGAAGGCTCGGCTCCGGGCGTGGCATGCAGGCTCGGGATGCTCAAGGCCTACGGGGGTGCTGAAGAAGGTGGGGGTTGCTTCTCGGGGGACTCAATGGCCCTGGCAGAAGGGGTCCTGAAGAGCCAGTGTCAGGAGGAAACTAGCAATCAAGAAATCACGAGGTGCAGTACTTACTCGTCGACAGCGATGTACTTTCGTCGCTTCAATGGACCGAAGATACAGCTCTCACTCGGAGATCCTTTCCTCTTGCGGAGCTCCTCGAAGTGCACGCAAAGCTGACTGAAGTGCTGAACGTGGTTGCCAGTATGGGGTGCAGCCAGAGAAGTGCTTGAGAGAACAAATTCAGGGGTGCCTGGCTGCGGAGAACAGTCGGGCGCCGTCTCACCGCAACTTCCCGAGGCCTCCGGAGTTTCGGCCTCGGGAGCCACGTGCTGCATCATCTCAGCGACCGACGTCCCAGAATCACGAGATCCTGAGGACGACGCCCCAGGATCCCCAGGCGGTGTCCACACATCAGCACTCGTGCCGCCAGCCTCTGGTGGCACTCGTCCCCCTGCACCCACATTCGGGACGAGCTCGGCGCCAGCGACGAAGAGGGGAACCACGCTGATAGGGTTCTCGCGGGACCCCACCAGGCCGTCCGGACGTAACCCCCACTTGTCAAAGGGAGGCATGCTCCCTACGAATTCAGCCTTGTTCTTGAAGTGGTACAACAGACAGTTCTTCCCAGGCAAGTCGTCCGGTGAAGGGACACCTGTCAGGACCTAAAGCACCGTTTGCCGCGTCCCAAGGGGTAGCCCGGACTGTTGAAACCTCATATGTTCCTGACTGCTGAGCAAGGTCCACATCGGGCGAGAATGGCGCTGAAGCGGAGCAACCCACCGTTTGATGAACTCCTTCACCACCATCGGTACGGTCACGCTGCGGTCCTTCAGCATCCTTAGCCTGAGCCAGACGGGGACAAGACGGGGGCTCGCGAGCCTCTCCTAGCCCCAGCCAGAGTGGGAAACGGCAGGCGCTGACAGGGCGTGGAGCAGAGGGCTAAGCACACCGGCATCGACAAATACCCACCATGTCTGAAACTCTCTCGTGGAGGGAGGAAGCTCGAAGTCGATCCCCGCACCCGCCGTTGTGGCCAAGGCTTGGAAGCTCACGCACCACGAGCTTTTCCGGGAATCAGTCAGATGCAATGAGAAGAAATGGCGGAGAAGGCCCACAGAAGGAGCCATGCCCACCATGGCTTCACACACGAAGGCGAAGACGGCAAGGAGAGTCACGGATTGGGGGTCGAGATGTAGCATATGTATCTGGTAATGTTCAAGCACCGCGTTGAAGAAGGCGGAGAAAGGGGGAATCAGGCCTGCCCAAACGGCATCAATGAAGATTGGGACCTCGATGGCCGCCCGAGCAATGCGAGTGCGAGACGCAGGCCAAGCCACCATCTCCCCCCACTCGTTGAAACTGTTGGCGAGCATGGGATGCACCTTGTCCATGGCCTTGTCGTTGAGCACCAAGGATCGGCTGACTGCAGGCTCGGCGGCTGGAGGCGCACTTGGCGAAGACAGAGGCTTCTTCCCCTTGTCTGCTTGTTTCGGCGACATGGCGATGAAGTAGGCGGAGTGCAGGTCAGATTGGAGAGGAGGAGCAGAGTCTCGAGGAAGCAGAGGGACTAGGGAAGCAAGGTGTAAGCGATGGGAGAATAATTGTGTAGCTTGCAGGGGCCGCATAGCTAGGCGGATTCAAGGCAGCGTGGGGAAGAGGAGACGCCCACGTCCAATCAACCACCACGCGTCAACCGAGGCCGCAGGCTTTTGGGGCCCATGGCACTCCGTGCTTGACCTTTGGCTTCACGTCGAAGCCAAGCCTGAGCGCGCCTTGGGCCCGGGGGGTACTGTCGGCATTCTGGGAACGGGGGTCCCTAGGCTTGCCTGCCTGCGGCCCACGGCGTGGCTGAGCTAGCAGGTCTGTACGGCCCATCTTCATCGACCAGGTATTCAAGACCCTCCCGAGGGGCCAAGCCTCACGAGGCGGATGACACAAGACCTCCTCAAGAGCGGCCTCGCCAGGCAGGCTCGTGAGGGGCGGAGAGATCAAGGCAAGGCAAACCTCACTTGGTCGCCGTGACGTGAGCCATGACGATCGAGACCAAGCGGGTGCCAGCGCGCGCAGCGTGCTTGCTTCATCTTTTGGTGCCAAGGGGCAAGCGCAGGCGCGGAGTACCGAGGCATCAAGCAAAGGTTTCCATATCGGTGCAACGAGACCAAGACCAGCAGGATGGCAAGACGAAGGTCACCATGGATCCCAAGACGGCGTCACCACCAGAGCCTTTTGCAGGAGAAGATTACTTTTGTCAGGATAAGTTGTACTAGTTGTCCCCTTTCAAATTGGCCGTTGTTGGCTCCCTTCCCGCTCAATATTCGGGGAGAGGACCAGGGCCTATATAAGTAGAGCTAGCCACCACAGTAGGGGGGAGAGAAAAGAAGGACGACGGGGGGAGAACTCATTCAGAGGCATCTCACCCACACAAGTTCCCCAAGCACAAGAACACCTCAACCTCAGGAGGCTCTTCTTCCCATTGTACTGTTCTTCATCAGCCTAAGAGGCAATCCACTACCACCACACTAGAGTAGGGTATTACACCACAACGGTGGCCCGAGCCAGTATAAATCTTGTGTCTTTTGTCTTGTGAGTTCGTCGAGTTCATCCAGGAGATCTTAACGAGCTAGGGCGTGGATCGATAGGGAGAAAACCTTCGTGCGCACCCCAGTGTTCGAACCTCGAGGGTTTTGCCGAAATCCGTGATCCGACAGTTCGCGAACCCGTAGGGTCCGCACACTTAACATTCGGTGACGATCGGTATCATGAGTTTATGTGTTTTGATGTACCAAAGGTAGATTGGAGTCCCGGATGTGATCACGGACATGACGAGGAGTCTTGAAATGGTCGAGACATAAATATTGATATATTGGACGGCTATATTCGGACACTAGAAGGGTTTCGGGTGATCTCGGAGAAAACAGGAGTGCCGAAGGGGTTACCGGAACCCCCCGGGGACTAATGGGCCTTGATGGGCCCTAGTGGAGGGAGATAGGGGCCGGCCAGGGCAGGCCGCGCGCCCCCTCCCCTTGAGTCCGAATAGGACAAGGAAGGGGGGGCCCTTGCCTTTCCCCTCTCCCACTCCTTCCTTCCCCCTCCTAGTGGGACTAGGAAAGGGGAGTCCTACTCCCACTAGGAGGAGGACTCCTCCTCTTGGCGCGCCCTCCTAGGGCCGGCCAGCCTCCTCCCTTGCTCCTTTATATACGGGGGAAGGGGGCACCCCATGGACACACACGTTGATCATTGATCTTTTAGCCGTGTGTGGTGCCCCCCTCCACCATAATCCACCTCGATCATATCGTAGTGGTGCCTAGGCAAAGCCCTCCGTCGGTAGCTTCATCAACACCGTCATCACGCCGTTGTGCTGATGGAACTCTCCCTCGAAGCTCTACTGGATCGTGAGTTCGTGGGATGTCACCGAGCTGAACGTGTGCAGATCGCGGAGGTGCCCTATGTTCAGTACTAGCATCGGTCGATCGTGAAGACGTATGACTACATCAACCGCATTGTCATAACGCTTCTGCTTACGGTCTACGAGGGTACGTGGATGACACTCTCCCCTTTCGTTCCTATGCATCACCATGATCTTGCGTGTATGTAGTTAATTTTCGAAATTACTACGTTCCCCAACACTCTGGTAGGTAAACCGAATCAATGAGGGACTACTACCTGTGTTATCCTGCAATTCTCACAAACACATTAGTCACTCAAGCAAGTTTGTCGTCAATACTCCAAAACCAACTAGGGGTGGCACTAGATGCACTTACAATCTCCCCCTTCTTGGTGATTGATGACAAACTGGTTGAAGTTTTCAACGGGGATAAAAGTATGTGAAAGTTGGGAATTACGGCATGGTCTTGATAAGTAGCAAAAGGCTCCCCCTGAAGATGTGCATATAAGCAGTTTTCTTTCGAATGCAAATGCACATGGCGGGTTTTACTTTGTGGAGATCCTCTGCAACTTATGAAGACAATTCATCATGCATATAGGGATATAACGAAGATAATGATAATGCATAATGAAAAATGGACGTTTGCGGAATGACTTCATGCGGAATTTATCATCGCATCACAGAGTAGCAGCAAAACTAGCAGATGACCATCGAGTTTAAGTGTTACAACCCAGAGAACCCAATGTATCAAAAAACGAGAGTTGTAAACACTTGGCAAAAATAGTGCAACCACCCATAAGGACCCGCTTGAAGACTATCAACTCATATGCTTCTCCCCCTTTTGTCAGTAATGACCAAAAAGGTTTGAAGACATAGAATATCTACTAGTTCCTATCAGGAGTAGATGTAGTTGGAGGGTCGACATTGGAGTTCGGTGGTGCAGAAGGGCTTGGTGTAGTGTCGAGATGGACTGAAGCCATTGTTGGGGAAGTGGCATCGTATTCTTCATTGACGACTCTAGCAACAACAGTTGCAGCCAAAGACGAGTACTTAGAATCTTCTATTGATGGAGTGCGGCGCCAGCTTGCATTGCGTGGAGGTCTGGAATCAAATTTGAAGCCCTCAGCGAAGTAGTGTGAGACTCTTCCAAGACCCCCGACAGGCTTCATGGGCTACGAATGAGTTCTTTGTGGCCAAATTTCTGATGTGATTGACGTCCACCAATATACTCTGCATCTGATGCTTTAGCCAGTCATGATGCTTATCCTGCTTCTGATGTAAGGCCACAAGAAGCTCTCGGTCATTGAGTGCACGAGAACGCTTCTGAGGCCTTTGAGCAATTGTACTGTCAGTGGCTTCGGTGTTTGCAGGATGAGGCACATGTATATTGCCAGCCAGAGGATAAGCAGGAGGTTCCGCATTGGGGACATGAATGCTTTCTATTGGCTGTGTGAAGCTTCGATGATCAACATTATGAAGATATAGCGGCTCCTTGGAAGGCTCTGGGTAGATGGCTTCGACGGACAAATCAACCTTAAGAAGAAAGACAAGATGGTTGTGCGCTGAGGGCTGATGGTCAACAAAAGAGTGGATCTTGATCAGGCGCATCACCCATGGAGCATAAAACTTTAGGCCAAACACATCAATCCCAGATGCAGCAAGTTGTCTGATGAAGAAATCCTTGTTGCTGAATCTGATGCCATTGATGATGTAAAACACCAAAGTCTTCATGGCTCCCTGAAGTTTAGCTTCAGCAGTGTATCCTTTGATTGGCCATAGAATACGCCCCAGAATGTGATAAACTGTGTGGGGTAAGTACTCGAGGTCCTTGACGAAGAATTCCTTGGGATAGTCAGCATCTTGAGGCAAAAGGATTCATCATACTGAGCATCTGAATCATATTGGGTTCAGGCCTCTGGAAGACACTCTGCAGTTCGTCGCGATGACACTAACAACCAGGCTCATAGAATTCGCCTAGAGTGGGCAGGGATGTAAGATCGATGATGTCTTGAGCTTTGGCTTCATGATGCACATCTACTGACATCCACTCAAGGACCCATGTCTTCGGATCCCTGTTGTAGCCACGAATGTGAAGAGTGGCATAGAATTGTAGCAGCAGTTCTTCATTCCAGTGCTCCTTGTCAGTAACGAATGGGAGAAGACCAACCTCCCTGAAACAGTCAAGGGCTTCTTCAAGACAGGGCAGCCCGGTAATGGCTTCACAATCAAGGCGCATGTGCGAAAAGATTCGCCCCTGATTGTATAGAATGCTGGAGTAGTAGCTACGTTGATGATAGCTCCCGAATCGATCAGATGAGATCTTTGGCTTCGAGTATGGATTCTTGGCGCTATCGAAGAAGGTATTGTGTGACTTGATGTTGTTCACGTTGAACGATCCTGGGGATGTGGCAACACCTGGAAGCCTTGGCATCCTGGGCTTTGGCTTCTGAACTTGTGGCCTCTACTCCACATGTTAGTCATACTGAGGTCCGGGAGTAGTGGGATGCACCATGACGGGCCATTTCACAGTGACCAACTGTCCATGATCAAAGGCCTGTTCAATTGTGTGAGGCCTTGGAGATGGAACAGTTGCTTCACCATGCACAGTGGCTTCAGGTTGTACTTGAGATTCAGGCATCATATTAGCTTCAGATTCCATATTGGCTTCAACATTATTGTTTGTGGCAGCCTTAGTAGTTTCAACCTCCGTCTGTTCAGCAATAGGAGGGTCGGGCACAGACTCATTCTCCTCGAGAATGACTTGTTCAGTTGGAGGGGTGTAGCAACTCTTTCTTCTTCTCATGGTTCTTCTTTTTCTTCATCAGCTGATGCAATCGGAGTGTCTTCAGTAGCTTTAGCTTTAGACTTGAAGACATTCACAGTTGGGGTGGCTTCAGGAAACACTTGACATGCTATTGAGGTTGGTTGCACTTCCCCTTCTGGAATGCTCGACATGGTGACCTGTGGCCTGGGGCCTTTGCGAAGCTTGCGGAAAGTGGGCGACGCCTATGGTGACGGAGAGGTCTGTACCATGTAGTCATCATCGTCAACCACCAAAGTGGTGACTTGAGGTGTTGGAGTTCTGGGTGTATGTTCATAAATGGGGGTGTCTTGTTGAGGTCGATCGGCCTATGAATCATCTTGAGCAATTGGCGTCAATGGACGACCAATGCTGATGAGTTTGCTATTTGTAAGAATAGGCGATGATACCACTTTATGCTCGAGTTGAGGAAGGACTTCATCATCTTCAACATTGTCTTCATGATCAATGTCTTTAGCTGTTGTGGGGTCAACAGTTGGAACTTCTTCATTTTAAGGAGCTTGTGTGAAAGCAGGCTCGTGAATCACTAGGCGATGCTCTTGGTTGGTGGAGGCTGGTCGAGCAACAGAGATGGGCTCAACTAGAAGGGGCTCAGAGGCCGCAGCATGCTCTTTCTTTGAAGACCTTGTCTTCAGCTTCTTCTTGGATGGGGCTTCATCAGAGGTGTTCTTGTGCTTGCGCTTCCTAGCATCAGCTTCTGCTGCCCTGGTCTTCTTTAGTTCTGAAGCTGCTGAGGGGACCTTAAGCTTTGAGCCTGTCATGCTGGCAGGGAAGACAATACGATGTTCTTCCTGCCTTGGTGCTTCAGTTCAGACCGCAGCAGACTTCTTTGTTTGCTTGGCAGCCATTCTTGGGTCGATGCCAGGATGGCCAAGAGCCTTGCGCTTCTCAGCCTCATTGTGAGCTTGAATGCATTTCTGCGCAAAGTACTTCATGCGCTCTCTTGAACCTTTAGCTTCTTCACGCTTGTTGTGAAACTGCTACTTGAGCTCATGCAACATCTTCTTGAAAGTATGAACATCGTCCACGCAAAGCTTGGCCATGTTCTTTTTGAAGTGAGCCTTCTCATAGTCAATTTTGTTTTTCATCTCAACAATCTTCTGAGCTACGGCCAGCTCATTTGCAATAGCTCCGTGGAAGGTGATGCTTATGCTCTGGTCGTCGAACCACTCCTCAATGAAGTTGTTCAGAATATCCACGTCAAAGAGAGGCATATCGTTGAAGATCTCGGCCTCTTGTTTGATCTTGATGAGTTTCTCAAGGGCGTCATCACCAAGAATAGCTCTCCTCTTGTTTGAGCAATGGCTTCAGACTTGGACCTGGGCTACAGATTTCTGTATAGAATATCTTCCCAGGGGCCCTTGATGGCGTTCTTTTCAGCATATTCAGCAGTCACAAATCTGTACATGAACCATTACTATGGCCAATATCTTCAAATCCATTGTATTCGGGTCTTGCGCTCGCCATAGCTCTCCTCAGGATCTAACTTGTATAGCTCAAACAAATCTGGAGGCAAATCCTTGGTTGTATTTCCATGGCGCTGCCTGTCGCCCTTTCTACCTGATTTCTGTGTTGCCATTGTATAAAGATTAAAAGGCTTCAATACAGTGAATGGCTTCCTCTTGCTAGTCAGACAGAAACTGGCTTCAGGTGAGTGAATATGAAGCTGTAAGAACTCTGCAAATGAATGCAGACTATGAGAACCAAGGGATTCTCCCACGGACATGTACCTGTGACAGCATTAGAGATGCGAGGGAAGGGGAAGAGGCCATATGTATTCTCAGAAGATTTTGAAGATAAATTAGTTTTGAATACATTGACCTCATAGCACGAAGACATTCACTTATTTGAAGAGAGTCGGTTCTAGAGTTGTACTAATCCATGAATAAGTACAAGTGAGGAATCTAACTAGTTATGAAGCATAAGTGAATATACTTGGCATGATATGAGATGCAGACAAGGATGGATCCATATTTGGAAGTGAAGAAACCACTTTTGGTTGAAGTGGATGGATCTGACGGATCTAAAAGGTAGTAAAAACTAAGATTTAATTGCCGCTTGGTGAACTACTAGACGAGGTGAAGAGAGAGGCCGAGCAGTTCAATCTCCCGCGCCCTAAATTGGTGGCGGAAGACACCTATGGTGGCGGCGGAGAGGACGAGGTCCGCGGCCGGTGTGAGGACGGTGTCGAAGAGGTCGCGGCAGTAAGAGCTTCGTCTCCAGCGTTGACACGAGCTAGTAGAGGCTAGGGTTTTTGCGAGGCGGAGAGGTGGAAGAAGAGATAATGACCGCGGTGAGTTGTGTATTTATAGGGATAGGGACCGCACAGTGTAATTATGCAGGTGCCCTTGGCGGTTCACATCTGAAGGACATGTGTCTTGCATGCAACTCATTTGGAGTTGATCCATGTTCCCATGCACGCCTGGATTGTCGGGTGGTCGTTTCGGCTTCTCCGGTATTCAGGCAAATTGATATGGCAATTAAAACATATTTAAATGTTTGTCTATATGTCTTCTACTGACAAGGACTCAGAAGACAATCGACATGTTTCAATAGAATGCATATGATTTGGACAGATAGAGTTTGAGATAGAAGCACAGAGGGGTAAGCGTCGAATCATATTCACTTAGATAAAGAAAAGATTCAAGCATGAAGACATAGCTATAAGTGAGTGATGTAGAGGACAGAACACGAATATATATATATATATATCAGACCAACTCAACATTGCGAAGATAAACCTTGAAGTCAAATCAATGTGGAAGACAAACCAAATGCGAAGACTATGCGATTATAATGTCACATGAAACACTTCAAAAGGATTTTGGTGGTGGCATTACCCACCGTATAGGAAGTATTAGACCCAGACACGGCACACAATTATCATGGCGCTCCGAAGTCAAATTCCGCGTTAATGTATTCACACTTAGAGTGTATGTCTTCATTGATTAAAGATATACGTTACTTTGTGTGTTGCACATCTAACTCATCAACATGCATAAGCATTAGGATGTGTGTCCAATTACACGACATTTGAGGATTCTAAGATATTTAGCTCACACCGCAACCTGCAAAACCTTTTCTCATCCAAGGGCTTTGTGAAGATATCTGACAATTGCTCTTCAGTGTTGATGTGAATGATATCAATATCTTCCTTCATGACATGATCTCTGAGAAAATGATGACGCATCTGTATGTGCTTTGTCTTCGAGTGCTGAACTAGGTTATTAGCAATCTTGATGGTGCTTTCATTGTCGCAGTAGAGTGGCACATGCTTCAGGTGGATGCCATAGTCCTTGAGAGTTTGCTTCATCCACAGAAGCTGAGAGCATCAAGATCCAACAACAATGTATTCAGATTCAACAGTGGAGAGAGATACACCGTTCTGCTTCTTCGAAGACCAATAGACAAGAGATCGTCCAAGAAAGTGACATGTGCCTGATGTGGACTTGCGATCAACCTTGTCACCAGCATAAATAGCATCTGAGAATCTGAGAATCCAACTAGATCAAACTCTGAGCCCTTTGGATACCATAATCCTAGTGTTGGGTTGTAAGCCAAATACCGAAGAATTCGCTTGACAGCTAAGTGATGCGACTCCTTTGGTGCCGCTTGGAATCGGGCACACATGCAGACACTAAGCATTATATCTGGCCTAGATGCATGCAAATAGAGTAAAGAACCAATCATGGAGCAGTATACCTTTTCGTCGAACTCTTTACCATTGTCGTCGGGGCCCAGATGACTTTTGGTTGGCATTGGCGTCGTGTATCTTTTGTAGTCTTGCATTCCAAACTTCTTCAGGCAATCTTTGAGGTATTTCTCTTGTGATGTGAAGATGTCATTGCTCTGATGATGGATTAGAAGACCTAGGAAGAATTTCAGCTCACCCATCATGGACATCTGATATTGCTCTTGCATCATGTGTCCAAACTCATCAATGTATCTCTTGTTGGTGCAGCCTAAGATAATGTCATCCACATAGATTTGGCACACAAACAGTTCTCCATCATATGTCTTCATGAAAAGTGTAGGATCTAGTGAACCAGCTTTGAAGCCTATGCTCTTCAGGAAGTCTTTGAGTGTTTCATACCAAGCGCGAGGGGCTAGTTTGAGGCCATACAGTGCCTTATTAAGCTTGTATACCATGTTAGGATATTATGGGTCTTCAAAATCAGGTGGCTGTGCGACATACACTTCTTCTTCAATCTTGCCATTCAGAAAAGCACTCTTCATATCCATTTGGTATATAAGGATGTTGTGATGGTTGGCATAGGCTAGCAGTATGCGAATGGCTTCAAGCCTAGCCACCGGAGCAAAGGTTTCATCAAAGTCAATTCCTTCTACTTGAGTGTAACCTTGAGCAACGAGACGAGCCTTGTTTCTTACAACTTGACCATGCTCATCTTGTTTGTTGCGACAGATCCATTTGGTGCCTATGATGTTATGCTTGCGATGGTCAGGACGCTTAACTAATTCCCACACATTGTTCAGCTCAAACTGTTGAAGCTCTTCTTTCATCATTTGAATCCACTCAGGTTCCATGAAGGCTTCAGCAACTTTCTTGTGTTTAGATATAGAGACAAATGCAAAGTGCCCACAGAAATTTGCTACCTATGTTGCTCTTGAACGAGTGAGCGGACCAGGTGCATTGATGCTATCGATTATCGTCTCAATATATAATTCATTTGCAACACGAGGATGAACTGGACGAAGACTTTGGTCTTGCTGATCATTGTCTTCATTGTCGGCATTGACTTTAGGCTGAGCATTGTCTTCGCTTAATTAGGTACAGAAATGATGAGTTCTTCTTCAGCCTGAGCCTCTGAAGGTATGATTTCTCCAGTACCCATAAGCTTGATGGATTCACTTGGTGAGACTTCATCTAGCACATTTGGCAGGTTTCATCGAACCGCACATCCACAGTTTGAACCACTTTATAGTGAAAGAGGTTGAAGACTCTGTAGGAGTGCGAATCCTTTACGTAACCAAGCATAAAACCTTCATGTGGTTTTGGTGCAAATTTGGATGTGTGATGTGGATCCTTGATCTAGCACCTAGCACCAAATACTTTGAAGTAGCTTACGTTTGGCTTCTTACCAGTTAGTATCTCATATGATGTCTTCTTTAGAAGCTTGTGAAGATAAACATGGTTGATGACCTGGCATGCAGTATCAATGGCTTTAGGCCAGAACTTCCTTCGAGTCTTGTACGCATCAAGCATCGTCCGAGCCATCTCAATGAGGGTTCTGTTCTTGCACTCCATGATGCCATTCTGCTGAGGTGTGTATGGAGCTGAGAATTCATGAGTGATGCCCAATGTATCAATGTAAGTGTCGAGGCCGGTGTTCTTGAACTCTGTGCTATTGTCACTTCTGATGTGCTTGATCTTGATTCCATAGTTCGTCATGGAATGATTGGCAAATCGTCTGAAGACATCCTGCACTTCATTCTTGTAGAGGATTATAGGCACCCATGTATATCTCGAGTAATCATCAACAATGAAGAAACCATAGAGGCAAGCAGTGGTAGTAAGAGTAGAGTAGTGAGTAGGGCTGAATAAGTCCATGTGAAGCAGCTCGAAGGGATGTGATGTAGTCATGACTGTCTTCGAGGGATGTTTGGCCCTAGTCATCTTTCCAGCTTCGCAGGCACCACACACATGATCTTTCTTGACCTTGACGCCCTCGATGCCTATGACATGCTTCTTCTTCGTGATAGTGTACAAGTTCATCATGCCAGCATGCCCTAGCCTCCGATGCCAGAGCCAACACTCTGAAGCTTTTGCTAGAAGACATACGGACAACTGTGGTCCTGCTGAGAAATCTACCATGTACAAATCATCTTTTCGGTACCCTTCAAAGACTAGAGATTTGTTAGATTCGATAAGCACAAGGCAATGATATTTTCCAAATATCACAACCATGTTTAGATCACAAAGCATTGAGACAGACATTAAGTTGAAACCAAGGGATTCAACAAGCATCACTTTATCCATGTGATGATCCTTTGAGATTGGAACTCTACATAGACCCAATACCTTGCTTTTACCAGTGGCAGCAAATGTGATGTGACTCTTGTCAGATGGACCTAAGGTTGAGTCCATGAGAAGCATTCGATCACCAGTTAGGTGGTTAGTGCATCCACTGTCCACAATCCATTCAGAAGCCTTTGGTATCATACCCTACAGTGCAGTTAGGGGGATAGGCTTCACAAAGGGAAATGTGAAGCATAAACATTTGACGAACAAGCGGATTATGAAAGTTTAGGTCCCGGTTAGGGCAAATAGGATGATTGTCAAGGATTCCAGGAACAAAATACGTAGTAAGGCCATTTGGGTATTTTATCTTGCGCCCCACAAGATGTTTTAGATCCCCAACATAAGCATGAGACGCCTTTGATTTTTTGTTGGAGATCTTTCCCTGCAAAAGAGAGTTATTTTTTCTTAACAACCCACATCTTCAGGGGTGGCTTAGAAGCAATGAGTCTAAGTGCAGCATCTGAGAACTTTGGCTTTGAACCCCTAGCAAATAGCCTTGCAGAGGATGAATAATACTCATAAGAATAAGCAGAATAGTTCTTGGTCTTATGAATATAGCGATTTGATGAAACACACTCATATTTATAAATCTGAGTATGGTTTCCTTGCAAAACATTGGTGTTAGGGTGACTCTGGTGAGTCCTCTGTCTGTATGAAGCCTTTGGACCATATCACGCCTTTGGTCTGGGATTTGTCTTCTTCCCTGCTGGTGTCATGATGACATTCACAGGAAGTTTCTCAAGACAACTTTTGAGCACTGATACGTCTCCTTCATATCTATAATTTTTTATTGTTCCATGCCAATATTATACAACTTTCATATACTTTTAGCAACTTTTTTATACTATTTTTGGGACTAACATATAGATCCAGTGCCCAGTGCTAGTTCCTGTTTGTTGCATGTTTTTTGTTTCGCAAAAAATCCATATCAAATGGAGCCCAAACGGGATAAAACTGACGGAGATTTTTTTTTGGAATATATGTGATTTTTGGTAAGAAGAATCAATGTGAGACGATGCCCGAGGGATCCACGAGGCAGGGGTGCCCTTCTTTCGCCGCAAGAAATCCAATATCCGGATAAAAATTGTGTCCAAATGTCAGCCCAGTCGGAGTTACTTGCGGCTTGAAGGTTTTCCAAGGTAGGAGAGACTTGAAGGTTGGCGAGGAAACCCTGAGGAACAACTTGCAGATTAAGTTTGCGGAAAGCTTCACAAAGCTCAGGTTGATAAGGCTTGAGAATCAGACTGTTGCAGTAAGCCTTTCTGCTCAATGCATCAGCAATCACATTGGCCTTGCCTGGAGTATACTCGATACTTGGATTATACTCTTGAATCATTTCGACCCATCGAGTTTGCCTGAGGTTGAGATTAGGCTGAGTGAAGATGTACTTGAGACTCTTGCGATCAGTGAAAATGTCCACTTTTCTTCCCAATAGAAGATGTCTCCAAGTCAAAAGAGCATGCACAACTGCCGCCAACTCAAGATCATGAGTGGGGTAGTTCTTCTCATTGGGCTTCAACTGGCGAGAGGTATAAGCAACAACTTTCTTCTCTTGCATCAATACTGCGCCAAGACCTTGGAGAGAGGCATCACAAAAGACCTCGTACGGCTTGGATTCATCGGGCGGAGTTAGAACTGGAGCAGTGATCAATTTCTCTTTCGAAGTGTTGAAAGCAATGTCACACTCCGGAGACCAAACATACTTGACGTGCTTCTGGAGAAGATTTGAGAGAGGCTTCGCGATCTTAGAAAAGTTTTCAACGAATCTTCGGCAGTAGCTTGCGAGACCGAGGAAGCTACGGAGTTGCTTCACGTTCTGAGGAGGTTCCCAATTCACAATAGCAGACACCTTCTCCGGATTCATGGCAATGCCCTTGGCAGAGATGATATGACCAAGATAAAGAACCTCATCGAGCCAAAATTCGCACTTGGAGAACTTGGCGTAGAACTTGTGTTCTCTGAGCTTATCGAGTACCAAGCGCAAGTGCTTGGCATGATCTTCCTTGTTCTTCGAGAAAACCAGGATGTCGTCGAGATAGACCAAAACAAAGTCATTGGTGTAGGCATTGGAGATGAAGTTCATCATGCGAGAGAACGTCGGAGGAGCATTAACGAGGCCAAAAGACATGACAGTGTATACATATGACCCATAGCTTGTCCTGAAAGCCATCTTGGGAATATCTTGCTCACAGATTCGAATATGATGATAACCCATACGGCGATCAAGCTTGGAGAATACTTGTGCACCTTTGAGTTGTTCGAACAGCTCGTTGATGTTGGGAAGTGGGTATTTGTTCTTGATGGTCTTCTTGTTCAATGGACGGTAATCAACACAAAGTCGGTTTGTTCCATCCTTCTTCTTCACAAAAAGAACACCACAACCCCACGGAGAAGAACTAGGCCGGATGAGACCCATTCTCTCTTGAATATCGAGTTGCTTCTTCAGCTCCTTCAACTCTTCAGGTCCGAGCTTGTAAGGACGCTTGCACACAGGTTCCGTACCGGGCTCAAGATCAATAACGAATTCAACTAGCCGGTGTGGAGGCATTCCTGGAAGCTCTTCTGGAAAGATGTCCTTATATTCGCAAATGACTGGAATTTGCGAGATAGCATCCAGTTCACCCTTCTCATTGAGAGAAAACAGACGGATTGTCTCATCATGAGCGGCAAAGACAATTACATCCTTGGACGAATGAGTCAATTGAATCTGCCTGGCAGCACAATCAAGATGCGCCTTGTGCTTAGAAAGCCAATCCATTCCGAGAATAAGATCAATATTCGAGTTACCAAGAACCACCGGAGAAGAGAGAAACTTGTAATCGCCCAACGTGATAGAGACATCCGGGACGCAATT
The DNA here is from genome assembly GCF_003073215.2 of Triticum urartu. Lineage (NCBI taxonomy): Eukaryota > Viridiplantae > Streptophyta > Magnoliopsida > Poales > Poaceae > Triticum > Triticum urartu. The sequence goes on along the minus strand of NC_053026.1, from coordinate 153,941,510 downwards.
GTTAGAAGTCATTTGCTTGCCCGGAGACACAATCTTCAACAGAACAGGAATCCTTTCGGTCACAAAATCATGCTTGGCAACAAATGGTGTTGAAATAAAAGAAAGCGATGCACCAGTGTCAAAAAGAACTTTTGCAGGAACATCGTTAACAGGAAGGTTACCCATAATCACATCTGGCGAGTCCTCTGCCTGAGCTGCATTCAGCAAATTGACCTTGGCGTGCTTGGGGTTATGCATGACCACAGCTGTACTTGCCGATCTCACAGGAGGAGGAGGAGGAAGACGCCTCTGGTTGAGACACTTGTTGGCATAGTGACCCTTCTGTTGGCACTTGTTGCACGTGACCTCTGAAAGCGGATGGTGATACGGAGCACTCGATCTTGGAGCTTGAGACGAAGTCTTGTTCTGAAAGCCAGGGTTGGGTGGGTGGGAAGATCCACTGCCACCTTTGCTCTTCTGATACGGCTGACGGAATGGAGGAGGAGGAAGCCAATACTTCTGCTGCTTGGCCACTTGAGTAGAGGAAGAAGGAGTAGCATCTCTGACTCGCTTCTTGGAAGCATCACACCTCAGTTGAGCGGCCTCTTGCTTCAATGCCATGTTGTAGAACTCATTGTACCTCAAGGGCTCAAAGAGAACAAGAGCTAGCTGAATTTCTTCTCTGAGACCACCCCTGAACTGGTATATCATGTTGTTCTCATCAGGGACGTCCTGCTTGGCAAAGCGGGTGAGCTTCTGAAACAACTTGTTGTAGTCATAGACAGACAAAGAGCCTTGCTTCAGGTTGCGGAATTCCTCACGCTTGCTTTCAACCACGCTCTGAGGGATATGGTGAGCTCTGAAATCTTGACGGAATTCATCCCAGGTAATAACACGTCCACCTCTGGAATCCATGTACTGCTGGAACCATTCTGCAGCTTGATCTTTGAGTTGGAAGGAAGCGAACTTGACAAAGTCCTCAGGCCTGACATTACTGCACTCGAAATGCTTGCACAGATCCACGAGCCAATCATCAGCATCGGTTGCCTCAACACAATTGCTGAAAGTCTTTGTCCCGTTAGCAAGGAACTGGTTGAGTGTAGCAAAGTGATTCTGATTGTTGCCTTGGTTCCCTTGGTTGCCTTGATTGCTCTCTTGAAGAATTTGCATGATCAACTGTGTGTTTGCATTGGTTGCGGCTATCACAGCTTGCCATGCCTCCAGAGGAGGTGGAGGTGGTGGCGGATCTTGATTCTGATTCTGATTGGTGCTCTTAGCGGGAGCCATCCTGAAGAGGTTGACCACCGTTAGCACATAGACAGATAAAATGAAGCTGAATCCAACGGAATGAAAATTGCAACATATAGTCTTCACATCCGAACAAAATGAACGAATGCATTCCTCTTGAAATGGTCACATATCCATAAATTGAGAAGCCACTTAGAATTTAGGTAGAGAGATAAATCAACAAGGTACAGATCAAGAACGAATAATCGGTAAGAAATCCCAATCTCAAACCAAATATCCGTGGAAGAAGAACTAGAGCTACGAGAATTCCCACCTATGAAACTCCCGAACCTTTCCGGTTATGCAATCAGGTGTTGGGGATACAGGGGAAGCATAATATCTCACCCAAATCTAGCAAATCCTACATCCAGCTGTATCCATCCTTCAACACATAACCGAGAAAAACTTCGGAAACCATCTACCTCAACCTTCGAACAGCATCCGTTATACAAGTTATGGCGATACTCCCGAACTCCCGCCCCAGTACTGGGTGGCGTCGAGGTTATCTCACCAACGAACTGCATAAAAGAGATTTTTGATGTCGGCATACTAGACTCAGGTATTCCAGAACTGCAACGATAAAATTATGACGACAACACCTTAGAGCTCAACTCCCCGGGACACTTCCACAAAACCCCTGACAGGAGGCACCAAGACAATGTTCTCGTCATAAAACCATCGGAACGATTCTAAGATACCCGCGTGATCCTAAAATTTTTTTTTAGTGAAATTTGAGAAGAGAAGAGTCAAAACTCTACGTCAGGATGCCTTACCAGAGCGATGAGGAGACTGGGGAGTAAAAAGAATTCCTAAACTCTCCGATATATAATTCCTAAATGACTCAAGACATTTTTCTAGACACAACTCGGCCGCTAAAAACGATCAAGCAATGGGGCTCTTAAGGTCGGGGAAGGCTCTGATACCAACTTGTAACACCCTCGATGCGACTATATCTCCCACGTGTTGAGGCACGACTTAGAGGCATATGTCACAAGTTAGGCAATCTTCACAACATCCCATGTAATATAAATAATAAAGGGGAGATAACATAGTTGGCTTACACTCGCCACGTCAATCAAGATACATAAATAAAATTACATCATCCAAACACTCATGGACCGACTACGGCGCCAAAATAAAAGATAACCCAACATGTGACATGGTCCCGATCACCCCCAACAGGGCACCACTACTGATCATCAGGAAATGAAACATAGTATCGTTGAGAGTCCTCGTCGAACTCCCACTTGAGCTCGAGCAAGTCACCTGGAGCGGAATCATTAGGCCCTGCATCTGGTTTAATAGTGATATGTGAGTCACAGGGACTCAGCAATCTCGCACCCTCGCGATCAAGACTATTTGAGCTTATAGGTAAGGTAAGGTAAATGTAAGTGGAGGTGCAGCAAGCGACTAGCATATATGGTGGCTATCCTGTTCGCAAAAGAGAGCGAGAAGAGAAGGCAAAGCGTGAATGCATAACTAAAGAGGGCAAACCTGCGGCAAGCATTACTCCAACACCATGTCCACTTCCCGGACTTCGCCGAAAAGAGGCCATCACGGTAACTCACACTGTTGATTCATTTTAATTAAGTTAAGGTTCAAGTTATCTACAACCGGACCTTAACAAATTCCCATCTGCCCATAACCGCGGGCACGGCTTTCGAAAGTTCAAAACTCTGCAGGGGCATCCCAACTTATCCCATGACAAGCTCTCACAGTCAACGAAGGAATAGACCTCCTCCCGAGACGTTGCGATCAGACTCGGTATCTCGGTTCTTCAAGACACTTCGACAGGTTAAAACAAATCCAGCAACACCGCACGAATGTGCCGACAAATCCCGATAGGAGCTGCACATATCTCGTTCTCAGGGCACACTCAGATGAACACTACGTACAACTAAAACCAACCCTCGAGTTGCCCCGAGGTGGCGCTGCAAGTGGCTCTATTTGGACCAACACTCAGAGGAGCACTGGCCCGGGGGTTTAAATAAGATGACCCTCGGGTTCCGGACACGCAAGGGAAAAAGAGGCTAGGTGGCAAATGGTAAAACCAAGGTTGGGCATTGCTGGAAAAGCTTTAATCAAGGTGATCTATCAAGGGGTTCCCATTATAACCCAACCGCGTAAGGAACGCAAAATCCGGGAAACTAACACCGATTTGACGGAAACTAGGGCGGCAAGAGTGGAAGAAAACACTAGGCGAGAGGCCGAGCCGTCCACCCTTTACCAAGTATATAGGCATTAATATAACATGTCAATATAATGATATCCCAACAAGTAAATAATGTTCCAACAAGGAACGGTCTCCAATCTTCACCTGCAACTAGCAACGCTATAAGAGGGGCTGAGCAAAGCGGTCACATAGCCAAACAACGGTTTGGTAGGACATGGTGGGTTAGAGGTTTGACATGGAAATTTGGGAGGCTTGAAAGCAAGTGGTAGGCATCATAGCATTGGCATGGCAAAAGAGCGGGCATCTAGCAAAGCAAACATAGTAGTGATTTCGAGGGTATGATCATCTTGCCTGCAAAGTTGTCAGAGTTGACTGGATCCTCGAAAGCAAACTCAACGGGCTCCTCGTAAGCGAACTCGTCTCCCAGCTCTACCCAAACAAGACAAACAAGCAAACAGAACACAATCAACCACGTGCAAAGCTCAAACAATATGATACAAAGATGGTATGCTATGCGGGATGCGATGCGAGATGCATATGCAAGATGTGACAGGGAATGCATGAACCTGGCCTCAACTTGGGAATCCAAGTGTGCCACTGGAAAGATGAGATGAAATCGCTTGAAAACGATATGAAGAACGCCGTAATCGGAGCTACGGTTTGGAAATGGCAAGCGATTCAAATATGGCCACGTTCTGCGATTTACAACAAGTAGCCATCTAAATGCAATGAGATGCACATGCTATAGCACTCAAACATGGCATTAAAATACATGGCAGGGATGCATTCATGATGCTTAACAAAAGTCTAGCACTGAGCTATGGCCAATTCATCAATTAACAGGTTCATACAAGCATGGCAAAATGCATATGACAAACAGATTTCAGACTTAGTGAAATTAACACTTGTCTGGAATTTCAGATCAGGTAGCACACTTCGGAGCAACAAACTACATGCTACAGGACCTGAACATCGCAAAGTAAAACATGGCATGGAGCTACTCAAAAATCTTAACAAAAGTCCCTTTGTGACCTTGAGCCAAAAGGGATCAGAAAACACATTTGCAAGCATGTGAACATAGCAAAAGCATAATCAGTTTTCAGACTTAGTGAAAACTGGCACATGCTGAAACAGATATCAAGTAGGCATGTTTACGAGCTCGATGCACTCACTACGGAGCAAGTCATGACAAGATAATCATACACCCAACAAGAATACACAAAATGCAAGCTAGACATGGCAAGAACAATAGCATAGCATGCACGGATCAACTACAACATCGTCGCCAAAATCGCTAACAAGTAGACAATCTGCCCAGATTCACGAAGTAGCAAAAGTAGAGCTTGATTGACTCAAGCTAGGGTGCTCCATAATTTTAAAAAAATACATGGATGGATAGAGAACTACAAGATTAACAAAACATCCTTACTGATCATCCTCAAAAGAGGCACGGATCACTAGGAAACAACATGAACATATGGCCATATGAGATAAACAGCTCAAGGACTTAGTGGAAATGCTAAGTCCTTGAAATCAGCATTACCAAGTGCCTCACTTTGCAAGCTTGTGCTAGTCACCACACACATCACAAAAATACTTGGGTTGCAACTCTGGAAAGATGGCAAAACCCTTAACAAAACATATGTAGAACTCATGGGCATATCATGCACACAATAATCATGGCGAAAATGACAAATATCTAAATGGAGCAGCAGATCTAACATTTATCTCAAGTAGCACTCTTCTAACAGCATTTCGGGCATCAAGATGAACTCAAATGAAAATGATGCAATGGAATGAAATGATGTACTCTCTGAGACAAACATTTTGATATGCTATATGCCCAAAACGGAGCTACGGATGCCACGTTACGGCACGAAGAACAGAGCAATATGAACTAGGGTTTTGGGCAAAAAGTCAACCGAGGCAAATCCCAGATCTGGATCCGGATCGGCGCGGATTACGAGGATCACCAGAAATACTGTTCACCGGGGGCGGAGACGACGCCGGAGCTCGGAGTTGACCGCCAGAGTGGCGCGGACGTCGAGGAGGAGGATGACCGGGGCTCGCCGGGGCGTGCGGCGGCGCGGCCACGGCGGGGGCGGTGACCGGAGCCCGCCGGAGACGAGAAGGCGCGGCGAGGAGGTGGCGGCGGCCGGCGAGCGGGAGCGCGAGGAGGCTCGGCGAGGAGGTGGCGGCGGCCGGCGCGCGGGCCGCGCGGGGGCCCGTCTCGGGCTCGCCCGGGCCGGCGGCGGGTCAGGCGGCGGCGCCACGTGGAAGCCTGCCACTGGTGCGGGCGGCGGCGCGACTTCGTCTGCCCGGGGCGGACGTGTCCGGCGGCGTTGTGATGTGTTTTTTTAGGGTTTGAAGGAGGGGATCCGGAATTTGAGGAGGGGGGTCTATAAATAGAGGTAGAGGGAGCTAGGAGTCTCCAAATGAGGTGCGGTTTTCGGCCACGTGATCGTGATCGAATGCTCTAGATGATGGATAGGGTTTTGGTGGGTTTTGGGCCACTTTGGAAGGGTGTTGGGCTGCAACACACACGAGGCCTTTTCGGTCCCTCGGTTAACCACTGGAGTATCAAACGAAGTCCAAATGATACGAAACTTGACAGGCGGTCTACCGGTAGTAAACCAAGGCTGCTTGGAAAGTCTCGGTCCAATCCGGAAATGTTTAATCCCCACACACGAAAGAAAGGTAGAAATGACCACCAAAGGAGAACGAAGCGCCGGAATTCAAAACGGACAACGGGGAAAAAGCTCGAATGGATGAGATGAACACGTATGCAAATGCAATGCACATGATGACATGATATGAGATGCATGACAATGATAACAACACACGGAGACAAAAACCCGAACCCGAGAAAATAAAATAACTTAAGGCCGGAAACGGCAAGAGTTGGAATACATATTAGGTAAGTTACATCTGGGGTGTTACACTCGAACCCAAATCGGAGAAGTTTGTATTCATAGGATACCCCAAGGAAACAATTGGGTACATCTTCTACCACAGATCCGAAGGCAAGATCTTTGTTGCCAAGAATGGAACCTTTCTGGAGAATGAGTTTCTCTCGAAAGAAGTGAGTGGGAGGAAAGTAAAACATGATGAAGTAAGTGTACCTTCTCTCGAATTGGAAAGTAGCACATCAGAGAAATCTATTCCTGTGATGCCTACACCAACTAGAGAGGAAGCAAATGATAATGATCATCAAACTTTAGGTCAAGTTGCTATTGAACCTCGTAGGTCAACCAGACCATGATCCACACTAGAGTGGTATGATAATCCTGTTTTGGAAGTCACGTTATTGGACCAAGGCGAGCCTATGAACTATGAAGAAGCTATGATGAGCCCATTCCGATAGATGGCTTGAGGCCATGAAATCTGAGATAGGATCCATGTATGAGAACAGAGTGCGGACATTTGTGGACTTGCCTGATGATCAGCAAGCCATTGAGAATAAATGGATCTTCAAGAAGAAGACAGATGCTGGTAGTAATGTCACTATCTACAAAGCTCGACTTGTTGTGAAAGGTTTTCGACAAGTTCAAGGAGTTGACTACGATGAGATCTTCTCACCTGTAGAGATGCTTAAGTTAGTCCGAATGATGTTAGAAATTGCCTCATTGATGTAGGGTGGAAACCCTAAGGACGATCTTTCATGATTTGGAGGTCATCCTACGAAGAACACGAAGAACACGAGGGGAAAACACGAGGTAAAACACGAGAGGAAACACCCAAACCAACAAGATTCGATTACACATGTGCTAGATCCTCAAAACACAAAGAGATACATGATCCACAATCAACAAGGGATGACACAAGTAGCAAGTTCTTCTCCATGAGGAAGTCTTGAAGGTCTTCCCGTTAGGGGTCTTGAATCCAAGATGGATCTTCTCCGTAGAGGCCACGGTCTCTCTCGGTGGAGTAGATCCAGATGGATGAGCAAAGCTCTATGTGTAGTATGAGCTAAACCAATGCTAACCCTAACTAGGAGGAGGTGGAGGAGTATATATAGTCTAGGTACACGATGGGGAAAGTGGGAGAGGGATACATGGGCCTCGGGCCCAATCTCTATGCATAGACAGGCATCGGACGTCCGACAGCTGTCGGTCGTCTGATCGTACGGGAATCTTTGGACTTCTGATGTTTTGGCTCTGATTCGGTGGCCTCGGATATCTTGTGGCGGGCAGTCGTCCGGGCACTGGGGAGTGTCGGACATCTGGTCTCGGTCGATCGTCCGATCGCTGTAGACTTGGCCTCCAACTTTAGTTGTTCTAGCTGGTGAAGACTCTAGGCATCGGACGTTCGGTGGCTATCAAACGTCCAAGAGATGTAGCTTCCCAGCAGCTCCTTCTCTTGCTTCGATTCCTCGCCTTCTCGTCCAATGCTCCTAGCTACCTCATGGTCTTCCTCTTGGTTCCTGGTCATGCATAGCACATACATTTGAGGTAGTAGCCATGTCTCACATGTGGAAAGTGACATTTGAAGAGGAGCGAGTTCACCTTGTGTCCAATGGCATATAGTCGAGGTCTCATTGTATGTCCTCATGGGTCTTGGAGAGTAGATGTAGTGTATATGGGGATGATCGTAGGATGCTTCTCATCATCTCCCGCCCCCCCCCTTGGGAAAGATCCTACCTCGGATCGTCATCCTCGTCACAAAGGAAATGGTTGTTGTGGGTGGACTTGTAGTTCGACAAAGTGGAAGTTATGGCGCAATCCAAGTACTCGAAGGTGTCGTCGGAGGTGTATACATGCAAAAAGAGCAAACACAAACGACACTCGGAAATACAATGGTTAGCACACACAAGGTGTCCATCAATGGAGCATGAGTTAGTCCGATAAGATTGATCATGACAAGGTGCATGAAGCTTAGCCAACTGATATAGAATGATATGCAAAGCATTCATGAAAGAAAGTTCATTTGTTGTGCACACAAATATGTTGTAATTGGGATGGTGCACAAAGCGACAAATTCTACCATTGTGCAAAATGATCTCATAATGGGATTGTTTATCAAGAGCATGAACATGGTAATTGGTGCTCGATGTGAGTATGTGACCATGCAATTGATGACGGGCAATGTGATCATTATGTATGAATATGCCATCAATGAAGATCACAACAAGTTTGCTAAGGATATGCACAAGCTCATATATCATGGATGACATGGAAATAGATGCAACAAGACAAGCATAATGTGAGTCAATCCATGCATGGGGTGCAAACTTGTGGCGAGTATGCTATGTCCATTGAGCATGACTTGTGTGAGCACAATCAACAAATATGGAGGTGTTGGTGCAATGTGTCAAAGGAGTGTTGATTTACCAATGCTCGATGTCGTGGCATGAGTGGAGGTTCTAAGGTGCATCCAATAAGTCCGAGCGCTCCTCAATGTGAAGGTCCATAGAGCCAATCTCTAATGTCCGTCCTCCATCCAATAGATGTTTGATGTAGACAAGAAGAAGGAAACAACAATGAAATAATGACCCGTCCAATATGTGTATGTGAGGATGGCTCAAAGGGAAGGAGGTCACCTTAAGGAGTTTCTCAAGGATGTTGAAGTTGCGCATCTTGTATGCCTTCATATAACCAATATTTCTCGTGATGGTACCGGCTTGTGAATCCTTAAAAATGAAACAACATGACAAACACTCGAAAAAATAAATGATGTTAGCGGAAATGCAAAACCTAGCATTCGATTGGTGAAATACCCAACAAGTATTTTCATCATTCTTATCATAAGAAAGTACAAGGGTGTAGGGCATGGTATGTAGACATAAGAAGCGACAACTACCAAAGGCATTAGGTTCAAACAAACAAGCATGCATCACAAGTAAGGTGTCCAAGTCTCCATGATAAATAAACATAGGATGGTCGCACTCACTATAAGGCGATATGACACTGGTGCACGTCGATCCTAGACAAATGGTTTTTAATCCCTTTCCGGGACGACATTTGGAACCGTTGCCAAGTGATTGTGTGCAATAGCGAGTCCTTCGCACACGACCCAGAAATCATCGGGGATAGTCCCTCCTGGGACCCAAGCTGGGGCCGTGTGCAATCGGGCGAGGCATCGAAACCCAATCATTTCCGTAGGTATGTACATCCCACACGGTAATCCGAGAAAATCATTTTCGTAGGTATGTACATCCCACACAGTGAATCCCAGAAAAACATTCCGCTCATATGTATATCACACACAGTCAATCCAAGGAATATGTTTGCGTTCTTATGTACATCCCACATAGTCAATCCAGGGAACACATTTCTGTTCGGACGTACATCCCACACAGTTTTATGTGTAGGCTCCTGTGTGAAAGGTGTAACTATCACACACGGTTTTCCAAGGTTAACTATTTGCTTTTATCAACTATATCACACACGATTTGATGAAGAAAACTGTGTGGCATTGGGCTATCCATCGCAAGCTCTTTTTCTGCTAGAACCATTTGCAAAGGTCCATGACACATTTAGAAGGTTTATTAGATTAGAATTAATAATTCCAGTATTACGCAAATTCACATTTCATATCGAACATCTGTTTGCCAATTTCATATCAGGCACATAAATATATTATAACATCACAGTACGGTGGCTACATGAAAACAGCACCGTACAGCATATCGCTAGTTCAACTTCATAAGAACAATATATTCATTTCCCTAGTCGGGATCATCCAGGCTCGTCTTATCCACCTCTGCTTTCAGTTTAGTAAGAACCCATTTTGTAAGGGCCAACTAGGAAAGTGCCTCCTCCTTCGCCAACACCATCTTAGCAAATTCTGATTTAAAAAATCTGAGCTCATTCTCTACCTTCAACTTTTTATCCCGCATCTGGAAATATGCTTCAGTGTTGACAACACTTTCTCTAAGCCTACGTGTGTTCTCTTCCTCATACATGCTCCAGAGCTTTGCTAGGCACATCTTCAAAGACTGTGGTCACTCTTCATCAACCCACTCCAAGTAAGAACACTTTCGTTCATCCTATCATATTTAAAACTAGATCAGTAACAATTGTAGGGGAAATGGGTTTATAGCAACATAGAAAATCACCTATGCTTTTTTTGATAAACTGAAGAAACATGTGCACATGAAATAATTGGTACTAAGACAACAACCAAATTCTGGAACATCAGAAGCTATAATTGACTACAACGACGCTACAAGTTCTTACTCATGTATAATAAATAACAATTGCACATTTTATGAGGAAGGTTAATATAACTACAACAGGATAGCGACAGTGTTTGGATGACAGCAAATTGATATTAACAGGTGTGTACATGCACAGATTTAGTAACATAGAACTAATAGCACTAAGGTCGTCCACTACGTATGCCAAAACTGGTGTAAAGAGAACTGTTGCTACATCTCGCACCGGTGCCCTGCACTGGCGAGCTGATGCAGCGGAGAAAAAATCAGGGACCCAGACTCCAGAGAACGTAGTTGCTCCGATTCCCAGTTCCTTCGTGCCATAAAGATTTAGTATTTTACTACTTGGCTGCACGGATGTGTGGACCAAAGTTGGCTGCACAAACTGCTGAAGTGGTGCCAAATAATTTTCTAATGGCATCACTGATGAGATGGCAACAATTTAAGATACTAGGTATAAACTGTGACACTGTCTTAGGATGTGTTTGGTTGAAGGTGTGGTATGAATGGGTTGGGACGGTGACAGTGTTGGAATCACATCTAACAAATGATTTGTAACAACGAAAGAGGGTCTAACCTTCTTTGCAGATGCCAGAAACCTCCTCCCACTGTCCACAAAATCAAATGCAACTAGCTTCATGCATGGAGATTCATGGTGACAACAAGCAGATAGATCATCAGCCACCCTGCTCCATTTGTTGCCACTAATGGTCTTAGGGAGCTACAAGAGGAATAAATGACTCAAATCGACTACCGTGTAAAAATCCTTCATTCCAAGTTATATCCCGAGAGAGAGAGAGAAGAGAGGCATACCCGGGTGGTGAAGGAGTGCTCGCCGGAGGAGGAACCGCTAGAGATGTCTTTGAAGAAGACCATGGCGACTGTTGCGGAACGTAGTAACTTCAAAAAAAAATTCCTATGCACACGCAAGATCATGGTGATGCATAGCAATGAGAGGGGAGAGTGTCTTCCAAGTACCCTCGTAGACCGTTAAGCGAAAGCGTTATATCAACGCGGTTGATGTAGTCATACTTCTTCACGATCGACCGATCCTCAACACCGAACGTACGGCACCTCCGCGTTCAGCACACGTTCAGCTCGGTGATGTCCCGCAAACTCACGATCCAGTAGAGCTCGAGGGAGAGTTTCTTCAGCACGATGAAATGGTGACGATGTTGATGAAGCTATCGTTGGAGGGATTCTCCTAAGCACCGCTACGATATAACCGAGGTGGATTATGGTGGAGGGGGGCACCACACATAGCTAAGAGATCACCAGATAAATTTTTGTGTCTCCAAGGGGTGCCCCCTCCCCGTATATAAAGGAGGGAGAGGAGGAGGGGGCAGCCATGGAGGAGGAGGAGGCGCGCCCAAGGGGGGAAATCCTACTCCAAGTAGGATTCCCCCCTCTTTCCTAGTCCTAGTAGGAGAGGGGAAGGAAGGGGAGGAGAAGAAGAAGGAAAGGGGGGCGGCCCTCTAGTCCAATTCAGTTTGGATTAGGGGTCTGCGCGCCCCTAGCTGGCCGCCTCTCCTCTTCCTCCACTTGCGCCCATAAGGCCCAATAACCCCCCGGGAGGTTCCGGTAACCTCCTGGTTCTTCCGTATTTATCCGATAACCCTCGGAACTCATCCGGTGTCCGAATATAACCTTCCAATATATCGATCTTTACGTCTCAACCATTTCGAGAATCCTCGTCATGTCCGTGATCATATCCGGGACTCCGAACTACCTTCGGTATATCAAAACACAAAAACTCATAATACCGATCGTCACAGAACTTTAAGCGTGCGGACCCTACGGGTTCGAGAACTATGTAGACATGACCGAGACACGTCTCCGGTCAACAAACAATAGCAGAACCTAGATGCTCATATTGGTTCCTACATATTCTACGAAGATCTTTATCAGTCAAACCGCATGACAACATACGTTGTTCCCTTTGTCATTAGTATGTTACTTGCCCGAGATTCAATCGGCGTTATCTCAATACCTAGTTCAATCTCATTACCAGAAAGTCTCTTTACTCATTCCGTAATGCAACATCCCGCAACTAACTCATTAGTCACATTGCTTGCAAGGCTTATTTTTTATGTGCATTACCAAGAGAGCCCAGAGATACCTCTCCGACAATCGGAGTGACAAATCCTATTCTTGATCTATGCCAACTCCACGAACACCATCGGAGACACCTACAGAGCACCTTTATAATCACCCAGTTACGTTGTGATGTTTGGTAGCACACTAAGTGTTCCTCCGATATTCGGGAGTTGCATAATCTCATAGTCATAGGAACATGTATAAGTCATGAAGAAAGCAACAGTAGTAAACTTAAACGATCAAGTGCTAAGCTAACGAAATGGGTCAAGTCAATCACATCATTCTCCTAAAGATGTGATCCCGTTGATCAAATATCAACTTATGTCTATGGCTAGGAAACTTAACCATCTTTGATCACTGAGCTAGTCAAGTAGAGGCATACTAGTGACACTATGTTTGTCTATGTATTCACACATGTATTATGTTTCCGGTTAATACAATTCTAGCATGAATAATAAACATTTATCATGAAATAAGAAAATAAATAATAACTTTATTATTGCCTCTAGGGCATATTTCCTTCAGTGACCCCGGCTATAGGATGCGAGACGGCGAGAGCGTGGAAGCGGCTATAGCTTAGCAAGGAAGGAAGGAAGGAGGAAACAGGGGAAATGTGACTTGTGGTCGGGGAGAAAAGGGGGCGAGGAAGGGGTAGATATTTTTGCGGTAGGCCAAAATTTTGTAAATGTGGAGGGCAACATTGCGCGTGGTGCCGCCGAACCATTCACTTTGAACGATTGTGTGCATCGCAAACGATTCTTCTGCTTTACGCGCATGGGATGAGTTTGATAATTCAAATTTTGGTGGAAATTTTCCCAGGTACGTCATTGCATAATTTAACATCGCTTGCTAATTTGGCCACACAAAAGAGCGTACAACAGACAGACCACACTTACTGAATCAAGAAATTTTAGTAATTAAACAGAGCCAGTTGACCTAACCATTGCTAAACAAAAGACCAGCATTAAAAACAAAGCCTAAGTACGGATAATTTTAACAAATCCGCCGCCGCGCCGGCCTATGCACCGTCGGTGGGAGATGATACGTCGATGACTTGTCCTGGCGACATGCAGCCGTTGGTGGACTCTGTGTCCTCCCTGGTGAAGTCGACCGCGTCCTCGTCTTCGTCCTCGGTGCATCCCTCATGGTTGTAGTAATTGTAGTAGTGGCTGCGCCAGAGCTCGCGTTGGTACTCCACTGCCGATTCCTTGACGAACAGACTCTTCTCTACCTCGAACTCGGCCACGCGCAACTCCTCCACCCGGCACTCCTCGATCTCCGCCTCCTCCTACATCTCCAACTCCCGCTCGGCGACCTCATGAGGAAGCAGGTGCTCCACGGCCACCACTGCCTTTTCAGATGTGGGTTGCATGTTGGAGTCCGAGGTCGCCTGGAATATCTTGGCGTGTGTTGGAGATGTGCCCTAGAGGCAATCATGTATGATGATATTTCCTATGTCTTTATGAATAAAGATAGTCCTTGGACATTATAAATGATGTGTATTAGCAAGTACATGACTTGTTTGTGGGACTATGCATTGTATGATGACTGTCCTAAAAGGTCCCTAGTCGAAAGGGTTGTGTGGACATGCAACCGACTAGACTAGCTTATGACACGGTCGATGGCTTGGTCTCACTAGCCATGGAGCATTGGATGCTAACCGGATAATATGGACTCGAAAGGAATTGGTCGGGTTCGACGTAGTCGCATCCGAGTTGAGATAAGGTCTGTTGGGGATATTACTACTGGACATAAACCGGCCAGGAGTAGCCGGATTAACTCTATGAAGATTAGAAGCCCATGAAGATGAAAGGATGATGGCACTTTACGAAGGTCCAAGGCCCAAGGGTGAGTTAAGGCATGTAGATGTAAACCGGTTCTCTTATGTAACTTGTATTGTAAGTTAGAAGGAATAGAGACCGAGCCAGACACGTTTATGATCCGTCCTCGGGACTCTGTAAATCGGCGAGCGTCAACCTCAGTATATAAAGGGACGACCCAGCAGCAGTTTGAGGGACAGACAACAACTCGAGAGCCAGGCAAAGTGGATTTGCTCCTTGGTCATCGAAACCCTAGCAATACCAACACAACTAGACGTAGGATTTTACCTTCATCGAAGGGGCCGAACTAGTATAAAAACCCCTCGTGTCCCTTGTCCGATTTAACCCCTTTAAGCTAACCCGTAGCAATGGCTCCACGACTAAGTCCTTTCACGAGGACATCTGCCGTGACAAACCCACGACAGTTTGGCGCCCACCGTGGGGCTGTCGCACGATAGTTTCGAGTTCTTGAAGGGAAGCTTCGAAGGACTCAAGGGATACGCTGTGGGCCGGATAACAAAGAGTCGTCGCGGCAAGCTCTACAACGATGACGCAGGATGGGGTCCCGAGGCCGGCTCAATTGAATACGGGTACCAGGTCCCCTTTGGCGGAATTCACGTCTTCATCGGCAAAATCAGCGAACCGGGCCCTGAGCCGGACACCTGCACCGACATCATCGAGATGGCTCAGCGTGCAAGCCCTACCCCGGTTCAGCTCGCACCAAGGCATGTTTTCGTAGGTGTCGTCCATGGAGCGGAATATGAGGATGGACCGACATCTGATGGGGAAACCGTTGTCCATTCTGATGACGAGTCTTCAACCGGAGACACCGAGTCGCTGTATCAGCTGCAGGATGGCCGGATTAGTGGGGGTTCCAATGGCACAGTATTCCGGACCCCCTCGATCTGCCAAGCCGGGTCGCGGTCTTCATGGCCGGTACACAACTAGCGCATCACTCTTCTACCGCCATGGCAATGTGCTCCGGTTCAGCAACGCCAGCAGGAGCAGGGGGCGTTGCACCGCCTCCTGCTCAGGTTTTGTCTGATTTGTTCGATGCTTTGGCAACATTGATGGCCGCAGAAGTGGACGCCGCAACCCGAGATCAGCACAATGTGGAGATTGCAAAGGTGAAGGATCAGATAACTCAGGCTAAAGCGGACCTGGCACCAGAGAACGCCAGGATGGCTACAGAACGGGACGAGTTGGAAGCTCAGGCCTACCGGCTTAGGTTGGACCAGAATGCCTCAGATGAGGTCATGAGGAGGAGATACCATTCGCACCTCCCACCGGGTTATGATCCAAGAAATCTCTTCAACACACCAGGAGCCGGAACCAGTAACCACCCGGTGGTTAACCGGACTGAGGCACCAGTAACGGGAGTGCCGGTTCAGCCGCGTGCGATGAACCCGCCTCGTCAGAACCACATTGTGCCACAGTACATTCCGATGCCCCCGGGGCATTACTCAAACCCGTTGGATAACATTGTGGCTGCCGCATCACGATTGGCAGCCCTCCCAACTGACGGCGAGTCACGAGTGGCGATTGAGGCATGACGGGCCAGAGACCTCCTTCAAACAACTTTAAACCAGTAGCAGGCTTATTCGCATAGTCGTGAGAGGATTCATTCCACCCCCCGTCCGAGTCGGAGCTACAGTAGGCACGTTGAGGATGAACCAGCCGTGTCAAGCAGTGCACGTCACCATAACTCGCCGCGAGGGCTTAACCCGGCGGGTGGTGGTGCTAATGCGCAGGACGTGGTGGATCATGGACGGGCGCGTCGAGAAGCCAAGTTAGCAGCATAGCATGCGGCTCGTCAGCCTACTCCGGTTCGTCCTACCGCTTCAATGGAGCCAGGTGTGGTCTTCAATTCTTTAGGGGTGCCGTGTCTCACCCCCGCTTTACGTAATGTACGACTACCCAAGGATTTCAAAGGTCCTTAAGGTGCCCAATTACACTCTGATTTACCCCCGAGTCATGGGCTGAGAGTTATGAGATGGCGATGGAGATGCTGGATGCGGATGAGGCTGTGTGTGCTAAATGCTTCACGATGATGTTGGAGGGGACAACTCGTACTTGGTTAAAGAGTTTACTGGCTAACTCCGTCGGATCATGGGCTGAGTTGAAGCACCAGTTTATCTAGAATTTTAAAGATACTTGTAAGAAGCCTATCTTGATTGTGGACCTGGCCGCCTGTGTTCAAGAGGATGGAGAGTCCACAACACATTGGGTGAAGAGAGTCTCAGCTATTCTGCATTCGTCGGACTGCATCAATGCGGATACAGCAGTTTTGACGTTGGAGCGCAATTTCCGGTTTATGCCATTAAAACGGAAGGTAGGGAGACTCAAGCATCACTGCAATGACATGTCAACCCTTATGGCTGCTTTGGTGAAATATGCCGATTCAGATAGTACCAAAGACCCTGAGTCTGAGGAGGACAAATCGGGGAAGGGGAAAAAGAATGGCAATGGTAAGGGGCAGCAGCACAATCCGGCAGGTCATGGGAATAACGGTAAGCGCAAGGCAGACAATAGTTTGGACTTTGTGGCTAGCACCAACACTCAGGATACCAGTCAGCGTCGTAAGGGCAAACAACCCCAGGGAGGCGGAGGGTCCGGCCCCAATCTGGAGCGCCTGTTAAATCAACCTTGTCCAAAGCATGGGTCGAAGGAGAGGCCAACTTCACATCTTTGGAAGGATTGTTATATCATGCGAGAGTTCAAGAACTCCAATATGTTTCAATACGACAATGGCCTGCCTGGCGGTTCAGGAGGTGGTTTTCATGGGTCGGGTTATGGAGGCAGCAGCTCCGGTTCAGGATTTCAAGGCAATCAAACCGGACATGGCAATCAAGGGAACCAGGGCAATCAGGGAGGTCATAACCATCAAGGGAATCAACAGCAGCATTAGTCGGGTTATCAGAGCAATCCGAAGCAGTTGAATAGTGGGCAGTATCATGTCTTCACCACTAGCTTGTGCAAGCGAGATCAGAAGCTTCACAAGAGAGTTGTGAACTCTGTTGAACCGGCAGTGCCTCAGTATTTGCGCTGGTCTGAGCAACCAATTTTATGGAGTAGAGAGGATCGCCCACCCTGGGTTGATAATCCGGCCCATCTGGCCTTAGTGGTGGCACCTCAAGTTGGGGGGTACAAGTTCACCAAGGTGCTTATGGATGGTGGAAGTAGTATCAACATTCTTTACTATGATACCTTCCACCGTATGGGATTGACAGATAAGAATCTTAAACCGTCGAACACCGTTTTTCATGGCGTGGTGCCTGGTAAGTCTGCATGTCTAGTGGGCAAGATAGCCCTAGAGGTGGCTTTTGGAGATGATCATGACTCAAGGTCAGAAACATTGACGTTTAGGTGGTGAAAATCAAGAGTCTGTATCATGCCCTATTTGGACGACCAGCTTATGCCAAGTTCATGGTGAGGCCATGTTATGTTTATCTACAGCTTAAGATGTCGGGTCATAAAGGGACCATCACAGTACAAGGGAGCAGGAAAATTGCTTTGGAATCTGAAGAGGTTGATGTGGCTTATGCGGAGTCGGTTTGTGCCACCGAAGAGTTGAAGTTTTAGAAAGACAAGGTTGATCCGGCGGACATGACTTCTTTGAAAAAACCAACTACAGAGCACGATCCGGCGTTGAAGTTTAAATCGGCTACAGACACTAAGATGGTTGATTTTGTTCTTGGTGATTCATCCAAGCAGTTCAGCATCAGTGCTAACCTGGATCCCAAATAGGAAAGCACGCTCATCGAGTTCATTCGTGAGAACCGGGACATCTTTGCATGGAAGCCTTCTGACATGCCAGGTGTACCGAGGGAATTCACTGAGCACACACTTAATATAGATCCTAAGTTTAAACCAGTCAGGTAGTTTCTTTGCCGCTTCAACAAAGAAAGGCGTAAGGCTATTGGTGAGGAGGTAGCTCCGCTGTTGGCCGCAGGGTTTATCATGGAGGTCTTTCACCCGGAGTGGCTGGCTAATCCGGTGCTAGTCCTTAAGAAAAACGGCACTTAGCGTATCTGTGTGGACTACACAGACTTGAACAAGGCTTGTCGAGCTGATCCCTTTGCCCACCCTCGTATTGATCAGATTATTGATGCTACGGCAGGTTGTGACCGTTTGTGTTTTCTGGATGCTTATTCTGGTTATCATCAGATCAAAATGGCAGTTAAGGACCTGGAGAAGACAACTTTCATAACTCCCTTTGGAGCCTTCTGCTATGTCTCCATGCCCTTTGGTCTCAAGAGTGCCAAGGTGACTTATCAGTGATGTGTTCAGAACTGTCTTCATAAGCAGATTGGGTGCGATGTTCATGCATATGTGGATGATATTGTGGTGAAGTTCAGGAAGGAGGAAACATTGATAGATGACTTGAGAGAAACCTTTGACAACCTCCGGGTTTATTAGATGATGCTTAATCCGGACAAATATGTCTTTGGTGTTGTAGCAGGCATCCTCTCCTGGGTTTTCTGGTGTCGAACAGGGGCATTGATGCTAACCCGGAGAAGATTACATCTATCACCTCTCTGGCTAAACCGGCGTGTATCAATGACGTTCAGCGTCTGGCAGGCCGGATTGCAGCTTTGAGCCGGTTTATCAGTCATCTCAGGGAGAAGGCTATCTCTTTATATCAGATGCTAAAGAAAACGGATGCCTTTGTCTGGAGCGATGCGGCTGATAAATCATTTGAGGATTTGAAGAGGTAGTTAGCTGAACCGCCTGTCCTTGCGGCTCCGGTCGATAAAGAGCCTTTACTGCTATATGTGGCTGCTAATGCCTGGGCTGTTAGTGTGGCTATTGTTGTGGAGCGCGAGGCGGCTGGAAAGGAGTATCCGGTTCAACGGTCGGTTTATTATATCAGTGAGGTACTTATCGAATCAAAGTTGAGGTGTCCGCATTGGCAGAAGCTGGTGTATGGGGTGTTTATGGCAAGCGAGAAGCTCAAGCATTATTTTCAGGGTCATCCTATCACAGCGGTCAGTTCAGCACCTCTGGGAGATATCATTCAAAACAGAGAAGCAACTGGCCGGATTGCTAAGTGGGCTATTGAGCTTGGACCTCATGGGCTCAAATATACACCTCGCACAGCGATCAAATCTCAAGCACTCTTGGACTTCATCAATGATTGGACCAAGTTGCAGGCGCCAGAGGAAAAGCCAGACAACACTTATTGGACTATTCACTTTGATGGGTCCAAGCAATTGGAGGGCTCGGGGGCTGGAGTCATATTAACTTCCCCACGAGGTGACAAGTTTTGTTATGTTCTTCTTTAATGTTCCCTTGCACTAACAATGCAGCTGAGTATGAGGCCTTACTCCATGGACTTCGGATGGCTAAGGAGATGAATTTAAGTCGGGTTAAGTGCTTCGGTGACTCGGATCTGGTGGCCCAACAGGTATCTGGCACTTGGGATTCTAAGGACCCACTCATGGCTGCATATCGATGAGAGGTGGACATAGTGGCTGGTCATTTCAAGGGCTATCAAGTTGACCATATAGACCGGTGAAAGAATCAAGCGACGGATGCTTTAAGCCATTTAGGTTCTCAGTGTAAACCGGTGCCACCTAATGTCTTCCTCGACGTACTGCATAATCTGTCAGTCAAGATACCCACAGAGGAGGAGTTAGCTATTCCTGACCCGGAGGCCCAGTTGGTGGCGGCTTTGCATGTTATACCGGATTGGACAGTTCCGTACTTGGCTTACATGAACCGGGGCGAGTTACCAGAGGATGAAACCTTGGCCCGGCAGATAATCCGACGATCAAAGTTAATGACCATTGTCAATGGGGAGTTACATCGTTACAATGTCACAGGAGCAATTCAGCGTCGTGTGTCTCCTCAAGAGGGCCGTGAGATTTTGCGAGAAAGCCACGAAGGAGATTGTGGTCACCACGCCAGTTCAAAATCCCTGGTGGCAAAGGCTTTTTGTCACGGCTTCTATTGGTTGACGGCTCATGCTGATGCTGAGGATTTAGTCAAAAGGTGTGACGGTTGTCAGAAATTTGCACGCTGCGCTCATGTTCCGGCTCAGGAGTTGAGAATGATTCCGATTACTTGGACGTTTGCAACCAGGGGGCTCGATATGGTTGGACCCTTAAAAGATCCAAGGACAAAAAGACCCACCTGTTAGTGGCGGTTGACAAGTTCACCAAGTGGGTAGAGGCAGAGCCAGTGAGTAAGTGTGATGCAGCCATGGCAGTTCAATTCATTAAGAAGGTGATATTCCGGTTCGGACAGACCCAACTATGAGACGCAGCGATATGTCATCTATGAGTCTCCAGTACAACATACATTCTATGTCCTAAGACTTGAGCTGACGCATGTACTCGGGATGGTGACAGACTTGCTTTGGGCTAAGCAAACGCTACTCCATGACTGGGTAGTTACAAAGGTAGGTTTCGGGCTTGTCCAGACCCATGCTGCGAGACATGGTGGCGCAAGATGGGATTTGCCCCTCCAATCAGGAGAGATATACTCTGGGCCCCTCGTGTGATCTGACCAGGATAAGCATGGCCATGCGACAAGGATTATGAGATAATCTGGTTTGTGGTCGGCATCACTAGAACGAGAAAGAGGTTGGGCTAGCACAATGATGACAGACTCGCCTTGAGCCCGACAACATATATCATGTGGCAAAAGGAATGGAAGTATGATATACAGGTTCGCCTAACCAGCTTGATAGTCTGCTTGGTGTTCAGCATGCCTGCTAGGGGCCGGTACCAACCGTGCAGTTCGGAGGTGATCCGAACTGCGACCAAACCGTCTTGAACCTAAGGGGTCACACGCTTAAGGGAAGGAACCTACGAGGTTGGATCCGGCGACACTGGTCGGATTTGATCCGAGCTATATTCGGATTGTGGCCGAGTAGACTTATGGGCTTTAGGGTCCGTGCGAGGCCCAAGTGTTGAGCCCACGACGGACGCCTATATAAAGTGGGGTGCGGCACACTCATGTGGTTGATCGCTTCAGCGTTGTCACTAGGGTTTGCATGTGTTGCGAATAGACAACTCCACTCGCCGCCGGTTGAGTGATCGGACCTAGCAGTCCGCTGCACGACGTTCCTCCTGCACACGTGGGTACCGTTAGAAGCGGTGCACTTGCGCCGCTCCAGTGAACCTGTATGTGGGAACCGACGACCGCTATTCGAGGGAGATCGGAGGAGGAGGAGATGATCCATGCGGACGCGCTTCCCCAACTCTTCTTCCGCTGCACGGCACTTTGGTCCTGGTTGCTCTGTGCATAGGGAAATTTTAATTTGCACTCAACAGACCCTACCATAGAACCCTAAAGTGGTATTAGAGCCTCTGCTATAGGATTTGGATTAGTATTGCATGCATATTAGATATGTGGAGGCGATTGATGAGATCCGTTGTCATTGATGAGATCGGCTATGTGCATGGTTGATGAGATCAACTACACACGGGGATCGATGTGGCTATGTTTTCTGAGGATCGGAGTCGATGAGGTCGTGACACAACCTACCCCTACCGTGAGCATAGCTCCTTGTATTTCGTACACGATCACTCAAGCCGGTAGAATGCGATTCTATGCGTAACCTTGTTTTGCAGGTTTGATGTGAATAGTATGGCTCACGCGTATGTGATGCATGTGTGTAAATTATACATGGCCTGTGTGTCATGTTTGTCAGCCGACAGGAGCCAATGTGCTGACATTATGTTGTATAACGACCTGCGTGTTGATACGTCTCCATTGTATCTATAATTTTTGATTGTTCCATGCCAATATTGTACAACTTTCATATACTTTTGGCAACTTTTTATACTATTTTTGGGACTAACATATTGATCCAGTGCCAAGTGTTAGTTCCTGTTTGTTGCATGTTTTTGTTTCGCAGAAAATCCATATCAAACGGAGTCCAAACGGGATAAAAACTGACAAAGATTTTTTTAGAATATATGTGATTTTTAGGAAGAAGAATCAACGCGAGACGATGCCCGAGAGGGCCACGAGGCAGGGGGCGCGCCCCAGGGGGTCAGGCGCGCCCTGGGCCCTCGTGGCCACCCTGTAAGGCGGTTGGTGCCCTTCTTTTGCAGCAAGAAAGCCAATATCCGGATAGAAATCGTGTTAAAATTTCAGCCCAATCGGAGTTATGGATCTTCGGGAATATAAGAAACGGTGAAAGGCCAGAATCTAGAACGCAGAAACAGAGAGAGATAGGGAGACATATCCAATCTCGAAGGGGCTCTCGCCCCTCTGCCATCATTGAGGCCATGGATAAGAGGGGAAACCCTTCTCCCATCTAGGGAGAAGGTCAAGGAAGAAGAAGAATAAGGGGGGCTCTCTCCCCCTCTCTCCCGGTGGCGCCGGAACGCCGCCGGGGCCATCACCGTATGACGACGATCTACACCAACACCTCCATCATCTTCACCAACATCTTCATCACATTCCCCCATCTATCTATAGCGGTCCACTCTCCTGCAACCCATTGTTCCCTCTACTTGAACATGGTGCTTTATGCTTCATCTTATTATCCAATGATGTGTTGCCATCCTATGATGTCTGAGTAGATTTTCGTTGTCCTATAGGTAATTGGTGAATTGCCATGATTGGTTTAATTTGCTTGTGATTATGTTGCTGTCCTTTGGTGCCCATCATATGAGTGTGCGTGTGGATCACACCATAGGGTTAGTTGTATGTAGATAGGACTATGTATTGGAGGGCAAGAGTGACAGAAGCTTCAGCCTAGCATAGAAATTGACGCATACAGGATTGAAGGGGGACCAATATATCTTAATGCTATGGTTGGGTTTTACCTTAATGAAAGTTAGTAGTTGAGGATGCTTGCTAATAGTTCCAATCATAAGTGCATAGAATTCCAAGTCAGGGATGACATGCTAGCAGTGGCCTCTCCCACATAAAACATGCTATCGGTCTAGTTAAGAAGTCAATTGCTTAGGGACAATTTTGTAACTCCTACCACCACTTTTCCACACTTGTTATACTAAATTTATTGCTTCTTTACCTAAACAGCTCCTAGTTTTTATTTACATGCTCTTTATATTCTTGCAAACCTATCCCATTACACCTACAATGTACTTCTAGTTTCATACTTGTTTTAGGTAAAGCGAACGTCAAAGCCTGTGTAGAGTTGTATCAGTGGTAGATAGAACTTGATGGAATATTTGTTCTACCTTTAGCTCCTCGTTGGGTTCGACACTCTTACTTATCAAAAGAGGATATAATTGATCCCCTGTACTTGTGGGTTATCACGTGTTGACTTGTGACTCTACGTAAAATTCATTACTAGTTGTAGTAGTTGGATAATGGAGATCAAGTTGGTGGCTTGGCGTCCCGGCATGACAAACAAGATGGAGTTCCTATATGGTCATCGGAGTCGGAGCCAACCTGGAAGAACTGCCATGAAGGAGCCATACTATTTCACAATATATGTTTTATTTCTGATTGTTATGCATCTTGTTTTCTATGCATGTTAGAATGATAGAAAGATCCCTCGTTAATATCAAGAAATTTGCCATTCCCGATGTTGCACCTTGGCACGTCAAGTATGTCTAGTAGTGGGCTCATAAAATTGGGGTGCTGCTAGGTGTCCTTGAACTAAAAAGTTCATGTCGGACACGGACATGCACTGCGTCAAGTTAACTTGACAAGGCTATCAAAACAGTTTTGGGCCTTGTGGAAAAGAAGGTTGGGGGTCGGGGTATGAGATACCTTCCCGACTGACAGGAGTCGTATAGAGATATGATTAGCAAGGAGTTGCTTACCGGATAGGCATGTTGTCTAGCAGTGATGCTAAAGCTCACTAGTCGCATGTGCTAGTCGAATCTTGAATCACTGAGAGTTTGCAGAGGTATGCCAACTTCAGTGATTGCATATTTTGTGTTGTAGATCAATGGCACCACCTACTCAACCCAACTTTGCATTGAAATCAATTCTGGAAAAGGATATACTGAATGGAACAAACTTTACCACCTGGTATAGAAACCTGAGAATTGTTCTCAAGCATGATAAAAAGGAACAAGTTCTAGAGGATCCACTTCCAGAGGAACCTGCCGATAATGCTAGTGCCACAACTAAGAATGCCTACCAGAAACTCGTTGATAAATCAAGAGAGCTTAGCATTATAATGCTGGCTTGTATGGAGCCCGATTTGCAACAGCATTTCGAAATGTTAAGGCTTACGATATGATCGAGAGTATCAAGAGCATGTTTCAAACACAGGCTAGGACCAAAAGGTTAAACGTCTGGCGATCCTTGATGGATTACAAGCTGAAGGAAGGTGATCCACAGAGCCCACATGTGATCAAGATTATCGGATATGTGCAAGCTTTGGATCGTTTGGGCTTCCTGCTCTTGGATGAGCTGGCTACTGATGAAGTTCTAGGTTCTCTTCCTCCCAGCTATGGGACGTTCATCTCGAACTATCATATGCATGGCATGGATAAGAAGCTCATTGAATTGCATGGGATGCTCAAAGTGGCAGAGCAGGATATTAAGAAAGGCACACATCAAGTTTTGATGGTGCAGAAATCGGCTAAGTTCAAGAAGAGTTGGTCCAAGAAAAAGGCTAAGGCAAAGGGCACGGAGACGGTAACCTCTGCCGCTGCGCCGAAGTCTGGACCAGACTCGAAGAACATTTGCTATCATTGAAACGAGACCGGTGACTGGAAGAGGAATTGTAGCAAGTGGCTTGCAGAGCATGGCAAGAAGGCCGAAAATGCTTCTTCGGGCAAAGGTGCACTTGTTGCATATGTTATAGACATTTACCTTGCTGACATACCTAGTAGCTCTTGGGTATTTGATACTAGATCGGTTGTTCATATTTGCAACTCGATGTATGGGTTGGTAAGAACTAGGCATGTGGCACAAGGGGAGATTGACATCAGGGTCAGCAACAAAACAAGAGTTGCTGCGTTGGAGGTCGGCACGATGCAGCTCCAGCTTCCTTCTGGATTTATTTTGGAATTGAATAATTGTTATTACATTCCTGCACTTAGTCGGAACATTATTTCTACCTCATGCTTGATTAGTCGGGGTTATGAATTCAATTTAAAGGACAATGGTTGTTCGATTTATTTGAATGGGATGTTCCACGGCTATGCACCCATTGTTGATGGGCTATTTATATTGAATCTAGAACAGGAACCGGTCTATAACGTGAATGCCAAGAGGCATAAGCCTAATGAGATAAATCGGACGTACTTCTGGCATTGCCGGCTTGGACACATTAGTCTGAAAGGCATGAAGAAGCTCCATGATGATGGGCTCCTAACTTCGTATGACTTCAGGTCGTTCGAGACATGCGAATCATGCTTTCTCGGCAATATGACTAAGTCTCCTTTCGCAAAGAGTTGCGAGAGGGCGTCCGAGCTATTGGAACTGATAGACAGTGATGTGTGTGGACCAATGAGCACAACTGCCAGAGGTGGCTATCAGTACTTCGTGACTTTTACCGATGACTTGAGTAGATATGGATATATCTATTTGATGAGGCACAAGTTAGAAACTTTTGAAAAGTTCAAAGAGTTTCAAAACGAGGTTGAGAATTAGCTCGACAAGACTATACAACTTCTACGATCTGATCATGGAGGTGAGTACATGAGCCAGGAGTTTGATGATCATCTAAAAAGCCGAGGTATAGTACCTCAGCTCACACCTCCGGGTACGCCACAGAGAAATGGCATATCGGAATGGAGGAATCGTACCTTATTGGACATGGTTCGATCTATGATGAGCAAATCGGATTTACCCTTGTCATTCTGGGGATACGCTCCAGAAGCTGCAGCTTTCACACTTAATAGGGTACCATCAAAATCTGTAGATAAGACACCACATGAGATGTGGACCGGGAAGACTCCCAGTTTGTATTTTCTAAAGGTTTGGGGTTGTGAAGCATTTGTCAAGCGACTCATGTCAAACAAGCTTACACACAAATTGGACAAATGCATATTTGTGGGATATTCGAGGGAAACCTTGGGATATTGCTTCTACAACCGGGAAGAGAACAAAGTGTTCGTTGCTCGGAACGAGGTTTTCCTTGAGAAAGACTTTCTCAGTCGGGAGGCCAGTGGGAGGATGGTCTGACTCGAAGAAATTTGAGAACCACTCGGGGATGGCTTGGCGGGTAATGAGATCATACCGGAGTCAGTCAGGGAACCTGTGGTGGAAGAGGCACCGGAACCACGGAGGTCGGAACGATTGCGTAGAGTGTGTGATGTATTGTTGCTAGAAAGCGACAAGCCGGCCACGTATGCGGAAGCGATGGTGAGCCCAAATTCCGAGGCATGGTTAGAGGCCATGAGATCTGAGTTAAAGTCCATGGATGAAAATCAAGTCTGGGACTTGGTTGATCCGCTGCCTCGCGTAAAGGCCATTGGCTGCAAATGGGTCTTTAAGAAGAAAACCGATGTGGATGGAAATGTTTAGATCCACAAAGCTCGGCTTGTCGCTAAAGGTTATGCACAAGTTCAAGGAATTGACTATGACGAGACTTACTCGCCGGTAGCGAAGCTGAAGTCGGTGAGGATCGTACTAGCTATAGCTGCATATTTCGATTACGAGATATGGCAGATGGATGTCAAAACGACTTTCCTTCATGGAAATTTAGGGCATCGCACACAGTTTCGTCGAAGGGTCTCTGATCGTAGTGTCACGTTAGCAGCATCCTGCAGTAATGTGAGAGATGCCACTAATGGAGACAAGAGACAATGATCAAGATAAATAAAGTGAGAGGCATGAACATATATGCTATCAACCCAATGAAACGAGCAATAATATATCATGGGTGATGCAACAAAGCAAGTGATCATAGTAAATAAGTCAAGCAAGCTAGTAGTGTGAAGATGCAACATACTAGAGGTAATCATGGTAGTCATATCATATGGGCAAAACGTGGGCATGAATAATGCACATGACATAGCACAAGCATGAAAACAAGATATGACCAATGTAGGTTCTTGATTTTGGCAAGAAGTCTTATGTAAATAACAATGGAACATCATGACTCTCCCAACACAATAATCAACAATAGCATAGAGCATGTGTAGAACATGGCAATAGTAACAAGTATCTCCACCAAGCATGCAAATACACATAGAAGTAGTATAATGGTGAATCATGGGTAAATGCAAGAAAGGATCACAATTTCATGGCAACGGCATAGAAGCAAGCATAACATGCAAAGTGAACATGATACAATGGGCATAAAGTAACAAGTGATATATAGCCCATAGCCGTGTGAGAGCCATGTAAAAGAGATGTGTGTAGCCCTTGCGCAAAGGAAATGGTGGTAAGGATAGTCCATGGAATCCCAAATCATCTTTTCTCTCAAGAACTCATTTCATCAACTCATGGGATTGCGAGGTTCACGAGTGTTCATAGGTACCTACACAAAAAAGGCAAGGAAAAATTGTGTGTGTGTGGTATATGTACACTTCATCCATTATGATGCGCACATGCTTGTGTTGGTTAGCACAAAATATCCAATTCTCAAATAAATGGGATGTGTGATATAGAAACATGTCATCCATCATGATAGGTTTGTTGTTATGTATGACGTAATAATTGTGTAAAGCATCACGAGAAATATGTAGAACACTGTTATTCATGGAATGCATATGGCGCACGCAATTATGGGAATCATGCAAAGTATGGAATGCATCAAAATCTCCTAATATGTATGTCCTCATGAGCATTAGTAGAAACATCACATGGAGAATATTGACAACATCCGAAACAAAGCATACTTGGTTCTATGTGATCATGGCACGATATAGTAGATGAATTGCACAAATCATGTAAAGGAAGAATGGCAATATCATCACATGAAAAACAAAAGCCAATGACCATCATCTTGTCATCTATGCCATAAGTGCAAATGGGATTTATTTTAATGGGGCAGGCATAGTTACTATTTCAAGATTGTAATGATGCAATATGGGAGATCTCACTCATAGCATATGACAAGTTTAAATGATTGTCAAACATGATGTGACCTATAGAATTTTCACATGATATCCTATGGAGCATAGCATCACAACTAGGCAACTCAACATGCTCATCATCATATTCATCATAAATGGGTGGCATATTGAAACAAGACATAGTATGCGATGAGTCCATAAGGTGATCAACATCATGGAAGCAATCATTTGCATGATAGTCCACTAGTGGGACAAGAGAAGTGTCATCACCTATGTTACCTTTGGAGCATCTCTCATGTGTTGTAGGTGAGGCGTGGAAGACCAAGTCATGGTCGTATTCATCTTGATGGAACCATGTGGGGGTGCATCATCATCCACCATGGCCATCGTCGTATCCATTGGAGGTATGGACTCGTCAGGGATAGGCATGTCGTCATGTAGGAGACCTAGCAACAAAAGGGAAAACACACTCGGAGTAGAGGGTAAGTCGTTAGAAATCATAGTGGCCTCACATGCCGTGTGAACTACCTCACTCACAGTGTTGTGGCTCACTGACTCCCTCAAGGATGCTCTCACTCATATGGTTGGCGGAGTCACTCAAATGGATCTCAACCTCACATAGGATGTGTGGCATGCTCTCAAGTGTGGGGCTAGTGGTGGTCACACTCATCCACTCATAGGAAATGCTCTCAATGTCACATATGGTGGAGTCACCCATGTCACTGATGTGGTGGTGGCTCTCCTGACATGGGAATTGGGGTGTCTTGTCATATGTGGGTGTCGGAGAGATGTAGGTGCAAATGTCTCCATGCTCAACTCCTATTGCTTCCTTGGTTGAAGGGATAGTCCCATGCTCAACCTCCTCATCCATAACGCCTCCAAAGATGAATGTCGTGGGATGTGGCAAATCATCGCTCGCCTCCGAGACCGAAGAGAGGGTCTCATGTGTGGTCTCGTAGCTTGACTCGGAGTATGAGTCCAATATGGGCGCCGTCTTCATGTTGGTGAAGAGGTTCATGCTCATCGCCATGGTCGAAGGGGATGGGGATTGCTCGACCTTGTTGTGGCCGTCTTGTTGTAGGAGGCCCATGTGATGTGGCACCTCGTAGCTCGTCTCCACGACCAAATATAATTTCCCATGCTCTACCATCTTCCTTGAGGGGCTTCCGAATATGGAAGTGTCACCCTCTCTTGTAGGTGGTTGCCTTGGACTTGATGATGTCGATGTAGGTGTACCATGGGAAGTCGGGGAAGATGTTGTACGTCCAAAGGCGAAGATGCCTTGATAACACTTGGTGAAGATGCTGAAGTGGTCGTGGTAGTCGTAGCTTCCTCTTGGTGGTGCTTGTCTTGCGGTCTTCTCTTGATCTCTTGAAGGTTGGCCGTAGCTTGACGTAGAGCTTATTGTGACTTGTAGGTGTATGCATCGCGAGCATCTTCATGATGATGGTGTCGTACTTGAGCTCCTAGTAGATGTCGTTCGTCGTCATCATGCACATGTTGCTTGGAGGTGACTTGCCTTTCATGACAATGTGGATCATGAATGTGATGACGGTCACCATGTAGATGTGGAGGTGGATGAATTGCGCTTGCATCATGTGGGTGCTCCGAAGATGATTGACTTGCTCGTCGTTGCCTTGAGGATGATGAAGGGGAAGAACAGTTGACCAACAAGGTCCGAATCTCCTCCATCTGTGCATCATTATCCTCCTTTTGTGCAGAAAACTTGTTGTCTAAGTAGTCTCTTGTATGTGCTTCGGAGTGTCGTATGTCGATGTCAAGGTTGTCGATGCGCTCTCACAATCTTGAGTGTGCGCCTTGCATTTGTCGTTGTAGATCGAAAATGGACGTTTTGGTGATGTAGCTGTTCGCGCCATCGTTGTTGTCAAAGACCAGAGATGAAATGCCTTTCCTATCCATCAAAAGACTCGAGAAAATGTGAGTGGGAGAAAGAAAAGAACTAGATCAAATGTACCTTACCCAATTTTGAAAATGCAGTAGGAGTAGGGGAGATGAGATTTAGAACTTGCACTGCAGTAGGAGTAGTAGGAGAATCTGCAGAGATCATTTGTTTCGGTTGCTCCAGAGGACCACCATCATTCCATGCCTTCTTCCTTTTAGATTTTTCCCTGTCAAGTAAACACACAAGAAAAAGGAATGAAATTCGCACTTCCAAATTCGTTGATGCATGATATTGACGAACACAACTTTTATGTATGGCAACCACATTGTAGGAGGATGGAATATGTACGAAAAACACGAAGCAGAAGGCATTTCAACAAATTGGAAGCAATGCAATCTAGACTACATATGGAAGATCCAACAAAAATCACTGAACCAAGTTAGATGTGTCTCATTATAAGTGGCACTTCAACAAATTAGAGGCAATACATGTTTGAAATGATATGCAAGATGCAACCAATATTACACTGTTAACTTGAAGGTGTCTCATCAGAAGTGATTGATGACGGATACACAATAAAACTAGTTTGATGTAAGAACATGGTTAATAGAAAGACGTAGTATGTACCAAAAACACGAAGGCATGTCATATTCACAGGTGTAATGTGTTAACTAAGAAGATGCAATTTACCCTAATTAGAAGCATTACAAGGTAGACACCATATGCAACATGCAACCACATATCACACTGCCAAGTAAGAGCAAGCACATGCGATGGTGGTGTAGGGGAATTGCGGTCATCAACTAGAGAGCTACGTTGACTATCTTAATTTAGCCTTGCCGTTTCTTGAGAATCATGTGGGGAGGATGACACTGCACTCTTTAAACGAGTAGCGCGTCTCACAATAACCCACTAGGGTGACTGTCTCATCATAAGAGATTGATGAGGGATACAAAAGAGCGTTAGTTTGATGTACAAACATGATTAATAGACATATGTAGTATGTATCAAAAACAAGAAGGCATGTCATTATCAAAGGTATAATGTATAAAGTAAGTAGATGCAATTTACCCAAATTGGAAGCAATACAAGCTAGACACCATATGCAACATGCAACCACATTTGACAGCACGAAGTTAAAGCAAGCACCTGGGATGGTTGTGTGTGGCAATTGAGATCATCAACTGCAGAGCTACATTTACTATCTCCATCTGCTGACACCACACCCTTTAGAGCACTGAAACGCTTAGTGCTTATCTTCGAATTACACTGGAGCGACTTCTGTCTTTTCTTTTGTGTATTCATCAACACCACGTTAGAGTCTGAAATCCCCAGGCATAAAAAAACTATAGTGTGAGTATGGGTGAAGTGTGTGCACAAGTAGTATAGTGTAAAAGTACTAGCAGATAGTAGATCGGTGAGAAATAAATGACGGGGGACATATGATAGCTCTACAACATACATGGCACACGAAATTACTAGATTCTAGAATTTTGAAACATGAGCACAGGGATGACTGGGAAATGCAGATGCTCCTCCAGCACACCACAATGTGTGGTCCTATGAAAATAGAAGTCGACTGAAAACAAATAGGTCAGTCCATTTTTTCTGCACCGTCCGATGTACAAAGAACGGGCAGATCGCCTTCATCTACCTCCAGCCAGTCAGTGTTGACGATCTTCCTCGAAATGCCAACGACCACCGGCCCAGTCCCCTGCCCCCGCCCTCCCCTTGACCTCACCGCACCACCTTGCTTGGCACCGCCCCCGGACATCCCTTCAAGCCCCGCCGACCTCTAGATCGGGCGCAAGCAGCTCCTGTGCCCCACAACCCTATGATAGACACCGATGTGCCGCTTCCCCAGTGAACAGGCGGACAAGGTGCTCCGCGTGCCTAAGTAGCTGCTGCTACTTGTAATTGTGATTCAGCTAACCCTGAATTGAACTCCAGGCAGGCTACTGACCTCTAGACAAGGTGAAATAGTAAATGGGAGGAAACCTTGTGCATTTAGTATCACGAAAAATATGCAGTAAGAAGCGCTCAACTAGTTTCTTTCGTGGGATGAAGACGGTATGAGCAGAGCATGAATAAGGGAAGAGGAATACCTCTGTCTGCTGGCAGTACTTTGTCCTCCTTGTGTTTTTCCAACGATCTTCTTGTCATTCGCTGGAAACGAGAAGTTGTGGAGAATGGTGGAGCCTTGGACGAAACCATGGACAAGTTGTTGAGTCTGGTGCGGTGGCCGTCTGTCAGCGGCGGGGAAATAGATTCGAGGCGGCAAACAATGGCGTAGAAGGAACATCTCTGGTGTGGTCAACGGTTGCAACAGTGGAGCAACAGTGGTGAGGGGCAGGACGGCATGGTCGAATTGGTTCTCGTACGGAGCACGTCGGCGTCGTGGAGGCAGCTCTACCTCGGCTTCAGCTGCTAAGTCTTTGAGGATGTTGCAGTTGCGGTTGCGTTGGACGACGATGTCGAGGTACCGGCTCCGACGTGATGGAGGAGGGCGGTGGTGGATTGGGTAAGATGGGGTGGAGGAAGGAGGAGGCCGGGGTTTCACAGCTGGTGGAGAAGGCGTTTTAGCGCCCACGGAGTATGAATGGGGAAACAGAGGGACGGGGACTAAGGGGGGACAATGTTTCGGTTTGGGACGCACTTGTTTGAAATTTGGGGGAAGTTACAAACTTTTCTCCCATCTAAATTTCAGACATATTGCGGGTTGGGGGTAGGACAGTAATCTCAGGTGTCCCAAATGGTGGGCGGGATAGATTTTGGCCGAGCTCATGGGTTTTAGGCACCCACGGCGTATGAATGCTTCTCGGAGACGGTTGAAACTGACGTCTTGGTGAAGTTAGAAACCTACCCAATTTTGACCTTTAGACATTGGGCGATAGGCTACATGGGCCAGAGTCAGGACAGTAATTTCCTACCAGCAAACATTAGTCTCGCGCGGTTTCGGGTGACCAGAGGCTTATTTGCCGCTTCGTTCAATATTTGGGAGCAGAATCATTAACGTTTTTGGTTCTCTTGAATTGAACTTTCTAGATTTGTCAAACATCACAAATGTTGACTCCTGAAAATCCTAAAACTATGATTATTTTGGAATGGAGGGGGTACATTTGAATATACATTGTACATGAGTATATATTAAAAAATATGCAACTTACGTCAGTTCATGCATGGTTCTAGATATAATCTCCTTTGTTGCAAAAAAAATAGTTAGACATGCGTATGAATATATAGCATGTTCAAACGCACAACAAAGATTGATGCCCCCTTTTAGATCAGATTTAGAAATGCCATTATCTCGGAATCAAATAGATCAATGCACTTCCTATGAATTCGAATATTCGAAGCCCCCTTTATGTTGAATTCAACATGTATTCTATTTCATAGCTAGCAATTCGGAATGTATCCATGTAAGTGACAAGTGTATAAAGTGCTTCACACTAGCAACATGGAGTGCACTGATTAATGTTTATATATGAATTGCAAAAGCAATACATTGTCTGTATTTCAAACCGCTCTCACTCTATGGATCGATAATATGAAATAAAGACATGCACGTGCTAGAATTCAATAGAGTATGGGTGTCTGATAGACCAATTTTCGTTCATACACAAATTGCAAAATTCATGATCTCATCCAAAAATAATAATGTGGTTTATATTTTAATTTAATGCGTAGAACCGCCTTTTACACGTAGATGCACTATGCCTCGGCCCGTTCTCACACACGTGCTATATATCTCTCTATATAACGTATAAGTACACACACTTTATATACATCGGCACTTCTCTTTCACACATGCTCACAATCTCTCACGGGGTTTCGGGGGGTCTCGCGCACACACTCTCTATATAGCTCCCTCTCTCTTTCTGACTACTATGTACCACTCTTTTCACTAATCTCAGTTGGAAAACACTATTTTTCTCACATGCATATACACACACACAATCTCTACTAGCCTTCTGTACGCACATTTATGTGCCTACGTGTCTCTCACAAGCACATTATCTTTAGGCCTCTCTCGCACACATTGCACCTCCCATAGACACACCTCTCTCTTAGTAGTTGGCAGATATGATTCCATCAGGTCATTCGGTATGATATCCCTGACTGTTTGGCTAGATGGTAATACGAGGCAACGTTTTACCCAAGTCCGGGACCTTGTAGTTGAGGAAAAAGCCTACTCCTGGTACTATATATTAGTGACAGGGGTGTGTACAAAGTACATGTGAATACCAGGCATTGTGTGTGTGTATACTATTGAGGAACTAGCCCCAGGGCTTCAATAACATACTCGGGCCTAGGGTTACAAATCATCTATATCCAGCTTATCATCAGTGGGGATAGAGTCCTCCACGACTCTGGTAGTTTCGTCTTGTACGCCGAGTCCTCCACATGGGTCTTGGTATAATGTGTCTCGGTCCAACCTATGTGGCACAGAATGGAACCGACCCATGAGTCCTCATCTTGACCCACCACAATTAGAAATGACGTGCCCACCACACCACACACGCAATCGGCCACTAAGGAAATAAGCATATAAAATAGTACAATGTTATACATGAAAGTTAATTGCATGGTGCATCCAAAAAAAGTTGTTCTACATTGTGAATGTTTATATTTTCTCCTAAAATATTAGTCACAGGAAAGAGAAAACAAGGGCATATCTCTCCTTGTCTCCACCGGACACCCCCTCTTTCTACACCACTTTCACGTACGCACACAAACTATCTCTCGGCCCTCTAAAAGAATGCATGCCTGATGTCTACTACGCAACCTTCTTCTTATAGACGTTGTTGGGCCTCCAAGTGCAGAGGTTTGTAGGACAGTAGCAAATTTCCCTCAAGTGGATGACCTAAGGTTTATCAATCCGTGGGAGGCGTAGGTTGAATATGGTCTCTCTCAAACAACCCTGCAACCAAATAACAAAGAGTCTCTTGTGTCCCCAACACACCCAATACAATGGTAAATTGTATAGGTGCACTAGTTCGGCGAAGAGATGGTGATACAACTGCAATATGGATGGTAGATATGGGTTTTTCTAATCTGAAATTATAAAAACAGTAAGGTACCAAGTAATAAAAGTGAGCGTAAACGGTATTGCAATGCTAGGAAACAAGGCCTAGGGTTCATACTATAACTAGTGCGAGTTCTCTCAACAATAATAACATAATTGGATCATATAACTATCCCTCAACATGCAACAAAGAGTCACTCCAAAGTCACTAATAGCGGAGAACAAACGAAGAGATTATTGTAGGGTATGAAACCACCTCAAAGTTATTCTTTTGGATCGATCTATTCAAGAGTTCATACTAGAATAACACCTTAAGACACATATCAACCAAAACCCTAATGGCACCTAGATACTCCAATGTCACCTCAAGTATACATGGGTATAATTATATGATATGCATCAAAAAATCTCAGATTCATCTATTCATCCAACACAAAGTACATCAAAGAGTGCCCCAAAGTTTCTACCGGAGAGTCAAGACGAAAAAGTGTGCCAACCCCTATGCATAAGTTCACGAGCGGAACCCGCAAGTTGATCACCAAAACATACAGCAAGTGAATCACGTGAATATCCCAATGTCACCACAGATAAGCACATGCAAGACATACATCAAGTGTTCTCAAATCCTTAAAGACTCAATCCGATCAGATCACTTCAAAGGGAAAACTCAATACATTACAAGAGAGTAGAGGGGGAGAAACATCATAAGATCCAACTATAATAGCAAAGCTCGCGATACATCAAAATCGTACCATATCAAGAACACGAGAGAGAGAGAGAGAGAGAAATCAAACACATAGCTACTGGTACATACCCTCAGCCACGAGGGTGAACTACTCCCTCCTCATCATGGAGAGCGCCGGGATGATGAAGATGGCCACCGATGAGGGATTCCCCCTCCGGCAGGGTGCCAGAACAGGGTCCCGATTGGTTTTTTGTGGCTACATGTAACGCCCGGGTAATCAAGCTACAGTAATTCCATGCTAATGGTGCCACGTCACCACGATTACTGTTGCTAATCTACCGTTAGTTCGAAACCGAGTCAAGTTCAAAACCCAAATTAATGGCAACAACAAAAGTTTTCAAAAGTTGAAACAAAAATGTTCGGTGGGTGCCGAACATTACAAGGGTAATTATGGTGCAGCAAACACAATTTTACAAAATACCTAAATGGGCTAAACTAACTAAAACAGAAAAGGGAAATAAATAAAAGAAAGAAACTAACAAAAAAAAGAAAGACCCCCAACTGGGCCTCGGCCCAGCAGGCCATCGGGCCCCAGGCCGGCCCAGTCGCCCCCTACATAAGCCCCTCCCCACTCGGCCGAACCCTAGCGCCACCCCACGTCCCCCACTCGCTTCCACTCCCCTCCCCACATCGTTCTCCCCTCGCCCCCCCCCCCGATCCAGATCTGGATCGGGAAGGGGAAACAAACCGCGCGACCCCGTCGCCCCTGATCCTGCTCAACCCCGCAGCACCTCCCGCCAGCCACGCCCTGCTCCTCCCCCGAGCTCGCCTCTCCCTCCCCTACACCCACCTCTGTCGCCATTCCTGCGACAGAACCCTCCCCCGCAGACGCATCGCCAAGCACGACACCGCCCGTCGTCATCGCCGGCGCTAGGCGCCGCCTCGACCACGCCTCCCCACCGGACTGCCTCCCCGTCTACGATGCCGTCGTCTCCATCCTCCGCCCCAAGCCCCGTTGCCTCGAACCCTATGGCCCCCTGTGAGCCACCACCTCCCCTCCTCCCTTTCTCTGCTCACCACGCTTCGCTGTCGTGCCCCGCCCCCGCCGGCCACCGCGACCCCCCTGCCCTTGCTCGCGTGCCTGCGCACATCGCCGCGCACACCGCGTCCGGTCCCCGTGGTGCTGCACCTCCGCCTGCCTCTCTAATGTGCCCGCGCGCCCCGCCGCGGCCTCGTCCCCTCGCCACTCGCCCCACTCACCCCTGCCGGTGCCTGCTTCTTGCGCCAGCCGCCTTTGCCTTGTCGCGTCGCCCGCTCGCCGGTGCACCGGCGCCCGCGCCCGCCAGCTGCCCCGTCAGGTGTGCCCCTACGAGGGCCATCGCCCGTTCGGGCTGCACCCGATACCCGCACGCCCGCAAAGGCCCCTAGGGCCTATGACGAACAGGGCCCATGCCCAGAACAAAAATGTTGAAAAAAAGAGAATTGAAAATAATAATTAATAATAAAAAATAATTAACTAATTAACTAATTAATTAATTAATTAATTAATTAATTAACTTAATTAATTGTGTTTAACTAACCTAATCAGTGAACTAAACTAATTAAACTTGTTTAGTTAGTCATAGACAATGACAATAGGACCCACATGTCAGTTTGACTAGGTCAACTGACTAGTTGACCGCTGACACAATAATGACGTCATGCTGACATCACAAGTCACTGTTTTGGATAATTCGGATTTAAAAAAAATTAAATTAATTCTAGAAAATAGATAAATCTTTAAAAATTAATATAAAATAAACCATAACTCGGATTAAATTATTTTCAACATGAAAGTTGCTCAGAACGACGAGATGAATCCGGATACGCAACCCGTTCGTCCGCCACGCATCCCTAGCATAGCGAACATGCAACTTTTCCCCTCTGACTCCTCTGCCCGAAAACGCGAAACACCGAGGATAATTTCCCGGATGTTGCTCCCCTTCACCGGTACCAACTCGTAACGCGTTAGGGCACACCTAGCATCACGCTTTGTCATGTCATGCATTGTCATGCATTTTTTTGCATTATATTTATTGTTTCTTCCCCCTCTTCTCTCGCTAGACATCGAGACCGACGCCGCTGCTACCCAGTACAACTACGGTGTTGACGACCCCTCTCTCTTGCCAGAGCAACCAGGCAAGCCCCCCCTTTGATCACCAGATATCGCCTACTCTTTTCTCTACTGCTTGCATTAGAGTAGTGTAGCATGTTACTACTTTCCATTAATCCTATTCTGATGCATAGCCTGTCCTTGCTACTACTGTTGTTACCTTTACCTGCAATCCTAATGCTTAGTATAGGATGCTAGTTTATCATCAGTGGCCATACATTCTTGTCCATCTGCCATGTTATATTATCGGGCCGTGATCACTCGGGAGGTGATCACGGGTATATACTATATACTTTATACATGATACATGTGGTGACGAAAGATGGGTCGGCTTGTGGAGCACCCGCGAGTGATTCACGGATTGGGGGCTGAAAGGACCTTTGTCCCAACGGCCCTCTATGTGGATCTTTGTGGCGAAGCGACAGGGCAGGTTGTGACCACCTAGGAGAGAGGTGGGCCTGGCCCTGGTCGGTGTTCTTAGATACTTAACACGTTTAACGAGATCTTGGTATTTGATCTGAGTCTTGCTACTGGCCTATACGCACTAACCATCTATGCGGGGACAGTTATGGGCACTCGACGTCGTGGTATCAGCCGAAGCCTTTGTGACGTCAGCGACTAAGTGGCACGCGCCGGATTGGACCGTAAGCCTGCTCTTGTATTAAGGGGGCTAGTTCTGCTTCCGGCCGCGTACGCAACATGCAGGTGTGCAATGGGCGATGGGCCCAGACCCCTGCGCCATAGGATTTAGACTGGCGTGCTGACCTCTATGTTGTGCCTAGGTAGGGCTGTGACGTGTTGATCTTCCGAGGCCGGGCATGACCCAGGAAAGTGTGTCCGGCCAAATGGGATCGACCGTGTTGGGATATGTGGTGCACCCCTGCAGGGAAGTTAATCTATTCGAATAGCCGTGATCTTCGGTAACAGGACGACTTGGAGTTGTACCTTGACCTTATGACAACTAGAACCGGATACTTAATAAAACACACCCTTCCAAGTGCCAGATACAACCGGTGTTCGCTCTCTCACAAGGCAACAAGGGGAAGATCATCGGTTAGGATTATGCTATACGATGCTACTTGGAGGTCTTTAGTCTACTCTCTTCTACATGCTGCAAGACGAGGCTGCCAGAAGCGTAGTCTTCGAAAGGACTAGCTATCCCCCCGTATCCCGGCTTTCTGCAGTTCAGTCCACATATAATAGCCTTATTCCAGTTGATACCAATGCATACATATGTAGTGTAGCTCCTTGCTTGCGAGTACTTTGGATGAGTACTCACGGTTGCTTTCTCCTTCTCTTCCCTCTATCCTTTCTACCTGGTTGTCGCAACCAGATGTTGGAACCCAGGAGCCATGCGCCACCGTCGACGACGACTCCTACTACACCGGAGGTGCCTACTACTACGTGCTGCCCGCTGACGACGACCAAGAGTAGTTAGGAGCATCCCAGGCAGGAGGCCTGCGCCTCTTTCAATCTGTATCCCAGTTTGTGCTAGCCTTCTTAAGGAAAACTTGTTTAACTTATGTCTATAGTCAGATATTGTTGCTTCCGCTGACTCGTCTATGATCGAGCTCTTGTATTAGAACCCTCGAGGCCCCTGGCTTGTAATATGATGCTTGTATGACTTATTTTATTTGTAGAGTTGTGTTGTGATATCTTCCCGTGTGTCCTTGATCTTGATCGTACACATTTGCATGCATGATTAGTGTACTGTCAAATCGGGGGCATCACAAGTTGGTATCAGAGCCGACTGCCTGTAGGAATCCCCCTTCCACACTCCTTGGCCGAAGTTGAGTCTAGACATTACAAAAACTTTTACTAACATGGCCGTGTGCCTTACGGGCCCACATCGCCATCTGGGTGGTATTAGGCTCTTTTACTCCTCGATCCTTACTCTCGGACTTTGAACTCTCTCCTACTCGGGTTAAACTATTTTACTAACTCTAACACTAAGATCCGTGACCATGTTCACCCCAAAGTTGGATAAGCCCTAGTTATTCTTTAGAGTAGTATTTGAACATTATCCACATTGTCATTTGACTCCTTTGAAAACATCTTTGTTTTCAGATGGAACTCACGAGGCAGGTCATGCGCCACACGACGGCCATTGGTGCCTCAGGATCACCTGCTGTGTTGGTTGAGATGATGACCTATCTGGGTTATCGTTGGCACCCTGAGTACACCGTCTATGAGGAGTATCAGGACTTCAACCAGGAGCAGTACCGTGCCATCGTCCACCTCTACTCTCGGGAGTATGACTCCACTACCGTGTTGCACACTGCTCATGGTGTTGGAGTGACTATCGATATGGCGGTCCACGATGCTGCTTATGCTGCTTTGATACGTCTTCGTGGAGAGTATCAGGAGTTGGATACCTCCCCCTTCAGGCACATTGCTATCGCATCCGATGTTGGTGCGGAGGAATACTACACTGCTGCCTACTCCACTGTCACCCGAGAGCCCTTCTACCATCAGAACCTGGTTCTGCATGCTGATGGGATGGATAGAGCTAACCGAGCTCTTTGCCACGAGCTGTACACCACCCGTCAGCACCTGTATCGTGCCATGACGCTGTTGCACCCCTCTGTCTGCTCTGGTGATCTGTCGCGTTCTGCGATCTACCCTGCCCGGACCATCATGCCCCAGGGCGTCGGCTGGCCAGATGTGGGAGGCTACTCTCCTGCATTGGGTCCTCTCCTGCCACCTGCGCATCGGGTTCCGTGCCAGAGTATCCGCGGACCCCAGGCTACTCGCGTGGAGGTCTTCCCTTCGCATCACTACCAGCTGTCGGGCTACACCTACCTCCGCAGTACCGCATGGGACTGATGTAGACTTGCTTGTTAGTGTTAGATGCATTCGCCGCGAGCCTGTGTGCCGCCTATGATGTCTTAGCCTGTGTACCGAACTCTGTGTAACGAACTCTATGCATGATATCTTTTGTAAGATATGCCGACTACTATGTAGTATCTATCGTGCTGCTTTCGTTGTGCATGTTTCATCATGAATGATTCTTGTCTTTGCAAATTTCTCAATGCTTAACTACCCCTGTTATATATTAGCAGGATGCTTAGACCAGGTGGTCGTGGTCATGGTGGCAACGCCCCACCACCGCCTGAGTACATGGCTAGGATGATGCAACAGTTTGAACTGAATCGTCAGTTCATGGAGAATATTATGGCTCAGTTTCCTCGCCCCAATATGAACCAGTAACCAACCCAAGTGACTCTGCAGGATTTCATGCACCTCAACCCAACCGTGTACCGCAGCTCAACTCAGCCTCTGGATGCTGACGACTGGCTCCGTGACATCACCTATGAGATGGAGTCTGCTGATGTAGCCCCTGCCAGCTATGTCACCTTTGCTTCCTTCTTCTTGAAAGGACCCGCAGCTCAATGGTGGGATAGCCACAGGCGTACTCTGCCAGCTGGAACAATCATCACCTGGCCAGACTTCCAAGCTGCCTTCCGTGCTCGCTTCATTCCTCAGGGAGTCATGGACCGGAAGAAGCGTGAGTTCCGCAACCTCACCCAAGGCAACAAAACTGTGGAAGCTTATCAGCGGGAGTTTCTGGACTTGTCCCGCTATGCTGAAGAGGACATTGCAACTGATGCACGCAGACAGGAGAAGTTCCGTGATGGCCTTCAAGCTGACATCAAGCTCGCACTTCTAATGCATGACTTTGCTGATTTCGCCACTCTGGTGAACAAAGCCATCAATGTCGAAACTGGTCTGCAGGAATACCAGAGCTCTAACAGGCGCAACCGTGACACGGGCTCATCTTCGGGCCCGTCTTCGCAGAAGCGCAAGATATGGATTCCCAACAGCATGTACCAGCCGAATGCACCTGCCCCAAGGCAGACCTATGCTGCACCTCGTCTGCCTGCTCCACCAACTAGGCAGCCAAGACTTCCAACTCCACCACCATAAGCTCCTGTTCCCACTCCCAATAATGGTCTCTGCTACAAGTGTGGTCAGCCAGGTCACCGTGCTAGGGATTGCAATCAGAACCAGAATCAACTGGCCCTCCCCACAGCTGGCCGTGGAAGCAACCAGCCTCGCAACAACAATGCCAAGTCTTATGGTCGTGTTCATGCCAACCACGTTGATCTCAATGAAGTTCTAGACCAGCCCGCTACCGTGATGGGTACACTCCTCGTAAACTCAGTACCCGCATCTGTTTTATTCGATTCAGGAGAATCGCATTCATTCATGTCAGAAGATTTTGCATACAAGCATGACGTTAAATGTGAGGAGATGAACACTTTGGTATTGGTAAAAACCCCCGTGGGACAATGTCAAACCTCACTGGTTGGCATCGATGTCCTCATGGAAATCGAAGGGCTGGAATTCTATGCCTCTCCCATTATCCTGAAGTCGTCTAACATCGACCTCATTCTGGGAATGGATTGGTTGAAAGCGCATACTGCTTCTATAGTTTGCACCACTAAGGTCGTCCATCTGCCACACCCTTCTGACGAAATAATAGCTTACCAAGCTCATCTAGTTTAGAACACCGAGGCACGACTTTATGCCTTGAATGCGTTGAACGCTGCACCACTCGAGGGCATTGAAAACATTCCCGTCGTTCATGAATTCCAAGACGTCTTCCCAGAAGAACTTCCAGGGATTCCCCCTGCTAGAGCTGTCGAATTCATCATCGACTTGAAACC
This sequence comes from Triticum urartu, assembly GCF_003073215.2. NCBI lineage: Eukaryota > Viridiplantae > Streptophyta > Magnoliopsida > Poales > Poaceae > Triticum > Triticum urartu. The sequence continues at coordinate 153,898,649 of NC_053026.1, read as the reverse complement.
CGGCACCACCCCTATAGCTAAACGACCCTATAAGATGCCGCCGCATGAACTCATTGAGCTTAAGGAGGAAATCGACAAATCTCTTGTCAAAGGTTTCATTCGCCCAAGTTGCTCTCCTTGGGGAGCATCTTCTCTCTTTGTTAAGAAAAAGGATGGGACAAATCGATTAGTCCAAGACTACCGTCCTATAAACCAAGCTACCATTCAGAATAAATATCCTCTTCCTCGGATCAATGATCTTTATGATCAACTGGCTGGCTCATCAGTGTTCTCCAAACTCGATTTGAGGCTAGGTTACCACCAGATCCATGTTCGTGAAGAGGATATCCCAAAAACCGCCTTCGTGACTCGGTATGGATCATACGAGTACACCGTCATGTCATTCGGCTTAACGAATGCTCCCGCCACCTTCTCTCGTCTGATGAACTATATATTCATGGATTACCTCGACAAGTTCGTCGTGGTTTATCTGGACGATATCCTTGTATTTTCCAAGAACGAGGAAGAACATGCTGGACATCTTCGTCTGGTGCTAGAAAACCTTCGAGAGCACCAACTGTATGCTAAGTATTCCAAGTGTGAATTCTGGCTCCCCGAAGTAACCTATCCTGGGCATGTCATCTCCAAGGATGGTATTGCCATCAACCCTGAACGAGTTCAGGCTATTCTCGATTGGACTCCTCCGAAGAATGTCAAGCAAGTCCGAAGTTTTCTCGGTCTCGCCAGCTATTGCCGTCGATTCGTCAAGAACTTCTCCAAGATTGCCAGGCCTCTGACTAATCTGTTGCATAAGGGTGTCAAGTTTGAATGGACAGACAAGTGTCAGGAAAGTTTTCAGGCGCTCAAAGACAAGTTGACCTCTGCCCCCATGCTTTCTCCACCTGATACTAAGAAGGACTTCGTCATTTACTGCGGCGCTTCCCGTCAAGGATTAGGCTGTGTCCTAATGCAAGAGCGCAGAGTGATTGCTTATGCCTCTCGTCAACTGCGCGCTCACGAAGAAAACTACCCGGTTCACGACCTCGAGCTTGCTGCTGTCATTCATGCACTAAAGTAGTGGCGACATTAGCTTCTCGGTAATCGTTGCGAGATCTTCACCAACCACCAAAGTCTGAAGTATCTGTTTACTCAGCCAGATCTGAACCTCCGCCAGCAGAGATGGATGGAGACTGTTGCAGACTTTGACGTGGCTATATCTTATACCCCCGGCAAGGCTAATGTAATGGCTGATGCCTTGAGCCGCAAGTCTTACTGCAACCACCTCCAGGTTCACCAAGTTCAGCCCTCGCTTGTCGAAGAATTTAGAAAGCTGAACCTCCATATTGTTCCTCCTGGAGCACTCGCTCCCCCACCCCCGGAGTTCCGCAAGATGAATCTTCTTGTTGTTACTAAGGGTTCTCTAAATACCCTGGCTGTCGTACCAGATCTTGTAGCTGGTATAAAGACTATTCAAGGTTATGACTCTGAAGTCCATAAGATTAAACGCCATCTAGCAGAAGGAAAGCCCTCATTCTTCACTATCGCCGATGATGGCACCTTGTATTTCAAAGGCCGCCTAGTGGTACCATGTTCAAAGAAAAACCTGGATAAGACTAAAAGGGTTATGCAAGAAGCCCATGATACGCCTCTGTCCATCCATCCTGGTAGTACAAAGATGTACCAGGATATTCGTCAAAGATTCTGGTGGTCTAATATGAAGCAGGACATTGCTCGTTATGTTGCTGAGTGTGACGTTTGTCGCCGAATCAAAGCAGAGCATGAAAGGCCTGCTGGAACTCTGCAACCTATCTCTATTCCTGAATGGAAATGGGACCATGTTGAAATGGACTTCGTCACTGGATTTCCCAAATCGCAGAAAGGTAATGATGCTATTCTTGTCGTCATTGACCGGCTTTCCAAAGTTGCCCATTTTTTGGCGGTCAAAGAGATAATCACTGCTAGTCAGCTTGCTACTCTCTACATGGCCAGAATTGTTTCATTTCACGGTATTCCACTGGTTATCAGTTCAGACCATGGCAGCTTATTCACTTCAAGGTTTTGGGCGAGTTTCCAAGAAGCTATGGGAACTCATCTGTCGTTCAGTACTGCGTTTCATCCTCAGTCGCAAGGACAGGTTGAACGTGTCAACCAAGTTCTCGAAGATATGCTTCGAGCTTGTGTAATATCATTCGGCAAGAAATGGGAGGAATCTCTTCCATATGCCGAGTTCTCTTATAATAATAGCTATCAAGCTAGTCTGAAGATGTCCCCCTTCGAAGTGCTATATGGACGAAAGTGTCGAACCCCTCTGAACTGGTCAGAAACGGGGGAACGTCCACTCTTCGGTCCGGATATTATCCAACAGGCCGAAGAACAAGTTCGCATTATTCGCGAGAATCTCAAGACTGCTCAGTCACATCAGAAAAGTCAGTATGACCATCATCACCAAGACATGGTCTATCAACCTGGCGAAAAGGCTTATCTTCGAGTTACACCAATGAAGGGTGCTCACCGCTTCGGGATCAAGGGCAAGCTAGCTCCTCGCTATATCGGTCCCTTCACTATTCTCGAAAGGCGTGGAAAAGTGGCATATCAACTGGAGCTTCCGTCGAACCTTTCTCAGGTTCACGATGTGTTCCATGTGTCACAACTCCACCGTTGCTTCAAGGATCCAATCCGAGCAATGGATCATGAAGTGCTTGAATTGCAACAGGACCTCTCCTATAAAGAGCATCCGGTCCGCATTCTCGACCAAGCTGAACGCCGCACACGTCAGAAGGCGATCAAGTTCCTCAAAGTCCAGTGGTCGAATCACTCTGAAGACCAAGCCACTTGAGAACGCGAGGACCGCCTGCGTGATGAATACCCCGCACTGTTTCCTTCTACCTCCTAAAATCTCGGGACGAGATTTCTTGTAGTGGAGGAGTTTTGCAACGCCCGGGTAATCAAGCTACAGTAATTCCATGCTAATGGTGCCACGTCACCATGATTACTGTTGCTAATCTACCGTTAGTTCGAAACCGAGTCAAACCGAGTCAAGTTCAAAACCCAAATTAATGGCAACAATAAAAGTTTCCAAAAGTTGAAACAAAAATGTTCGGTGGGTGCCGAATATTACAAGGGTAATTATGGTGCAGCAAACACAATTTTACAAAATACCTAAATGAGCTAAACTAACTAAAACAGAAAAGGGAAATAAATAAAAGAAAGAAACTAACAAAAAAAAGACCCCCAACTGGGCCTCGGCCCAGCAGGCCATCAGTCCCCAGGCCGGCCCAGTCGCCCCCTGCATAAGCCCCTCCCCCCTCGGCCGAACCCTAGCGCCACCCCACGTCCCCCACTCGCTTCCACTCCCCTCCCCACGTCATTCTCCCCTCGCCCCCCTCCCCCCGATCCAGATCTGGATCGGGAAGGGGAAACAAACCGCGCGACCCTGTCGCCCCTGATCCCGCCCGACCCCGCAGCACCTCCCGCCAGCCACGCCCTGCTCCTACCCCGAGCTCGCCTCTCCCTCCCCTACACCCACCTCTGTCGCCATTCCTGCGCCAGAACCCTCCCCCGCCGACGCATCGCCAAGCACGACGCCGCCCCTCGTCATCGCCGGCGCTAGGCGCCACCTCGACCACGCCTCCCCACCGGACTGCCTCCCCGTCTACGACGCCGTCGTCTCCGTCCTCCGCCCCAAGCCCCGTTGCCTCGAACCCTACGGCCCCCTGTGAGCCGCCACCTCCCTTCCTCCCATTCTCTGCTCACCACGCTTCGCCGTCATGCCCCGCCCCCGCCGGCCACCGCGACCCCCCTGCCCTTGCTCGCGCGCCTGCGCACATCGCCGCGCACACCGCGTCCGGTCCCCGTGGTGCTGCACCTCCGCCTGCCTCTCTGATGTGCTCGCGCGCCCCGCCGCGGCCTCGTCCCCTCGCCACTCGCCCCACTCACCCCTGCCGGCGCCTGCTTCTTGCGCCGGCCGCCTTCGCCTTGCCGTGTCGCCCGCTCGCCGGTGCACCGGCGCCCGCGCCCGCCAGCCGCCCTGTCGGGTGCGCCCCTGTGAGGGCCATCGCCCGTTCGGGCTACACCCAATACCCTCACGCCCGCAAAGGCCCCTAGGGCCTATGACGAACGGGGCCCATGCCCAGAACAAAAATGTTTAAAAAAAGAGAATTAAAAATAATAATTAATAATAATAATAAAATTAATTAATTAATTAATTAATTAATTAAAGAATTAATTAACTTATTTAATTGTGTTTAACTAACCTAATCAATTAACTAAACTAATTAAACCTGTTTAGTTAGTCACAGACAATGACAGTAGGACCCACATGTCAGTTTGACTAGGTCAACTGACTAGTTGACCGCTGACACAATAATGACGTCATGCTGACATCACAAGTCACTATTTTGGATAATTCGGATTTTAAAAAAAATAAATTAATTCTAGAAAATAGATAAATCTTTAAAAATTAATATAAAATAAACCGTAACTCGGATTAAATTATTTTCAACATGAATGTTGCTCAGAACGACGAGACGAATCCGGATACGCAACCCGTTCGTCTGCCACGCATCCCTAGCATAGTGAACACACAAATTTTCCCCTCCGACTCCTCTGCCCGAAAACGCGAAACACCGGGGATAATTTCCCGGATGTTCCTCCCCTTCACCGGCACCACCTCGTAACGCGTTAGGGCACACCTAGCATCACGCTTTGTCGTGTCATGCATCGTCATGCATTTGTTTGCATTATATTTATTGTTTCTTCCCCCTCTTCTCTCGCTAGACATCGAGACCGACGCCGCTGCTACCCAGTACGACTACGGTGTTGACGACTCCTCTCTCTTGCCAGAGCAACCAGGCAAGCCCCCCCCTTTGATCACCAGATATCGCCTACTCTTTTCTCTACTGGTTGCATTAGAGTAGTGTAGCATGTTACTGCTTTCCGTTAAACCTATTCTGATGCATAGCCTTTCCTTTCTACTACTGTTGTTACGTTTACCTGCAATCCTAATGCTTAGTATAGGATGCTAGTTTATCATCAGTGGCCATACATTCTTGTCCGTCTGCCATGCTATATTATCGGGCCGTGATCACTCGGGAGGTGATCACGGGTATATACTATATACTTTATACATGATACATGTGGTGACGAAAGACGGGTCGGCTTGTGGAGCACCCGCGAGTGATTCACGGATTGGGGGCTGAAAGGACCTTTGTCCCAACGGCCCTCTGTGTGGATCTTTGTTGCGAAGCGACAGGGCAGGTTGTGACCACCTAGGAGAGAGGTGGGCCTGGCCCTGGTCGGTGTTCGCGGATACTTAACATGTTTAACTAGATCTTGGTATTTGATCTGAGTCTGGCTACTGGCGTATACGCACTAACTATCTACGCGGGGACAGTTATGGGCACTCGACGTCGTGGTATCAGCCGAAGCCTTCGTGATGTCAGCGACTGAGTGGCGCGCGCCAGATTGGACCGTAAGCCTGCTCTTGTATTAAGGGGGCTAGTTCTGCTTCCGGCCGCGTACGCAACGTGCAGGTGTGCAATGGGCGATGGGCCCAGACCCCTGCGCCATGGGATTTAGACCGGCGAGTTGACCTCTCTGTTGTGCCTAGGTAGGGCTGTGACGTGTTGATCTTCCGAGGCCGGGCATGACCCAGGAAAGTGTGTCCGACCAAATGGGATCGAGCGTGTTGGGATATGTGCTGCACCCCTGCAGGGAAGTTAATCTATTCGAATAGCCATGATCTTCGGTAACAGGACGACTTGGAGTTGTACCTTGACCTTATGACAACTAGAACCGGAATACAACCGGTGATCGCTCTCTCACAGGGCGACGAGGGGAGGATCATCGGTTAGGATTATGCTATACGATGCTACTTGGAGGTCTTCAGTCTACTCTCTTCTACATGCTGCAAGACGAGGCTGCCATAAGTGTTGTCTTCAAAAGGACTAGCTACCCCCCCTTATCCCGGCTTTCTGCAGTTCAGTCCACATATAATAGCCTTATTCCAGTTGATACCAATGCATACATATGTAGTGTAGCTCCTTGCTTGCGAGTACTTTGGATGAGTACTCACGGTTGCTTTCTCCTTCTCTTCCCTCTATCCTTTCTACCTGGTTGTCGCAACCAGATGCTGGAGCCCAGGAGCCAGACGCCACCGTCGACGACGACTCCTACTACACTGGAGGTGCCTACTACTATGTGCCGCCCGCTGACGACGACCAGGAGTAGTTAGGAGGATCCCAGGCAGGAGGCCTGCGCCTCTTTTGATCTGTATCCTAGTTTGTGCTAGCCTTCTTAAGGAAAACTTGTTTAACTTATGTCTATACTCAGATATTGTTGCTTCCGCTGACTCGTCTATGATCGAGCTCTTGTATTCGAGCCCTCGAGGCCCCTGGCTTGTAATATGATGCTTGTATGACTTATTTTATTTGTAGAGTTGTGTTGTGATATCTTCCCGTGAGTCCTTGATCTTGATCGTACACATTTGCATGCATGATTAGTGTACGGTCAAATCGGGGGCATCACACTACAGAGGCTTGCGGCGGCGGAACTCCCGATCTATTATGTTCCCCGAAGTTTTTAGGGTATATGGACATATATAGGCGAAAGAAGTCAGTCCAGGGAGCCACGAGGGTGGGGGGAGCGCCCAGGGGGGTAGGGTGCGCCTCCCTGCCTCGTGGCTTCCTCGAAGCTTCCCTGACGTCTACTCCAAGTCTCCTGGATTGCTTCCGGTCCAAAAATAACACTCCCGAAGGTTTCATTCCATTTGGACTCCGTTTGATATTCCTTTTCTTCGAAAGAGTGAAATAGGCAAGAAAACAACAATTTGGGCTGGGCCTCGGGTTAATAGGTTAGTCCCAAAAACAATATAAAAGTGTTTAGTAAAGCCACTAAACATCCAAAACAGATAATATAATAGCATGAATACTTTATAAATTATAGATACGTTGGAAACGTATCAGCATCCCCAAGCTTAATTCCTGCTCGTCCTCGAGTAGGTAAATGATAAAAGAAATAATTTATGAAGTGTGAATGCTAGCAGGTGCACAAGTTTGATCAATGATAATTTCAATCACCTTTTCTAACATCATTATATATCATAACAGTAGCTCAACTCATAAGACTTCTCATGATCAAGTAACAAACTATTCACATGTTAAAGTATAGATCATAAACTTTCTTGAGAAGTAACAAACTGTGTTATTAGTCATCAAACAATTACAATTCATCTTATTTTCAGGAAGAGTCTATGTCAGAACTTTGATTCAGCAAACTTCACATACTCAACTCTCATTTAGTCTTTCACAATTGCTAACACTCACGCAATATTTATGGGTTCAAAGTTTTAACCAGAGACAGAGAAAGATAGGGGCTTATAGATTTGCCTCCCAACCTTTTACCTCAAGGGTAATGTCAACAATAATAGTTCATGATGCCTTACATCCAACTGGATATATATATATCAGGATCTTTCCAACACAATGTGCTTGCCAAAGGATAAAATGTAAAAAGGAAAGGTGAAGATCACCACGACTCTTGCATAAGGTAAAAGACAAGAATAAAAGATAGGCCCTTCGCAGAGGGAAGCAGAGGTTGTCATGCGCTTTTATAGTTGGATGCACAAAATCTTAATGCGAAAGAACATCACTTTATATTTCCACTTGTGATAGGGACCTTTATTATGCAGTCCGTCACTTTTATTACTTCCACATCACAAGATCGTATAAAGCTTATTTTCTCCACACTAATATATCATACATATTTAGAGAGCAATTTTTATTGCATGCACCGATGACAACTTACTTGAAGGATCTTACTCAATCCATAGGTAGGTATGGTGGACTCTCATGGCAATACTGGTTTAAGGGATGTTTTGGAGCAAAAGTAGTATCTCTACTTGGTGCAAAGAATTTGTCTTGCATGAGGGGGAAAGGCAAGCTGAACATGTTGGATGATCCATGACAATATACTTTATTTCAGATATAAGAAAACATAACCCACTATGTTGTCTTCCTTGTCCAACATCAACCTTTTAACATGTCATATTTTAATGAGTTCTCACAATTACAAGAGATGTCCAAGATAGTACATTTATATGTGAAATGTCTCTTCCTTCAATATTCTTTCATGAATTGTTCAAATGACCAATACAATGTTTGCTAACCTTCAATAAATTTACCACCTCTACTTCTTATATGTGAAGTCATTACTCCCCATGGAATAAGTATACGAAACATATATAAATTTCAGATTTATGATATTCAAATAATTCAACTATTTACTCATAGGATATAAGTGAAGCACACGAGTAAATGACAAACTACTCCAAAAAGATATAAGTGAAGATCAATGAGTAGTTAAATAATTATTTAGCTATGTGAAGACTCTCCCATTTAAGGATTTCAGATCTTGAGATATTATTCAAACAGAAATCAAAACAAAATAAAACGACAATTCAAGGATATCACTCATCATGTGAAGAAGCAAAAACTTAGGATCAACCGATACTAGCTGATAGTTGTCGAAGAAGAAAGGTGGGATGCCAACCGGGACATCCCCAAGCTTAGATGCTTGAGAATTCTTGAAATATTACCTTGGGATTCCTTGTGCATCCACAAGCTTGAGATTTTTTGTCTCCTTAATTCCTCTCATATCACGGCCTGCCTAAATCTCAAAAGCTTCATCCGCACAAAACTCAACAAGGACTCGTGAGATAAGTTAGTATAAACCAATGCAAAAACCTTATCATACTGTATTGTAGAAAATCACTAAAATTATTATGAAACATTTCATACTAAATTCCTCTGCATATTTAATAGTCCTATCCTCAAATAGAATCATTAAGCAAGCAAACATATGCAAACAATGCAAACATAACAGCAATCTGCCTAAACAGGACAGTCTGTAAAGAATGCAGCAAGATCCATACTTCCCTAGCTCCAAAAATTATGAAAGAAAATTTCCACTGTAGTAAATTTATCAGTGCTTATTATGCAAAAGGTTTCAACATTTTATCACATTCTGAATTTTCTAGGGAATTTTTGCAACAGTGGTAAACTTTCTGTTTTCAAACAGCAACATGTAGACTTGTAAAATAGGCATAGTAAAGGCTATCAATGCCACTTTTATTGAAATAAAAGATGCAAAACATTTTCCTAAATAAAAGCAAGCAAATACTAACAAAGTAAATTGACGCTCCAAGCAAAACACATATCATGTGGTGAATAAAAATATAGCTCCAAATAAAGTTACCGATGAACGAAGACGAAAGAGGGGATGGCATCCGGGACATCCCCAAGCTTAGGCTCTTTTTTGTCCTTGAATATTTCCTTGAGGTGCCTTGGGAATCCCCAATATTAGGCTCTTGCCACTCCTTATTCCATAGTCCATCGAATCTTTACCCAAAACTTGAAAACTTCACAACACAAAACTTAACAGAAAACTCGTAAGCTCTGTTAGTATAAGAAAGTAAATCACCAATTTTGTTACTGTTGTGAACTCATTCTAAATTCATATTGGTGTAATATCTACTGTATTACAACTTCTCTTATGGTTCATACCCTCCGATACTACTCATAGATTCATCAAAATAAGCAAACAACACAATGAAAACAGATTCTATCAAAAACAGAACAGTCTGTAGTAATCTGTAGGTTCCGAATACTTATGTAACCCCAAAAATTCTGAAATAAATTTGTGGACCTGAGGAATTTGTCTATTAATCATACTAAAAAAGAATCAACCTAATCTCACTCTCAAGTAAAATATGGCAGCAAATCTCGTGAGCGCTAAAGTTTCTGTTTTTTACTGCAAGATCGCAAAGACTTCACCCAAGTCTCCCCAAAGGTTCTACTTGGCACAAACACTAATGAAAACATAAAACCACATCTAACCAGAGGCTAGATGAATTATTTATTCCTAAACAGGAGAAAATATCAAGCAACAAAAATAAAATTGGGTTGTCTCCCAACATGCGCTATCGTTTAACGCCCCTAGCTAGGCATGATGAGTTCAATGATGCTCACATAAAAGATAAGAATTGAAACATAAAGAGAGCATCATGAATAATATGACTAGAACATTTAAGTCTAACCCACTTCCTATGCATAGGGATTTTGTGAGCAAACAACTTGTGGTAACAAGAATCAACTTGCATAGGAAGGTAAAACAAGCAAATCTTCAAGATTTTCAACACATAGAGAGGAAACTTGATATTATTGCAATTCCTACAAGCATATGTTCCTCCATCATAATAATTTTCAGTAGCATCATGAATGAATTCAACAATATAACTATCACATAAAGCACTATTTTCATGATGCACAAGCATAGAAATTTAGTTACTCTCCACATAAGCAAAATTCTTCTCATTCGGAATACTGGGAGTAAACTCAACGAAATAACTATCATGTGAGGAATAATCAAATTGAAAGTTAAAATCATGATGACAAGTTTCATGGATATCATTATTTTTTCTAGCATACAAGTCATCACAATAATCATCATAGATAGCAACTTTTTTTTCATAATAAATTGGAACCTCTTCCAAAAATAGTGGATTCATCACTAAATAAAATCATGACATCTCCAAATCCACTTTCATAATTATCACAATAAGATTCAACATCCTCCAAAATAGTGGGATCATTACTTCCTAAAGTTGACACTCTTCCAAACACACTTTCATAAATATAATCATCATAAGTAGGAGGCATCCTATCATCATAATAAATTTGCATATCAAAACTTGGGAGACTACAAATATCATCTTCATTAAACATAGCATCCCCAAGCTTGGGACTAACATTAATTGCAGCAAATACATTTTCAAACATGTCATTCTCATCAAACATAGCATCCCCAATCTTGGGCCTTTTCATATCATAAGCATAATCACAATCATCATTAATAGTATGGATTGCACCAATAGTATAACAATTATCATCATCACAATGAGTAATAGGAGCAACATCATTTGGGAGGGATACAATTTTACCTTTGCTTATCCGTCTTTTCTTTTTCTTCTTCACATCATGTGTGGGTTTAATCCTCTTTTTGGAGCTCCTTATCAATGAGATTGGTTGAATAGGAGGCTCCTCCTCGTTACCTGATTCATAATAAGAAATAATAGGAGAATATTGGGAAGTCTCTTCCCTTTCATTAGTATTCTCTTGATCTTCCATTTGTTTTCTTGTCTTTATGTAATTGGCAATATAAGGATTTTCAATGCAATTCACCGCACAATACATAAAAATTTCTTCTAGATCAAAATCAAGAAATCTATCAAGATTAAATTTTGGAATACCCTCAGTTATACGTTTCATTTCTTCATACCCCAAAAGAAGACTAAGCTCTTTATGATGCTCAAGGGTAATCAAGTTATCACAATTTTTGGACACGATTTGATCATGAAACAAATAGCATCGGAGCTTTAAATGACCATGTTAATTGCAAAGTTCACACGGATGGCGATAAATATTGAATCTATCAACACAATCATCTAGCCTTTCTTGCAACCATTTAGTTTCCAAATACTTATGCCTCTTGCAAAATCTATCTTCCCTATTTGGTGTGTGCTTGCAATCTCTATGTATTCCACAAAAGTTGACATGCTTATAAGAGACATTTTCATCATGACTAGGTCAATCATCATTAGTACTATGGATATTCAAAGAGTTCATACTAATAACATTGCAATCATGCTCATCATTCAAAGATTTAGTGCCAAACATTATAATGCATTCTTCTTCTAACACTTTGGCACAATTATCGGAATCCTTATTTTCATGAAAGATATTAAAAAGACGAAGCATATGAGGTACCCTCAATTCCATTTTTTAAGTTTTCTTTTATAAACTAAACTAGTGATAAAATAAGAAACAAAAAGATTCGATTGCAAGATCTAAATATATACCATCAAGCGCTAACCTCCCCAGCAACGGTGCCAGAAAAGAGCTTGATGTCTACTACACAACCTTCTTCTTGTAGACGTTGTTGGGACTCCAAGTGCAGAGGTTTGTAGGACAGTAGCAAATTTCCCTCAAGTGGATGACCCAAGGTTTATCAATTCGTGGGACGCGTAGGTTGAAGATGGTCTCTCTCAAACAACCCTGCAACAAAATAACAATGAGTCTCTTGTGTCCCCAACACACCCAATACAATGGTAAATTGCATAGGTGCACTAGTTCGGCGAAGAGATGGTGATACAAGTGCAATATGGATGGTAGATATAGGTTTTTGTAATCTGAAATTATAAAAACAGCAAGGTAACAAGTAATAAAAGTGAGCGTAAACGGTATTTCAATGCTAGGAAACAAGGCCTAGGGTTCATACTTTCACTATTGCAAGTTCTGTCAACAATAATAACATAATTGGATCATATAACTATCCCTCAACATGCAACAAATAGTCACTCCAAAGTCACTAATATCGGAGAACAAATGAAGAGATTATTGTAGGGTACGAAACCACCTCAAAGTTATTCTTCCGGATCGATCTATTCAAGAGTTCGTACTAGAATAACACCTTAAGACACATATCAACCAAAACCCTAGTGTCACCTAGGTACTCCAATGTCACCACAAGTATCCGTGGGTATGATTATACGATATGCATCAAACAGTCTCAGATTCATCTATTCAGCCAACACAAAGTACTTCAAAGAGTTCTCCAAAGTTTCTACCGGAGAGTCAAGACAAAAACGTGTGCCAACCCCTATGCATAAGTTCACGAGCGGAACCCGCAAGTTGATCACCAAAACATACATCAAGTGGATCCCGTGAATATCCCAATGTCACCATAGATAAGCACATGGAAGACATACATCAAGTGTTCTCAAATCCTTAAAGACTCAATCCGATAAGATCACTTCAAAGGGAAAACTCAATCCATTACAAGAGAGTAGAGGGGGAGAAACATCATAAGATCCAACTATAATAGCAAAGCTCGCGATACATCAAGATCGTACCATCTCAAGAACATGAGAGAGAGAGATCAAACACATAGCTACTGGTACATACCCTCAGCCCCGAGGGTGAACTACTCCCTCCTCGTCATGGAGAGCGTCGGGATTATGAAGATGGCCACCGGTGAGGGATTCCCCCTCCGGCAGGGTGCCGGAACAGGGTCCCGATTGGTTTTGGTGGCTATAGAGGCTTGTGGCGGCGGAACTCTCGATCTATTCTATTCCCCGATGTTTTTAGGGTATATGGACATATATAGGTGAAAGAAGTCGGCTAGGGGAGCCACGAGGGGCCCACGAGCATGGGGGCGTGCCCAGGGGGTAGGACGCGCCTCCGTGCCTTGTGGCTTCCTTGAAGCTTCCTTGACGTCTACTCCAAGTCTCCTGGATTGCTTCCGTTCCAAAAATAACTCTCCCAAAGGTTTCATTCCGTTTGGAGTCCGTTTGATATTCCTTTTCTTTGAAACACTGAAATAGGCAAGAAAACAACAATTTGGGCCGGGCCTCGGGTTAATAGGTTAGTCCCAAAAATAATATAAAAGTGTTTATTAAAGCCCATAAACATGCAAAACAGATAATATAATAGCATGAATACTTCATAAATTATAGATACGTTGGAGACGTATCAATGCCCCTGGCACATTCACGCGTGACGGTCACTGTATTTCAAGCGAAAGCACTATATGGTCACTAGACCTCAGAATATGCTCGTTACGATTACCGTATACATTCGCGTGGTGATCATACAATATCTAGCTCATGATACGTCTCTGTATTTTGTTGATGAGACTGACGGACATTGTATTTGATGCGTGCTCCGTATTTTGTTGACGACACTTACGGTCATTGTATTTGAAGCAAAAGCACGATATGGTCACTGGACTTCAGAATAAGCTCATCATGGTCACCACATACATTTTGTGGTGCTAACCAACCTGTGGTTGGATGGTTAGGCGGATAGTGGTTTCCCGAGCCCACCAGGGTTAAAGTCCTGGTGCTCACATTTATCCTGGATTAATTTCAGAATTTTCTGGTGACGGGAGTTTAGTGGGAGGAGACGTTCGCCTCGACTAGGAGGCACCTATGGTGACTTCGTAAAATCTCAAGATCATATGCTGGCTCACTCTCTCGAAGGTGCTCATAGGGGTATGGTCCGCGTGTGCGCTTATAGCGATGAGTGCTTACGCGTATATATGAGCTGTTGCGTCTATATCATGTTAAAAAATACATGTCGTGATTATACGGTCACTGGCTCACCCATAAACTCTGTATTTTTTGATGACATGATTAATTGACCAGTCAAACGCTCACATGGCACAACTAGTGTTGCATCATCGGCGCGCGTAACCATGGGGCCCACCTGTCAGCGCGTATATGAAAGAAAGAAATGGTAGTTTTAGTCTGCACTATGTTAATAAAAACATGTTATGGTGATCATACGGTCACTGGCTCACCATACAGCTCCGTAATTTGTTGATGACACGATCAATTGTTCAGTCAAACGGTCCACATTCAGCAGCCACATTACCATAGGGCCCACCCGTAAGTGCGTATATGAAAGACAGAAATGGTAATAAATTAGTGGTCGGTGGGGATTCGAAGTCGTGAGACCTCTGGTTGGCAGTCGCCAGTGTTGGGGGCGCAGTGACTGGGCAGTTGCGTGGGGATCGCCGGAGAAAAAGCTCGGCGTGGTGGGGGGGGCTAGAGGCATGGTCGGGGAGGCGGTGGATCGGCGGTGGGGAGTTGTTTCGGGGAGGGTAAGGCGGCTTAGGGTGGTGGAGGTTGAAGATGAACTGCAGACCCTTGATTTCGTAACCTATGGCTGGAAAATCGACTGAACAGATATGAAAAAGTCAGTCAACTGACGTGTAGCCTCACCCCGCACGTACACATGCGTGCACGCAACACTTGCACAAACACACGCACGCCTACAAGCGAGCAACATTGACATTTACACATGCACTCACGAACACACACACGGATGCAAGAGTGCAATACTTACACGTACACATGCACTCACGAACACACGCACGCGTGCACACATGCATGCAACACTGAAACGTACACATGCACGCACGCAACACTCGCATGCATCCATGCACACAGCACACGATGCAAGACACGTGCTCAACCTATACGTGCATCCACCCTTTATCAAGGACATGGATTTTTACGGGTATTACAATCTTATCTGTGATAAGCAGAACATTGATGTTTGCAGCGGTCTTTATGAATCACAATATATCGAACGGGCTACCAACGTATATATGAAAATTTTAAAATTCTCTTACATTATATAGTAGGCTTATCTACATGAAATATATGGCATCACAATCAATGAACAATCATCGGTTTATGAAGTGCCCGCTTCAGACCGCCCTGGCCCACCAAAATCTCCTCTACCGTGCGCTGCCTGCATTGGGTCACTGACATGTAGGGCAGGTACCCAAAGAGCCCACATGTTAGTGGAAGAACGGCGTGGTGTCATACGTTAGAGTGGAAGGCGCCGCTCGCTGGACGCCCAGCTGAACACGCCTCCTTGCCAAATTCAAACGCCTCCATGAAATCCGTGTGGAAGCTGAGCAATCCACTCTGGACACACGTCCATTCATCTTAATGGAAGGGACTACTACAACCCTTCCAAAAGAACTGAGTACTAATGGTATCGTACTCCCTACGTTCAACATCTGACATGCTCAGTTTTTTCATTTGATAAGAGGCAAACCATGTGGGGCCTACCATAGAGGCAAGGCTCTATACACTGGAGATGCTCTGTACTTTTGATGTGTTCCATCAACTCGTAGAACAAGGAGAAGCTTGCTTAGTATGTTGTCTCCCCCGCCCACGGAGGTGGTGGCTCGCAGAGTCGCGGGACAAGGAGAAGCTCCCTCCGTTTAATCCTCGTCCCTACCTTGGTTACAGAGATTATCATATTGTTTGAAATATGTCTTTTAGTAGTAGGAGTAGTACAGTGGTACACATGAGTAGTACTACAACAATTTCCTTGGAGTCCGTGGTGCAGCAAGCTACCCTAGGCTATGTTACTACTCCCTCATTTCCGGTTTATGGCACAATTTCAAAATCTCTCCAACCAAGTTAGACGGTGAGTGGTGGAATCAATTCCGTATGTTGCACAAGTAACTAGTACACTCGTCTTTCTCAAGAAGGTATGTTTACCTATGCATTAATTACAATGAATGCATGCATGACCACTAAATTTCCATGAACTTCTACATGCATTGGTGAGTTTTCTCTTGACATTGCTTACATCGGGTGTTTTAACGCACCTCAAAATTCAAACATGTGATGGTACTACTACTAGCAGAATTGAGACTTATAAAATGGATAAACAAATTTTTTAGATGAGCCCTATAAACCGGAAAGGAGGGAGTAGTAAGTAGTACTACCTCCATAGTGGGTACATACTCCGTAAAATAAGATTTTCCCAAAACTAAGTCGCTCAACCTTTATTTTCTTGTTTCCGTTCATGCCTCGTTGCCTCGAACAAACTATGCCAAACTCCCCTGCCTACTGCGTAGGAAAAGACCCGCCCTCGCCTTTTTTAGTCCGAGTTTGTATCGATGGATCGCGTGAAGCGGCAAAAACCAAGCGTGTCTTGTACTCCTCCATTGACGCTTGCTTTCATGAATTATGTACTTCCTCTTGCCGACATGTGGGACATATAGCAACCGGGTTGACGTGTCATGCACCAAATAACGGTGCAGAACAGTAGGGGGACGCACCCTAGTCATAGCGCCCCAGTAGTAGTAATGACACGTGGGACCGCATGACAGGCCATGCTCCCCCGCCCACCCTCGGTAAAATCACCTCATTTTTACTACTTCCTCCGTATCGGTTTACAGGGCATGCATGTCGTTCTAGGTTGGGAATTTAACTGGCTATATATGTGATGAATATTATATGTTTAGAAACTACTCCACTTAAGAATCCAATGATATACTTTTTGTGACATAGTAACTCGTATTTAGTTAGTCAAGTGGATTACCTAGAACTATGTGCATGCCCTATAAACCGAGATGGAGGGAGTAGTATCTTTTTAGATCAATATAGTAGGGATTCACCATGGAGCAAAACCAAGTGGTAGGCTGCTCCTATCGTGTTGGCGTAGCAACTCAAGCAGGGTCAGTCCGCACACGAAATGGTGACACACTTAACAGGACACCTTTGGCTGACATGTGGCTCATCCACCATCTTGTTCCATGTGCGATGCACCAAATTACAATTCGGAGCAACGGTTGGACTTGTAGGCACCCCGGTCATAGTGCCACAGTAGTAGTAAATGAGCGACGAGGGGTCAAATCACAAAGCCCCACCTTTCCGGCATTAAGCTGGATGGACGAAGCAACCATCATTTCACTCTAGGGCGCACGAGCATAAAGAAAAGATAAAACCAATGATGCGTGCAGCAGCTACCTACGGGCACCCTAGGGTAGGAGCCTTCACTACAAATCCTTTTTTTAAAGCTCCTCCACTACAAATCCGCTTCTCCCTCGTCCTCTTGAAGAAAATCGATGATGCATGCGGCGGTAGGGTTTGTAGGAGTACTACGGCGTGCGCGGCCATGTCGTAGTAAATGGGAGAGGGATTGAGTTCGAGTCGACGCTTTAATATGTGTGGGCCGCTTGGTTTTACGGGAACGAGGCAGCACTTTGGGTTCGGGGACAAGTGGAGATATACATACAAAAAATTGTGGGCGTAGGTTCGACCGAAAGGCAATGATGCATGGTCCCTGCATTTTGGTATACCCGTGGCCACGTGAAATTTGCTACTGTACTCAAAATAATGCATAAAAATTCCTCCACAAACATGTATAACTAATGGGAAGTGAATGTATGCTTAAAATGAAAATTTAATACTCCCTCCGTCTAGGTGTATAAGTCATCTTCAATTTTTTTGCTAGTTAATAGCATTGCATGCAATCAATTAACCACTGCATGTCATGTTTGAAATCCTCAAGCAATTGAAAGCATGCACGGCCCACATCTCTTATTGGTTGATATGTCATGAAACAAGAAACGAGGATGGAGTTAATGTACTATGCCTAAGTGTTTTGGGATTATTTGGTTTTCGGAAGTTGACTCACACACCTAGACGGAGGGAGTACAAAGAGAAGAAATGAATTACAGTTAAAAGAATGACATTTCTAACAAAAATGTGAATGTGAACTACATATGTGTGCACGTGACCAACACATACATTGTCAATACAAAATCTAATGCAATAAATAACTTATGAGTAACATGCATGAATTGATGATGTGGTGCTTGCATGCATAGAGTACAAAAACAATGTAATTTATGACTTGCATGCATCACGTGTTCTTGTGCCATAGTTGTCTGTCTAGGAAAGAGCTACTAGTGGTTTGTACTAGCTATTTAGGAATGGAAGATGTATACATGGAAGTTGAAGGGAAAGAGATGACATGTATCTCAATTACTATGAGGAGGGATTAGAAAAGAGATCTCATTTGGTTCACATCATAGGAACTTTCCTATTGAATATACGCTAATGTTTATTTTCCTTTGAAATTGTGGGAGTATAGGAATCCATTCATATGAACCAAGTGGCTCTAAAGCTATAAAAATGATATCATGTTTATTTCCCTTTGAAATGTGGATTATATGAATCTATTCCTATGAACCAATTGGCTCTAATGGAAAAAATCCTATAAAAATCCTATCATATAGAGTTCCTATGATATTCCTCCACACCAAAGGATGGTAGAAATTGCTGCAGGTGATACGACGGTCTTTCTTTGTACACTCCTCCCCCATCTTTATAGTTACCTCTCGAAGATGAATGAAATGATATATAATGGGTATTCTATATGTGCATTTTGGTAGACGAAAACTCGGTAATAGTTTGCGAGGTTCGAATTTTCAATAAAGCTATATGCACTACATGTTGGAACGGAGGGAGGAGCATACAATAGTTGCTAACACTTTTGGAAGATTTGTGTGTCGGAGGAGTGGATGTTCTGTTAAATGACATGGAAAAACTAACACTTTTGGATGCCTACCTAATGGTTCTTACGGCGTTCGTCAGGAAACGGCTTCTGGCAAACGTTTGTCAGATATGATTTACGGACACATGCATTGCATTGGTACATGCCCCCTCTCTCTCACGCACACATGCACCCTCAAGAGTCACGACTTTCCCGAGTCCTCTCGCACCCACCGTCTATCTGGAGGTACATGTCACACACATATGTGCTCTTCACACCCTACCCTCAGTACTTCTAAAAACAAAAGACGTCGCACACCTTTTATTTTAACTCATGCGTCACACACTTATACTATTACTCTTGTGGCGAACGTTCTTTGGGCATATATATTGTACTCTCATGAAGAGAAGTGATGCACGCACTAGTTCTCTCACACCCACTCGCGGGTATACGTAGGAGCACATTTTTTTGAAGCTGGTACAACAAAATCACTCCATTATATAGATAAGCAGTAGCCTTAGCGCTTGTTTTACTAGGGTTCCTCTCTTTCACTCTCTCATGCTCTCTAGATCTAAGCAAGAAATAGGTGGCCACACTCTCTCTCTCTGCTCACGGCTGGTCACAAATCCGGCCGGACCACCTCGACCGGGGCAGGGGTGTAGGTGCACCATTCACGCTGTCGTCGGCGGCGAGGGAGGAGACCAATGGCTGCCCGCGCGTCTCGATCGACGGTTGTGCCGTTCTCTCCGATAGAGCACCGGCTCAGGAGGGCCTCCGACCCCTTCTTCCTCCTTGCAGTATTGTGGCCAAGATGCGGCCTCCCGACGCCGTATTTGCCACATGCCGACGACCCTCAGGTATATATTCCTTCGAAACCTGCCTTGCCCTACTGCCCCAGCTCCCCACGTGGCTGCATGTGGATGTTTTTCTAGTTCCCTTGGCTGTTCCAAAGCCACCTAGACTTTTACTATTATTAGAGGTAAAGCTAGTTCATACAGTCGAATCTAAGAGTTGTCTCAAACAGGTAAGAAAGTGGGAAAGCTATAGCATGAATCTAGGACTTGGTTCTAAGAGGAAACGGGGGAAAGTAGTAGATACTGGCTACCTGATACGTCTCCAACGTATCTACTTTTCCAAAAACTTTTTCCCTTGTTTTGGACTCTAACTTGCATGATTTGAATGGAACTAGCCCGAACTGACGCTGTGTTCAGCAGAATTACCATGGTGTTATTTATGTGCAGGAGCAAACGTTCTCGTAATGACCTGAAACTTCACGAAGACACTTTTCAGAAAATAAGAAAAATACCTGCCAAAGATGAAGGCCAGGGGGGCACCACCTTGCCACGAGGGTGGGGGGCGTGCCTGCCCCCTAGGGCGCGCCCCCTACCTCATGGGCCCCCTATCGCCTCTCCGACTCCAACTCCACCTCCATATATTGAGTTTCGGGGAGAAAAAAATCAGGGAGAAGAAATCATCGCGTTTTATGATACGGAGCCACCGCCAAGCCCTAAAACCTCTCGGGAGGGCTGATCTGGAGTCCGTTCGGTGCTCCGGAGAGGGGAATCCGTCGCCATCGTCATCACCAACCATCCTCCCTCACCAATTTCATGATGCTCACCGCCGTGCGTGAGTAATTCCATCGTAGGCTTGCTGGACGGTGATGGGTGGATGGGATCTATCATGTAATCGAGTTAGTTTTGTTAGGGTTTGATCCCTAGTATCCACTATGTTCTGAGATTGATGTTGCTATGACTTTGCTATGCTTAATGCTTGTCACTAGGGCCCGAGTGCCATGATTTCAGATCTGAACCTATTATGTTTTCATCAATATATGAGTGTTCTTGATCCTATCTTGCAAGTCTATAGTCACCTATTATGTGTTATGATCCGTTAATCCCGAAGTGACAATAATTAGGATACTTACCGGTGATGATCGTAGTTTCAGGAGTTCATGTATTCACTATGTGTTAATGCTTTGTTCCGGTTCTCTATTAAAAGGAGGCCTTAATATCCCTTAGTTTCCATAAGGACCCCGCTGCCATGGGAGGGTAGGACAAAAGATGCCATGCAAGTTCTTTTCCATAAGCACGTATGACTATATTCGGAATACATGCCTACATTATATCAATGAACTGGAGCTAGTTTTATGTCACCCTAGGTTATGACTGTTACATGATGAACCACATCCGGCATAATTCTCCATCACCGATCCATTGCCTACGAGCTTTCCATATATTGTTCTTCGCTTATTTACTTTTCTGTTGCTATTGCTATCGTCACTACAAAATACCAAAAACATTGCTTTTATTACTGTTACCTTTTGTTACCGTTATCACTGCTATCATATTACATTGGTACTAAACACTTTGCTGCAGATATTAAGTTTCCAGGTGTGGTTGAATTGACAACTCATCTGCTAATACTTGAGAATATTCTTTGGCTCCCCTTGTGTCGAATCAATAAATTTGGGTTGAATACTCTACCCTCAAAAACTGTTGCGATCCCCTATACTTGTGGGTTATCAAGACTATTTTCTGCCGCCGTTGCCCGGGAGTATAGCTCTATTCTTTGAGACACTTGGGATATATATCTTCTTATCATTATGAAGAACTTGTGAGATCCAAAAACCAAGATCTATCCCTCAACTACGAGGGGACGTAAGGAACTGCCATCTAGCTCTGCACTTGATTCACCTTCTATTTTGAGTAAGCTTGCAACACCTACACTTGCTTCTGCTATTCGTTCTGATATGTCGCATGTTATTGATGATGCCACTTCTGCTATGCATGATACTTATGATGAAACTACCTCTATGCCTGATACAACTATGCCACTTAGTGCTTTTCTTGATGAACAACTTGCTAGGGCTAGAGAGATAGAAAATATTGAATTTGATGATACTGATGAAAGTGATGATGAAGAACAACTTGCCATTCCTAAGGGTTTTGTTTTTTTGATCAAGATGCTTCTTTAGCTATTTTAGCTTGCAGAAATAGAACTGAACTTAAAAATTATTAGCTAAATGGAGTAAGCAATCTCTAAATGCTAGAATGAAACCTGACCCTGCTTTTGCTACTTCACCTATCTTTGTTAAGGATTATGAATTCTCTGTTGATCCTGATATAGTTACTTTGGTTGAATCTGATCCTTTTCATGGTTATGAATTTGAAACTGTTGTGGCACATCTTACTAAATTGAATGATATAGCTACCCTGTTTACTAAAGATGAGAGAACTCGTTACTTTTATATCCTTAAAATATTTCCGTTGTCATTAAAGGGTGATGCTAAGATATGGTTTAATTCTCTTGATCCTGGTTGTGTGCGTAGTCCCCAGGATATGATTTATTACTTCTCTGCTAAATATTTCCCTCATAAGAAACAAGCTGCTTTAAGGGATATATATAATTTTGTGCAAATTGAAGAAGAGAGTCTCCCACAAGGTTGGGGGAGGCTTCTCCAATTACTTAATGCTTTGCCTGATCATCCTCTTAGGAAAAATGAAATAGTTGATATCTTTTATAATGGACTAACCGATGCCTCCAGAGATTACCTGGATAGTTGTGCTGGTTCTGTTTTCAGGGAAAGAACACCGTATGAAGCTGAAATTATATTGAATAATATGCTGACAAATGAAAATAATTGGACACCTCCGGAGCCAATTCCTGAGACTATTCCTGAACCAACTCCGAAGAAGAGGGATATTGTATTTCTCAGTCCTGAAGATATGCAAGAGGCAAAGAAATGTATGAAAGAAAAAGGTATTAAAGCTGAAGATGTTAAGAATTTACCTCCTATTGAAGAAATACATGGTCTTAATTTACCGCCTGTTGAAGAAACATATAATCCAAATCCTTTACCTATTGAAGAAACTCATGGTCTTGATAACCCGACACAAGTAGTAAAGGTAAATTCTCTCTATAGATATGATAAAGCTGTAATCCCATTTACTAAGATTGATAGCCCATGCTTAGATGAGTTTGATAAATTTATGGCTAAGCAAGAAGATTTTAATGCTTATTTTGGTAGACAATTGAAATACAATTCAAATATGCTTGGACACTTGGGTGATTATATGGCTAATGTTAAAAGTGAACTTAAACTTATTAGTAAACATGCTTTTATGGTTACCACTCAAATAGAACAAGTACTTAAAGCTCAAAATGATTTGCTCAATGAATTGAATAATAAGAATAATGATAATGATGTTAGAGTTATGACTAGAGGTGGTAGAATGACTCAGGAACCTTTGTATCCTGAAGGCCATCCTAAGAGAATTGAGCAAGATTCTCAGAGAAATAATTTAGATGCACCTAGTTCTTCTAAAAAGAAGAAAAAGAAAAATGATAGGACTTTGCATGCTTCTAGTGATCCTATTGTTGAAACACCTGAGAATCCAAATGATATTTCTATTTCTGATGCTGAAACAAAACCTGGTAATGAACCTGAAACTAGTGATAATGCCAATAATAATATTCATGATGATGCTCCCCCTAGTCATGATAATGATAATGATATAGAAATTGAACTTGCTGTTGATCTTGATAACCCACAATCAAAGAATCAACGTTATGATAAGAAAGATTTTGTTGCTAGGAAACATGGTAAAGAAAGAGAGCCTTGGGTTCAGAAACCCATGCCTTTTCCTCCCAAACCATCCAAGAAAAAGGATGATGAGGATTTTGAGAACTTTGCTGAAATGATTAGACCTATCTTTTTGCGTATGCGATTAACTAATATGCTCAAAACCAATCCTTATGCTAAGTATATGAAAGATATTATTACAAATAAAAGAAAGATACTGGAAGCTGAAATTTCCACCATGCTTGCTAATTACACTTTTAAGGGTGGAATACCAAAGAAACTTGGAGATCCAGGAGTACCCACTATACCATGCTCTATTAAAAGAAATTATGTTAAAACTGCTTTATGTGATCTTGGAGCCGGTGTTAGTGTTATGCCTCTCTCTTTATATCGTAGACTTGATTTGAATAAGTTGACACCTAGTGAAATATCTTTGCAAATGGCTGATAAATCAACTGCTATACCTGTTGGTATTTGTGAGGATGTGCCTGTTGTAGTTGCAAATTTACTATTTTAACATACTTTGTTATTCTTGATATTCCCGAGGACGATAGTATGTCTATTATTCTTGGAAGAGCCTTTTTGAATACTGCAGGGGCTGTTATTGATTACACTAAAGGCAAAACTTTTCATGTTATTGGTAATGAGCACACGGTACACTTTCCGAGGAAACAACCTCAAGTTCATAGTATCAACTCTATTGGAAAACTTCCATCAATTATATTTGGAGGTTTTGAATTTCCTCTTCCTACTGTCAAGAAGAAATATGATATTCTTATTATTGGGGATGTGCATATCCCTGTTGAGGTAACATAGTGTTATTCGAAATTTCTCCGGTTCCATGTTATTTGGAATGAGTTCGTTAACAAGACTTGATCAACCTTGTTAGTGGATTCCTTTTGATGATCATGACATTAATGAAACTAGAAGGCACAACCTTCTGTACCCCACTTTTACTTTCTGTTATTTATATTAAATAAAATAAAAATAAATATTTGTCTGTCTATTATCTGATTATCCGTGCAATATAAAAATACCTCGAAAATAAAAGTTCTCCAAATGCCCTAAAAATTAAATATGATTTTTTCTAGAATATTTGAGGATTTATGGAACTGAGAACACACCAGGGGGGCAACCACCTGCCCACGAGGGTGGAGGGCGCGCCTACCCCTCTAGGGCGCGCCCCCTGCCTCGTGGGCCCACGGTGGCCCTCCTCCACTTATTCCTGCACCCACACACTTCGTCTTCCTCCCCCAAACACGAATATCCAGCTCAAGCACGAGTTCTACCTCATTTTACCGCCATTTTCGATCTCCTTGCTCAAAGCACCTCTCACAAAACTGCTTGGGGAGATTGTTCCTTGGTATGTGACTCCTCCATTGGTCCAATTAGTTTTGGTTTTAGTGCTTTATTCATTGCAAATTTTTGCTACTTAGGTGACCCTATTCTTGAGCTTGCATGTCAAATTTATATGGTCAAAAGTAGTTTTGATGCATGATATACACCCTAGGCACTTGTAGGAGTAGTTACTATTAATATTATTGAGTTTGATTTACTTTTATTTTGAAGTTACTAAAAATTTCAGAATTTTTCAGAAAATGATGAGGAGACTTTTGAGGGGCTCATCGAGCCAAAGTTCGAAGGAAAAGGCACCAAAGCCTAAGTATAATCTGCCTCACATCGCATAGGTTCGGGTGTGTGAATGGGCTTCCGAGGATTTCTTGAGAGCAGCCGGGATTTATAAAGATTTTCATGAATTGGCTCAGACTGCAGGCCTTACCGCTTTCCTCCACGACTAATGCGATCAGTATCTCTTGCTCACAAATATATTTGTGCAAAACTTTCATTTCCATTCTAGGAGCTCACCACCTACGGTGGAGTTTTATTTATATGATGAGCATAGGGAGATGTCACTTTATGATTTCTGTCGGATTTGTTGAGTCCCTTTTGAGGGCAAGACAGAAGATCCACAACATGATGATGTGGAGGGATTTATTGACACTATCATTGTAGGGGAAACAAGGAAGGTTTCTGATGCACGAATCACTAGCATACACTTTCCTGTTTTGTGTTACTTTGCATTATTTGCTAGTCGTTGCTTAATTGGTCACGGAAACTGTGGAAACCGGAGTATCCCTGATATTATTATTTTGCACCATAATTTATACGGTGATAACTCTTTTAGTATGGGCGGCATGATTGCCAAATGGTTAAGTCTGAACCGTACCAAGGGCCCCATCTTTGGAGGCATC
Source organism: Triticum urartu (assembly GCF_003073215.2). NCBI lineage: Eukaryota > Viridiplantae > Streptophyta > Magnoliopsida > Poales > Poaceae > Triticum > Triticum urartu. Next base: position 153,872,910 of record NC_053026.1, on the reverse strand, counting down.
TATGCTACACGCCTAGATGCACATTTTCACATACCTATTAGGCATTATGAGAAGGAAGAAAAGGTGCTGCCTCATGTTTATTTAGATTATAAAAGTATGGTGGCGCATGATTTTATTGTTAAGAATAGGGAAGGAGAGCATAAATATCAATTATTCTTTAATAAACATCATCCTGAGACTATTACCTTGCTTGCTCCTTGTTTGTTTGATTTTACTGTAGGGACGTATCTTGTTCCGTTGACGGCTATTCACGCCTACCGGAACCCTGCACCAGCCGAGGAGCCAGAGCCGGAACCACAATTTGATCCTTCACGACAGTCTAATTATCAATGGGATCCGGAGATGGTTGTCAGCCAGTGGCAATCGGAGTCTTCCTCTTCTGCATCACAGTACGACCCCAACTAATTATGGATATCCGCCAGGCCAGCCGTGGCCATAGACCAACTTAGACCAAAAGCCTAAGCTTTGGGGAGTATGTATTTCTCACCGACATTACATTTGTGCTCACACACTCATTGCTAGATGTCGGTGCTCATACTTTTTCATTGTATCATCCATGCTAGTTTATTTTCCTTTTTATGCTTTCTTCTTGTGTGTTTAATAAACCTTAAGAAAAACCAAAAAAATTAGTTGTAGCTTTTAATCAGTTTAATTTCCATGCTTGTATTAGTAATTAAAAAGAAACTCAAAAAAAATTCATGTTCTTCTTTTGCTTGTTGGGAGCTTTCCCGTGTAAATAGTTTTATTTCTTTTCTTTTCTTTGGTGGTCGATAGGAGAAGACCATAATTAAATTGTTGAAGTGGCTCTTATATGCATTATTGTTGATCAGACAAAAGAGCCCATATTGCCTTGTCTTCTCCTGTTTATTGAATGCCTGCATATTCCAGCTTAGTCCAATGCACGTGCACTATTATTATTATTCACATCGTTCGGTCATGCAAGTGAAGGGCAATTATGATGATATATGATGGACTGGGTGAGATGAGAAAAGATGGTATGAACTCAACCTCCTTTGTTTTTGTAAATATGATTAGTTCATCATTCCTGATTCAGCCTATTATGAATAAACATGTTTGCAATGACAACTAGAGATCATAGTTTCTTGTGCCATGCTTGATTAGCTATGAGTTATAATGGTTTACCTTGCATGCCAACATGCTATTAAAATGGTTATGATGTGGTATGATAGGGTGGTATCCTCCTCTGAATGATTTAAGTGACTTGACTTGGCACATGTTCATGCATGTAGTTGAAACAAAATCAACATAGCCTTCACGATATTTATGTTCATGGTGGATTATATCCTACTCATGCTTCCACTCAGTGTTGATTAATTTTAATGCATGTTCATGACTGTTGTCGCTCTCTAGCTGGTCGCTTCCCAGTCTTTTGCTAGCCTTCACTTGTACTAAGCGGGAATACTGCTTGTGCATCCAATCCCTTAAACCCCAAAGTTATTCCACATGAGTCCACTATACCTACCTATATATGGTATCTACCTGCCGTTCCAAGTAAATTTGTATGTGCCAAACTCTAAACCTTCAAATAAATATCCTGTTTTGTATGCTCGAATAGCTCATGTATCAACTAGGGCTGTCTGTATCTTCCATGTTAGGCGGGTTATTCTCAAGAGGAGTGGACTCCGCTCCTCACTCACGAGATAAATGGATGGTCACCGGGATGCCCAGTCCCATGCTTTATGCAAACTAAATCAAAATAATTGCAAACAAAACTCCCCCTGGGACTCTTGTTAGTTGGAGGCACTCGTTGTTTCGAGCAAGCCATGGATTGATGCTTGTTGGTGGAAGGGGGAGTATAAACTTTACCATTCTGTTTGGGAACCGCCTATAATGTGTGTAGCATGGAAGATATCGTCATCTCTTGGTTGTTATGTTGACAATGAAAGTATACCGCTCAAAATATCATTCACCTCTGTTTTAAAACCGAGCTCTGGCACCTCTAAAAATCCCTGCTTCCCTCTACGAAGGGCCTATCTATTTACTTTTATGCTGAGTCATCATCCTCTTATTAAAAAGAACCGGTTGGAGAGCACCGCTGTCATTTGCATTCATTATTGTTAGTTTACATTAAGTATGACTTGACTGGATCTCTTTTACCATGAATTACAATGTCTAGTCAGTCCTTGGTCTTTAAAGGTGCTCTGCATTTATGTTTTGCGGTCTCAGAAAGGGCTAGCGAGATACCATCTTGTTATATCATATTATGATTGTTTTGAGAAAGTGTTGTCATCCGAGTTTTATTATTATGGCTCGCTAGTTGATTATGCTATTGATATGAGTAAACTTGAGACCTATCCGTTATTGCAAATATGGTTAGTTATAATCTTTGCTGAAAACTTGAATGCTGGCTTTACATATTTACAACAACAAGAGCAAACAGAGTTTGTAAAAGTTTTTCTTTATCACTTTTAGTTTGTCAACTGAATTGCTTGAGGACAAGCAAAGGTTTAAGCTTGGGGGAGTTGATACGTCTCCAACGTATCTACTTTTCCAAACACTTTTGCCCTTGTTTTGGACTCTAACTTGCATGACTTGAATGGAACTAACCCAGACTGACGTTGTTTTCAGCAGAATTACCATGGTGTTATTTATGTGCAGGAGCAAACATTCTTGGAATGACCTGAAACTTCACGAAGACACTTTTCATAAAATAAGAAAAATACCTGCCAAAGATGAAGGCCAGGGGGGCCACCACCTTGCCATGAGGGTGGGGGCGCGCCTGCCCCCCTAGGGCACGCCCCCCTACCTCGTGGGCCCCCCTATTGCCTCTCCGACTCCAACTCCACCTCCATATATTGAGTTACGGGGAGAAAAAAATCAGGGAGAAGAAATCATCGCGTTTTACGATACAGAGCCGCCGCCAAGCCCTAAAACCTCTCGGGAGGGCTGATCTGGAGTTCGTTCGGGGCTCCGGAGAGGGGAATCCGTCGCCATCGTCATCACCAACCATCCTCCATCACCACTTTCATGATGCTCACTACCGTGCGTGAGTAATTCCATCGTAGGCTTGCTGGACGGTGATGGGTTGGATGGGATCTATCATGTAATCGAGTTAGTTTTGTTAGGGTTTGATCCCTAGTATCCACTATGTTCTGAGATTGATGTTGCTATGACTTTGCTATGCTTAATGCTTGTCACTAGGGCCCGAGTGCCATGATTTCAGATCTGAACCTATTATGTTTTCATCAATATATGAGTGTTCTTGATCCTATCTTGCAAGTCTACAGTCACCTATTATGTGTTATGATCCATTAACCCCGAAGTGACAATAATCGGGATACTTACCGGTGATGACCGTAGTTTGAGGAGTTCATGTATTCACTATGTGTTAATGCTTTGTTCTAGTTCTCTATTAAAAGGAGGCCTTAATATCCCTTAGTTTCCGTAAGGACCCCGCTGCCACGGGAGGGTAGGACAAAAGATGTCATGCAAGTTCTTTTCCATAAGCACGTATGACTATATTCGGAATACATGCCTACATTATATCAATGAACTGGAGCTAGTTCTGTGTCACCCTAGGTTATGACTGTTACATGATGAACCGCATCCGGCATAATTCTCCATCACCGATCCATTGCCTACGAGGTTTCCATATATTGTTCTTCGCTTATTTACTTTTCCGTTGCTATTGCTATCATCATTACAAAATACCAAAAACATTGCTTTTACTACTGTTACCTTTTGTTACCATTATCACCGCTATCATATTACTTTGCGACTAAACACTTTGCTGCAGATATTAAGTTTCCAGGTGTGGTTGAATTGACAACTCAGCTGCTAATACTTGAGAATATTCTTTGGCTCCCCTTGTGTCGAATCAATAAATTTGGGTTGAATACTCTACCCTCGAAACTGTTGCGATCCTCTATACTTGTGGGTTATCACTAGCCAACTGGTCTCCTGATTGAAAAGGCGAAGAAATCAGTGGATGCCGAAGGGTGGGGAGAAGTTGACCTGTCTCTTGGTCGAAAAAGGAAAGAAAGTGAGGGGTGTTGTGGGACAACGCAAATGAGAATGAGCAGGTCTAGACTTCATGTGCTCACATAGGAAGATGTCGCCGAGGAGATAAAAAATGGGACAAATGCAGACATATTGCCTGTGTGTTTGCTGCTCTTGGCAACCACATCTGCCTCACCACTTTATGCCCATGCTGTCCCTACGCCCATGTCGCTACCGTTAATGTAAAATCACATGAAGCATTAAGCAATGCAACCTAATGTCACTATAAGTAATGGTCTAGTGTCGTTGATAAATTGAAGCAATGCCACCACCATTTTATTAAGTGCTTCTGTCTTGCTTTATTTCCCATGAATTGTGTTTTTGCAGTTACACTTATATATCACACCGCTAACATTGCTTCATCCCAGTGGAACTGCACAAATTTGATTGCACATTTACTGACCATGTGCTACTCTCATGACAATAATACTAATGCTATTTTTCTGTATGTTAATCTAGTGGCAGTGTTGATGTGATGTGATGCTACATACTTCTTTCATATTGTCAATGTAGTCCCAATTATCACACAATAGATGCTGCTGTTAATCATATGTCACTGCAAATAACTGATATTGTTTAAATAATTGTATTTCGTATTTGCGCAAACAGGGATATATGTCTCCATATCGTTTCTGTCTGCGCAATCAAATGTACACACCTTAGTTTTAGTAGAACTGCACAAAATGAGATGGCTATTCCTGGCTGTCATCCTCTAACGACCTGTCTTCCAGGTATTCCTACTTTGGTAGTAACTAGGTAGAATGACCAACGCAATCTGAAAGAAGCTGATTCGTATGTTTTACTTCCTGATTGCAATGCAGGGATGAGCGAAAACAACTGCATCCTAGTCCAGAATGCACTTTCTACCAGTTCATCATGGAACGAGGACTGGCTGGCACGGCTGCAAGAAGGTTTTTCTGACAGGTGCACGGACAAGAGGCATTGTGGCCTGCTTATTTATGCAAATAGCGGTTCTTAAATTTAGTGGAATGCACAAGAATTTCGGATGGTCAGTACCCTAAATGGTTCAGTTCAACATTCCAGCTGAGAACACAATTATAATTGGTTATTCTGGAATGAGGGAACCTAACCCTGGATGGTGGTAACAAGAAAAAACCAGAGTGAACTCCAGGAAATTAAAGCCTGCCTAGGGAGGCCCTTTGCTTAGAGAAGCCCTTCTTGATTTTTCCTGATTTGTAAACCTTCACACAACTTTGTCTTTTGATGTGAACTACTATATGTTTGTTATGTTCGATGAATCATTGAGATGTATAAAATTGCTTAACTTATGCTTTTCAAGTTTTCTATGAAGCCGAGTATAATGTGAGTGTTCCACACGAACGCTAGACTAGCATGTGAACATTTGGAATTTACATTATGGCCTCAGTTAACTGCATGAACCGCTGTAACAAGATACGTAGTTGCTCATATGTCAGACGGCACATTATTGATTGTTAGCTGGTCGATAGCCTAGTGTTGAAGTGAGCTGAGCCAATGTGTCGTGTTTTGCACAACTGCTTACAAGTGGGGTAGAACCAACAGTGTTTACAAGTACTTAACCAGCCTTACGTACCCTATGTATACGTCAGCGCACAGTTCTCGAACGAGTACTCTATTTCATCAAACACACACTGCTCGTATGATAAACCGTGATAAATTATGTCTTACCATGCCATATTCATCAAAAAACTAGTGAGGACGCATCTGTTTCGGCAACAATTACGATGGTTCTCACATGATTCACAGGCACACAAAAGTAGCAGCAGTTACCATAGATGGATCCAAACAGAGTACTAGCCCCAGAGGGCTCGATAATAGGCAAGGTTTGGATAATTAGACACAATCCATACTACTATTAAACACTAGCTGGGGAACTATTTCATGCCTCAATCTAATTTGGGATGGACACAATAAGGACCCTGCCATACGTCCGGCAGCAGCTAAATCCTGTGAACCTTCCTGAAGATAACCTTGTGGCCTTGCCACTCATAAACTTTTTTGTGGAGGCATGCCACATCATCTTCCTGCGTAAGCTTGACAAGAACAATATGCCTCACAAACGAAGGAGTAGCTTTGAACTTCTTGTGCCTCAGTACACCCTGGACAACACGCCTGACAACAGTGAGGCTGGAGTACAACTCGACATTGGTATAAGCGCAAATGGCTTCCAGGATCCAACAGCCTAAGAACTCTTTTTTCCCAGTGCGTATATTCAGGTCATCCGCCTCATAGCGAGTGACATGTACAAGCACACAATCCTTGTCTGCAACAGGGCTCTAACTGAAACAGAAACTAATTCTGAATTACTTTCCAGTATAAGAAACACAAGTTATTTAAACCACTATGTATAGCATGGCATCGAAGCTAATAAAATTTTGCATTATTCATCACCACATACTTAGATGAAAAACCACAATCGAGATTGGCAAAGAACAAAATCACCTTGGGGAGCTCAGCACGGGGGGGACACATCCTCGAAGGGGGAAATTTCTCCTGCAGGGCCACGGGGGTTGTACCCTCAAATGGGGCGTTGACCATCTTAGTAGTGGTTGTGAGCGTGTCCGGGGTCGGCTCGGTGGCTGCCTCCATCTTCTTGGAACTCTCTGTCTTCTGGGGATCAGCCTCCCGCGTCTGCTCCAATATCGGCTGATCTTTGCCTGGTTCTCCTTAGTCCATCATGAAACTGACGAATACTAGAAGACCACTGAAAGGAAAACACAATCGCAATGACAATGAAACAAAAAAAGAGCGTGGATCGGTTACTTCTTTGCAAAAGTTCTTTTTTTTCTCTGAACGAATATATACCAACATCACGGATCCTGTTATTTTCCCTTCATTGGGAGAGAAGAACAGTGGTAGCTGCGAGTGTTGGCTTTCTTGAAGATGGTGAGGGAGAAGGGGATTCAGCCAAGAGTGAAATGATGGTTGCTTCGTCCGTCAAACTTAGACTACGGGGAGGTGGGGTTTTGTGATACGACAACTCGTTACTGCCGCGCTACGACCGGGGTGACTCTCCGCATGCATACTGCCTTCTAATTTGGTTGATGGCATTTGGGCCCACGCACTGCATGGCTCGCATGTCGGTGAACAAAAGTAAAATGACATTCATTAGAGGGAGATGTTTCGATGACCTCGGAGGAGCCAGAAGCGGTAGTGTATCCACTATACTAGTAGTAACTGTTTTTCTGGGTAGCTGTGGAGTGTCTCCACTGTACTAGTAGTAATTGTTTCTCTGGGCCCAAGACAAAACAGCCCATCCACCCTAGTAAATAATAAAATCAATTCAAAAGTCCATATTATCATGGGATATCCGTGGCCACCTATGGGACCGGGCGGCCCCTTGCTGGTTTGACGAGGGACATCGCGTTGCACAAGGAGCAGACCAGCATGCAGCAGCACGACAGAGAGCACACAAGCAGTTTACCCCGGTACGGGCCGCCGCGAGGCGTAAGACCCTACTCCTGCTTTGGTGGATTGATGGTGGAAATGAACGTGGTGGTGTGTGGTACACTTGCCCGGCAAGGCATGCCTCAAGGCTACGGTGTCCACAAGTGTATGGTGGCGTGGGTTTTGTCAAGTTTCCAACCCTCTAATCCCCTCCTACGATTGCCATGGGCCTCCTTTTATAGATTAAGGGGTCACCACAGTGGCAAAACAGTCATTACCAACTAATATGATAGCAAACAATGCTATCATACCTAACTCTGCGGCTGGCAGGGTGCATTAAATGCACCGCTCATTGTCACATCACTAGCTTCCCGGCAAGGCCTGCCGGGCTTATCTCGCCAGCTCCATGCCCGTAATCTTGACACGTCACTGGACGGGTGTCACCTATGGGTTTCTTCTGTAGGAGTTGGCTGCCATGTGGCGAATGCTGCCACTTAATCACATTTTGTGGCTTGACACTGCACTGATTGACGATGTGGGTCGTACTTGCGTGGTTGGTTGGGTGGTTTAGGCCCCGCAAGCCCCGGCAGGTGTTGCCGGGGAGTCTAGGCTGCTTGCTTCTGGTGGTGTCCTGGCCCCTTGCCGGGCTCGCCTGCCCGGTGAGGGAGGCCCTTTTCTTGCCGGTATTATGTTCCTTTGGCTCGATCTAGATCCCTCTGAGCTGCATGTTGGTTCTTCAAGTCTCTTGGTTCTTCAACCTCTGACTTAATCTGGTGCTCCAATCTTGATCTTGTGCCTGTGCATAGTTGGGAAACATACCCGGGGTCTGTTGCACCGACAGAAGCCCCCAGGCCTGTCGCGATCATGCTGCTGAGCATCGGCGGGGTAGGGCCTAATAAGTGCACATGCAGGGCTACTGAAGGGGTTGGCCCATTCGAAGTTTTCCTTTGCTGCTTCATTAGTTTTGATCTCGGGGGGGTTTCCGATTTCCCCACGCGTGGTGTAAAGCCAACAGTGGTGGGGGCGTGACAGCGATGGCCCGTGAATGACTTTAACGCACGGGGTAGAAACCGCCAAATTACTCTTCCCATAGCGCGCTCTTATCCTCAGCCACATATGCTGCATGCATAGCGCGGGGTAGGTAATGGAGGCGCGTGTGCGAAAGAGCATCTTGAAGAGGGCCCACCTGCCTTGAATTGGCGGGGGAGGGCGGTGGTTGCCTGTTGACGGAGCAGCTGCCCTTCCCCGCCCAGCCTATAAAAGGGGAGGAGCGGAGGAGGACGAAGTCACTCATCCCTGCATTCTTCCTCCTCTTCTCCTGGTTCTCTGCTTCTTCTGGTAATGCTGAAGGGAAGGGCCCGGGGCCAGCCCCCGGGCTTCTGCTCGGGGCAATTGCTGGCTCATGTTGGTGCTGACGCTCGGGGAGTGAGTCTGGCCCTTGTTGCAGTGAAACCCTTGGTTGTTTTGAATCTCATCCGGTAGGAGGAGATGGAGATCATTAGTAATCCCAACATGGCCCTTCTCGGAGGCCTTGGGGCCATTGTCATCGAGGCGCGCGCCTTCCTGCCCGCCAAGGAGGGGAGCGGTGCACCTCGAGCCCCCTGGACGGTCGAGCTGCTTGCCGTCTTCCCAGGAAGAGCGCCGGACTGGTGTCTGGGCCTCTTCCTGGAACAATGTTGATGGAGATGAAGCCTGGGGAGAAGGAGAAGACAGGAGGCAGGCCGACCAGTAGGAGCACGACTTCATCGACACGTTCATGTCATACTGGCGACCTGCTACCCATCTCCCTGGCTCTTCCCCCCTATTCCCGGCGTCGTCATCACCGTTCCTTCCGACCGCCGAGAAAAGGCTTGTACGCCTGGTGCTCCTGTTGCCTTCTCAGGTCTTCTGACTGGGCCCTGGCGTCCTCCTCTGCAGGTGCCTGTGCTGGATCCCTCCTTTCAGTCATGGAGGCGGTGACAAGGGATCCGTCGGGGTGTTCCGCACGTCTTCCTCCTTCGCAGCCTCGCCACTCCCGATCCTGTCAGACTGGGTTCGCCAGCTCACGACAAGGATCGGGGTGGCGTTATGCCGGCGCGGCGCCCGTCCTCTTCTCTTCCCACCGCAAAACCTGGGATAAGAGGAACAGGGAGATGAGTTTATGGAGCACTTATCTTTTTTCAATCTTAAACTAGCCGGTAATTGTCAAATTTTAATTGAAATAATGTAATCCCTCAAGTCCATCTTTGTATTCTGTAATGTTTGTACTTGTAACTGCATATGAATGAAAAAGATGAATCTTGTCGGGAACTCATGCATGTGTATGTCCATGCAGAGGCAAAGTGCCTCTTTAATAGAAAAAATGAGTTTTCCCTGGTAGGATATCCTGCCGGCACCCTCTTTGTCTGTCGAAGAACTTCGTCTGCTGGGGAACAGACAGAGGGGCCAGCCCCCCGCCAAACCATTCTTCCCAAAGGTCACTGCGACCACCTTAACTGAAGCAGTGTTTGAGTCATGGATGCGAGCACCTAAGTTCCAAAGAGGGAGGCGAGCTTTTCTTTTGCAAAGTAGCCTTACAGAATACTAATGGGCAAGAGGTGAACTTATCTGTTTGGCTTGCCGGGGATCGTCGTGCCGTGCAATCTTCTCGTCTCTTGTTGAAGCCAGGTTCACAGCAAGAACCTGCATCTCCATGTAGATGAGAATGAATGCAGGATGCAATCCTATCGATATGCATAAGCTGTCAGGACCCCGATTCTAAGTCACACTGATCTAGCCTGTAACACCTCATATCACTTTGCGGCCTCACGCACGGTATCCCCACGGGTGTCGCCTTACCATGGCCCGGGACCGTTTGCGCCTTTTGGCTCATGTATATGATAGTGTCGCTAGCATCCATATGACAGAGAACCCGGGCCGACATGACTAGTCGTGAACCCAAAGAGGCACTAACTTACGGGAACAGGCATAAATGAATCAACATCGAGCATGTCGATCAGCAGCGTGTGAATCCGGGCTGTAGCACTGGGCTAACAGGACTCCAGTGAACCGGGCCGTAGCAGGCTAGGCAGGACTCCGGATGTCACCGCATGACATTTCCCTGAAGGGACAGACACAGGAACGAAGTGAATCACATGCAGGCCAGTCATGTGTTCTGGAGCAGTAGTGCTCGGCTAGCAGGACTTCGGTGAACCGGGCTGTAGCGGACTACTATGGCTCATGGAAGCACAAGACTACATTTCCCCATAAGAGAGGCTACCAAGGATAAACAGCTAGGTTGTCGGATCTCACACATACCAAGCATTTCAATCATACACACAATATGCTCAATATGTGCAATACAACATGGCATCACAACAAGACTCTATGACTCAGAGTATTTATTCATTAGGCTCCGAGGAGCGAGATATTACAAGCATGGGTCTCATGACCCAACAATCATAGCATACAAACAAAGCACATGCGGAAGCCTAACATGTCTGAGTACAGACATCTATAAATGAAAAAGGCTGAGAAGCCTGACCATCTACCAGATCCTGCCGAGGGCACAAGATCGTAGCTGAGGTAACAAGCTAAATGTCGAAGTCCGAGAGGAACTACTAGCGAGACTGAAATCTCTCTGCAAAAACATAAATTAAGCAAACGTGAGTACAAATGTACCCAGCAAGACATACATTAGAACTAGCTACATATGCATCAGTATCAACAAAGGGGTGGTGGAGTTTGACTGTAGCAAGCCAGCTTTGAATCAGTGGCTAACCTGAACCACGACTGCAAGTAACTCTTTTGAGGTGGCGCACGCGAGTCCACAAATTCACCATACCAATACACCACTATGGATCTGCTCCCGTCTCCCTGCGAGAACGCCATCCATAGCACCCACACTTATCTTGCGCATTTTAGAGTATCCACTTTCACTTGTCTATGAACTATGCAAGGGGTCCAAGTTTCCATATCAGAGGAATCCGGCTATTCGAATAGATAATGATAACCCTGCAGGGGTGTACTTCTTCACACACGCTCTCAGCACTTACCACCATGTACACGTCGTGTATCTCGGCAACCTTCAAGCGGAAGCATGGTGAGGGAGTCGGCCACGACCTGACTAACCAACAAGTCTCTAGTCCAGGTTTATCGCCTATTCGGGTTCCATCCGCAAGGAGATCCGTCCGGGGTGTCGCTCACGGCCCCAAACGATGTGTACAGGGTTCCCAAGCCCACCATCCGGGTGCCACTTGGTACACCGGGCCACTGTGCCTAGTCTGTCCCAAGCCCACCTGTACCGGGTGCCACTTGGTAGACTACTAACACTACCTACAAACACCAGAAACTAGTTGCAACTCCTGGACAGAGATCGAGTTGGTTAATAAGTCGAGAGAGCTTGGAGCGCCCGGAGCCCAATGTGTGGTAGTAACTGTTCATGGATCACAAACACAGAACTCAGTTCCTAAGGACGGCTGCAATGAGACAACCCACCATGTACTCCTACATGGCCTCTCACCGCTACGTTTACCAAATCGTGTTCACACACTTAGCTCTCAATGGTACGACATGTTCACCACATTCCAATTCATCCCCGATGAATCAGACCAGACTCAACTCTAAGGAGTAGCAGGCATGACAAACAAGCATGAATGAGTAGGCACAAAAGGGCTCAAACAACTCCTACTCATGCTAGTGGGTTTCATCTATTTACTGTGGCAATGACAGGTCATGCAGAGGAAAGGGTTCAACTACCGCATCATGTAACAATTGAATCGGTGTTGTCCTAATGTAGTAAAAGAGAGCAGGAGCGAGAGAGTGGGATTGTATCGGAATGAACAAGGGTTTTTTTGCTTGCCTGGCACTTCTGAAGATGATATAACTCTTCATCGGTGTCATCAATCTCATCATCGGAACATCGTCTATCGAGAGGGGACAAATACCGGCAAACAAGGAAGAACACAATCAATGCAATGCATAATATGATGCATGATCATGACATGTCAATATGCTGTGATTTGAGTTAATGCAACTAAGAACAGAAGGGTTTAAGTTGATTTGAACCAAAGGTTCAAATTCAAATTCAAACTAAGAACTTATAAGGTGCATTATCATGTTTTGATCTAAACAGCAAGGTTAAGTTATTTAAACATGCATGAAACAAGTACAGATGGATAGATTGGATTTTTCTGATCATTTTTCATATATAAATCTTTTCATTCTGAGCGATAGTTTAATTTCTATGATTTTTTGAAGTTTAGCTCTTTTTCTGGAATTTCTGGTTATTGCAAAATTAACTAATTCCAGAAAAGATTAACTGCGTCAGCACAGCATCAGCATGACATCAGCAAGTCAACACGGCTGGTCCAGGTCAAACCTGACCAGTAGGGCCCATTGGTCGGTGACACGGGGTCAGCTAGAGAGGCAGACACGTCGGACCAGGTCAATGCTGACGTGGCAAAGTCAAAGGTGACGGGCGGGGCCCTCTGAGATTAGTACTAATCTAACAGAGAAGTTAAACTTATTAAGTCAGGAACTAGGGCCCACATGTCAGTGAGAGCTGGGGGGTTAATTAGTGCTAACAGTGGGGTTTAGCCGGCGACTAATCGCCGGCGCTAAGCAGTGCACGGCGGCGATCGCCGGCCGGACGTTTCCGGCCATGGCTGGTCGCGCGGGTGGGTTCTACGGGGTCGTGGGAGTGAGCCACATCCAACGGTGCCATCAGTTTGTCGCGGGGTGGCCGGAATCATCGCCGGCGTCGAGCTGGGCGGCGGTGGCGCTCGGGCACAAGCGGCAAGTGATGCTACGGTGCACGAGAGGGCGAGCTGGTGGGCGTTATCGGCTCCTGGGAGCACGGTGAGTTCGGTGACACGCTCGAATGCGAGCACCAGCGACTGTGGCTGCAGCGGTGACATGGACAGCGACCGGAAACTCACGGCTCTGGCGATTGGCATGGCTAGAGCGAGCAAAATCGAGCGGGGAGAGAGGGGAATCGAAGAGGAGCTCACGGTGGCGTCGACGGCAGTCTCAGTGGGCTCGGGGACGGCTTTGTGATGACGAAACGACGGCGGCGATCTCGGGCGGCTGACGATGAAGACGACGGCGGTGGCGACGTTCCAGGCTCTCCCGGCTCGCGTGGCTCGTCGAGGACGAAGAAGACAACATGGCGGAGCTCTCCAACACGACGGGCGGTCGATGGGACGACAGGGAGCGCGTGGCCAGCGAACGGCGGCGAAGGTGACGTTCGGTTTTGGAAGAGAGAGGCGGCAGAGGCGGGGATGAGGATGGAAGAGAGTGAGTGAGGGGGTCAGGGGGTGCGTGGCGTCCATGGCGACGTCCGAAAGGCGGTAAGATGGTAGGAGGTGGCCGCGACGTGTGGCTGCGCGTGTCGGGCACGCGCCCTCGCCTACTCGCGCGAGGAGGAAGGCGACAGGAGAGCGCCTGGTGGGCTGGGCCGCCAGGTAGGCTGAGGTAAGTTTCTGCTCTGTTTTAATCTTTGGTTCTGTTTTCCTTTATTTAACCACTTTGCCATTGTTTTTTTAAATTCCAGCAAATGTAAAAACAGTGACAACATCCCTCTGAATATTTTTATATTGCACAATGGGATTATCCAAAAGCACATAAACTCATTCAGAGTTATTTGAAATTATATTCCATATGTTAAGAATATAAGTCCAAATCCAAATAAAATATTGATTTAAAATCAGAGCCCAAATAATTCCTTAGAAATGTTCCAAAATTTTGGTTTGATTTATAACTCTTTCCAAAATTCTCAGAACTATTTCTAGGGTATTTTGGATTCACTGATTAGAATTTTAGGGTTCTTGCCCCTTTATTAAAATGATTTCTGAGGCTTTCAACTTTCCCCAATTCAACTTTCAGAAATTTAAACATGATGCAAGCAAGATGCAAACACTAGGCAGCACCAGAAGCTAGGGATGTGACAGCTCACCCCTACTAAACAAGAATCTCGTCCCGAGATTCAAGTCGTGAGGTACGAAGATAGAGGGACACAAGCTAACACAATCTTCATGATCCAGATGTCTTTCTCGAGGATGTTGATTCATTGCATCACCTTGATCTCGATGTCTTGCTTTGAGAACAACATCCAACATGACAACGAGTAGAAAGGGAGAATTTAAGAAGAATCAACCTTCCTGAGGTTCGAGCAACTTAGGATCATCTTAATGATCACAAGATCAACTCATGGAATGAGACATAGAAACATCTCTGGAGCTGAGAGGCAAAACACACATCGAGAGAGATGGGAGGTAATAGATGACAAGGGTTCAAATTGGTAGGCAACAATTCCACGCTGGAGTAGGATGGTGCATGGTATCAAAGTAGTGAGGAGGTAATTGCCATGATTCCATAATGGGACACCTTAGGGAAAATGGACTCGTAGAGCATTTCCCTTAAGTGGCAAAAAGAATTACTTTTGATACATAGATCATTGAAACTCTTTATACCAGCCTGAGGTAATCACAATCGATCGCTGGAAGGGTTCGAAAAAATGGCATACTCCGACTAGGATGGATGATGTGGACTACCTTGTTGAAGGCAACGCAATGGATGATTTTTAGCTTATCATCGGAAATGGATGGTACCCATGGTAAGTCCACTTTTGAAGATGATCCTGAACAACAACTACTGAGGTGCAAGCTGGGAACAAAATGCAAATGTGGGGAATGGTTCTGGTAACTAGGGAAGAACTCAACAGTCGAGAGTGTTTCCAATGTTCGAAAGGTTATAGAATCATCGAAGAAACTGAGAGCACAAGGATCCCTAAGAAACAACTTCAAGAATAGGTCACACTAAGTCCTCATGGAGAAGATGGTCAAATAGCTCAATCAAGATACTACAATGATAGATCTTCTGGCTAGGTGTGTCGGCCAGAACATCAACCTTGTCGGGGACCTACATCATAGATCTTGGAAAAGTTCCAACCATCATATCTGCCTAAGATTCAGTTCTGGTTGGTAACAGGATATTCCAGACCCATCGAGTCTAGAAGAAAATGAAAGTTTGCAACACAAATCGACAAGATGGCGCTGCGAGATTCTCGGGAAATGGACTATGGTAGTAAGCTCCAAAACATGAGCTGGTTCTGCTAACACATATGTGAACACGTTGTCTCAGACAAGCATGACCACATAGTAGTTTTACAATAAAACACTACCGAGTTCAAGTGGGGAACCATCATTGAAGATAACGAAGTCTTGTGCATGTCCGTTTGGGCCCTTCAGGAATAGCAGTTGAACTTCTTATCCTTGAAAAAATCAATCGTTGGCTTGGTGTGCTAGGGAATACATATGGAGTGGAGGTAATTAATCTACCAAACCATATAATACATTCGCACATGCATAACTGACTTGGGATGGTACCATAGGAAACAAAAACAATCTTTCTCAAACTCACGGCGGCAACTTGCACCAAATGCACATGAATTCGGGGAAGTCACTTCTTCCATCCAAGCATAAGCTTCATGAACGGAACATGAAGGCATTGCTTACAAAATTTTCAACACTTGATTGATGTTCAACATGAATCATGGAGGAGACAAAATGCTGCTGATGGTCTCAATAACAACTCATCGGAATTTCCATATCACTGGACTCCTACCATCATGTGAACACGGTGATAGCATTGGTCAGACCAAAGGATGTAATGGTGTATGCTCGAGGGATCAACCACGAGTAAGAAAACATTACAAACATCGTTGGTTATGATTTGACTTGACAATAGCCCATACTCAAGTCAAAGTTTTGACAAGGCAATAGATCCAACAACTGATCCCGAGGGCCAATCGATGGAGATATCATCTTTCTCCAACACACATACACACCAAAAAGATAACCCTTAACATGAACTAAGTCAGATAAGCTTTTATCTTCCAACTCTCCAAGTTGTTGTTTGGCTTAACCAACTAGCTCAGAGGTATCCCACACAGATTCTTGGAGAAGGGTTGGTTACAAGAAACCAACTTGATCACGAGCTCAACATAGCGGTCAGGGGACAACCTGGTGATACTTCCAAGAAGATATTTGGAAGATCACAACCCACCGATATGTTATTAAGCTCGAGAACAATCTTGCCTTTCAGGGAAAGATGATATGATCAACATAGCAAGGGTTTGACAAAATCCTAACTCATTGATCAAAGAGTGCACCAGAAATAAGGACTAGGTAGCACGATCAATCTTAGGATGATGATTCAATAACCAACACGCTAAGAGTGGGAGTATTGTCCATTAACTATCAAGCAACGAGGTTGCTAGGAGTATTGATTTCACACATCACAGTTCACTTGTTGGCATTCCGGTTACAACAACACGGAACCAATGAATGGATAATGATGGCGAGAAGTATCACTTCGTTAAGAATTCATTAGAGGTGGTGCAATTCTCATGGCAATCCTGACATAAAGGGGGTAATACTCCGAGGTAGAGTAGCATTTTGATCTACGGGATACAACTACTTTGACCCAATCCCAGAAGTGGACGAGGTACTGGAGTTTGTTTCTCCAAGTCATTCCGGAATAGAATGGCTTGACGGACCACAAGAATAATAGGCATCGATGAACACGAATGCATGACTATTCATGACTATCAATTGATAGACTAGGGTCGGAATACAGCTGAGGAGGGTCAACTCAAGGAACATATAACTTTCTGAGTTGTGGATGCATAGATTAGTAGGTCGAGCAAAGCTCAACATTTCTTCCGGTAACCCATGCGGAAGGGTAGGATTGGCAGAGTCACAATATGAATGGAGTACTCCTCAAGAGCACCCTGGTTGTAATCCTTTGGTTCCAAGGAACTTCTGCCATAAGCAGTTCATGGTATTTGGAAGAAAGAAATACCACGGACCTCGAGGACTATTGCAAAGGTTACTACTATCCTAAAGGTACGAGCAACCCTATCAACACGAGGTAAGTAGAGTGAATCTTGGGTCAAGAACCCAAGAGTAGAATACCTACTACTAAATGGCATCATGGGATGCTTTCAAGAATGATGGCCAGAATCATCACACCAGGGATACGAAAACATTGCTAAATTCTCAAGGACACCTAGGGTCCTAATACTAACTCCAACAAACAAGTCAAGGCAACGGAGTACCTCGACACACCGATTAGTGTGCTTAATCTGTCCCAAAGGAACATCGGGAACAGAAAGAAGGGAGTTGCAAATGCATCAGACTATTTAGAAACCTGGGATGACTCGGACAGCATAACGGCTGTAATTGCTCAAAAGATTTGAGAAAACCTACAAAAATGGTGGCATAACCACTCAACATCACAATATCAAGGTTCTGAGGCCAGCTATGAACATATGGAAGTAGTAGGAACTGAACTGAGGCTTAAACTCAACAATCCTAGGAAACTATGGTTTAGTAACACGTCATCCTGAGAGATAGAAGAGAAGCCTAGTTCTTAACCCCGTAGAAATGATAAGATGACTCAGATCAAAAGGTCACGAGGATAAGGAGTAAAAAGAGCCTTATGTTCCCATCCACAATCAATTCCCTTATATAAGTAAAGCATTTCTAGACACAACTTCGACCGTTTTGGCTTGGTAATCCTAAAGGCAGTCAGGCTCTGATACCAAAGCTTTCAGGACCCCGATTCTAAGTCACACCGATCTAGCCTGTAACACCTCATATCACTTTGCGGCCTCACGCACGGTATCTCCACGGGTGTCGCCTTACCATGGCCCGGGACCGTTTACGCCTTTTGGCTCACGTATATGATAGTGTCGCTAGCATCCATATGACAGAGAACCCGGGCCGACATGACTAGTCGTGAACCCAAAGTGGCACTAACTTATGGGAACAGGCATACATGAATCAACATCGAGCATGTCGGTCAGCAACGTGTGAATCCGGGCTGTAGCACTGGGCTAACAGGACTTCGGTGAACCGGGCTGTAGCAGGCTAGGCAGGACTCTGGATGTCACCGCGTGACATTTCCCCGAAGGGACAGACACAGGAACAAAGTGAATCACATGCCGGCCAGTCATGTGTTCTGGAGCAGTAGTGCTGGGCTAGCAGGACTCCGGTGAACCAGGCTGTAGCGGACTACTATGGCTTATGGAAGCACAAGACTACATTTCCCCATAAGAGAGGCTACCAAGGATAAACAACTAGGTTGTCCGATCCCACACATACCAAGCATTTCAATCATACACACAATATGCTCAATATGTGCAATACAACATGGCTTCACAACAAGACTCTATGACTCAGAGTATTTATTCATTAGGCTCCGAGGAGCGAGATATTACAAGCATGGGTCTCATGACCCAACAATCATAGCATACAAACAAAGCACATGCGGAAGCTTAACATGTCTGAGTACAGACATCTATAAATGAAAAAGGCTGAGAAGCCTGACTATCTACCAGATCCTACCGAGGGCACAAGATCATAGCTGAGGTAACAACCTAAACGTCGAAGTCCAAGCGGAACTACTAGCGAGACTGAAGTCTCTCTGCAAAAACATAAATTAAGCAAACGTGAGTACAAATGTACCCAACAAGACTTACATCAGAACTAGCTACATATGCATCAGTATCGGCAAAGGGGTGGTGGAGTTTGACTGCAGCAAGTCAGCTTTGACTCAGTGGCTAACCTGAACCGCGACTGCAAGTAACTCTTTTGAGGTGGCGCACACGAGTCCACAAATTCACCATACCAATACACCACTATGGATCCGCTCCCGTCTCCCTGCGAGAACGCCATCCATAGCACTCACACTTATCTTGCGCATTTTAGAGTATCCACTTTCACTTGTCTACGAACTATGCAAGGGGTCCAAGTTTCCATATCCGAGGAATCTGGCTATTCGAATAGATAATGATAACCCTGCAGGGGTGTACTTCTTCACACATGCTCTCGCCACTTACCACCATGTACACGTCGTGTATCTCGGCAACCTTCAAGCGGAAGCATGGTGAGGGAGTCGGCCACGACCTGACTAACCAACAAGTCTCTAGTCCAGGTTTATCGCCTATTCGGGTTCCATCCGCAAGGAGATCCGGCCGGGGTGTCGCTCACGGCCCCAAACGATGTGTACAGGGTTCCCAAGCCCACCATCCGGGTGCCACTTGGTACACCGGGCCACTGTGCCTAGTCTGTCCCAAGCCCACCTGTACCGGGTGCCACTTGGTAGACTACTAACACTACCTACAAACACCAGAAACTAGTTGCAACTCCTGGACAGAGATCGAGTTGGTTAATAAGTCGAGAGAGCTTGGAGCGCCCGGAGCCCAATGTGTGGTAGTAACTGTTCATGGATCACAAACACAGAACTCAGTTCCTAAGGACGGCTGCAATGAGACAACCCACCATGTACTCCTACATGGCCTCTCACCGCTACGTTTACCAAATCGTGTTCACACACTTAGCTCTCAATGGTAGGACATGTTCACCCACATTCCAATTCATCCCCGATGAATCAGACCAGACTCAACTCTAAGGAGTATCCTACTCATGCTAGTGGGTTTCATCTATTTACTGTGGCAATGACAGGTCATGCAGAGGAAAGGGTTCAACTACCGCATCATGTAACAATTGAATCGGTGTTGTCCTAATGTAGTAAAAGAGAGCAGGAGCGAGAGAGTGGGATTGTATCGGAATGAACAAGGGTTTTTTTGCTTGCCTGGCACTTCTGAAGATGATATAACTCTTCATCGGTGTCATCAATCTCATCATCGGAACATCGTCTATCGAGAGGGGAAAATACCGGCAAACAAGGAAGAACACAATCAATGCAATGCATAATATGATGCATGATCATGACATGTCAATATGCTGTGATTTGAGTTAATGCAACTAAGAACAGAAGGGTTTAAGTTGATTTGAACCAAAGGTTCAAATTCAAATTCAAACTAAGAACTTATAAGGTGCATTATCATGTTTTGATCTAAACAGCAAGGTTAAGTTATTTAAACATGCATGAAACAAGTACAGATGGATAGATTGGATTTTTCTGATCATTTTTCATATATAAATCTTTTCATTCTGAGCGATAGTTTAATTTCTATGATTTTTTGAAGTTTAGCTCTTTTTCTGGAATTTCTGGTTATTTCAAAATTAACTAATTCCAGAAAAGATTAACTGCGTCAGCACAGCATCAGCATGACGTCAGCAAGTCAACACGGCTGGTCCAGGTCAAACCTGACCAGTAGGGCCCATTGGTCGGTGACACGGGGTCAGCTAGAGAGGCAGACACGTCGGACCAGGTCAATGCTGACGTGGCAAAGTCAAAGGTGACAGGCGGGGCCCTCTGAGATTAGTACTAATCTAACAGAGAAGTTAAACTTATTAAGTTAGGAACTGGGGCCCACATGTCAGTGAGAGCTGGGGGGTTAATTAGTGCTAATAGTGGGGTTTAGCCGGCGACTAATCGCCGGCGCTAAGCAGTGCATGGCGGCGATCGCCGGCCGGACGTTAACGGCCACGGCTGGTCGTGCGGGTGGGTTCTACGGGGCGTGGGAGTGAGCCGCATCCAACGGTGCCATCAGTTGGTCGCGAGGTGGCCGGAATCATCGCCGGCGTCAAGCTGGGCGGCGGTGGCGCTCGGGCACAAGCGGGAAGTGGTGCTACGGTGCACGAGAGGGCGAGCTGGTGGGCGTTATCGGCTCCTGGGAGCATGGGGAGTTCGGTGACACGCTCGAATGTGAGAACCAGCGCCTGTGGCTGCGGCGGTGACATGGACGGCGGCCAGAAGCTCACGGCTCTGGCGATTGGCATGGCTAGAGCGAGCAAAATCGCGCGGGGAGAGAGGGGAATCGAAGAGGAGCTCACGGTGGCGTCGACGGCAGTCTCAGTGGGCTCGGGGACGGCTTGGTGACGACGAAACGATGGCGGCGATCTCGGGTGGCCGACGATGAAGACGACGGCCGTGGCGACGTTCCAGGCTCTCCCGGCTCGCGTGGCTCGTCGAGGATGAAGAAGACAACATGGCGGAGCTCTCCAACACGACGGGCGGTCGAGGGGACAACAGGGAGCATGTGGCCAGCGAACGGCGGCGACGGTGACGTTCGGTTTCGGACGAGAGAGGCGGCAGAGGCGGGGATGAGGATGGAAGAGAGTGAGCCAGGGGGTCAGGGGGTGCGTGGTGTCCATAGCGACGTCCGGGAGGCGGTAAGCAGGCAGGAGGTGGCCGCGGCGTGTAGCTGCGCGCGTCGGGCACGCACCGTCGCCTACTGGCGCGAGGATGAAGGCGACAACAGAGCGCCTGGTGGGCTGGGCCGCCAGGTAGGCTGAGGTAAGTGTCTACTCTGTTTTAATCTTTGGTTCTGTTTTCCTTTATTTAACCACTTTGCCACTATTTTTTTAAATTCCAGCAAATGTAAAAATAGTGACAACATCCCTCTGAATATTTTTATATTGCACAATGGGATTATCCAAAAGCACATAAACTCATTCAGAGTTATTTGAAATTATATTCCATATGTTAAGAATATAAATCCAAATCCAAATAAAATATTGATTTAAAATCAGAGCCCAAATAATTCCTTAGAAATGTTCCAAAATTTTGGTTTGATTTATAACTCTTTCCAAAATTCTCAGAACTATTTCTAGGGTATTTTGGATTCACTGATTACAATTTTAGGGTTCTTGCCCCTTTATTAAAATGATTTCTGAGGCTTTCAGCTTTCCCCAATTCAACTTTTAGAAATTTAAACATGATGCAAGCAAGATGCAAACACTAGGCAGCACCAGAAGCTAGGGATGTGACATAAGCAAATGCTCATGAAGTGCTTATGCAGTGATCTGGGTGTGCTTGTGCATGCATGCAATCTTAGTTGGGCCCCCCTACGATGCTTCTTTATTTTCACTTGCATGTGGTCATCGCCCAGGCTTGTACAAGGGGTTACATGCAACTTCGGCAATGCCATGTACAATGGGTGGCTGCCGAGCAGGGCCTGGTAGCTTCTGCGCCTTATTGGTAGTACTGACGGAGATGCTCAATGTTCCATGAGTTTAGCAACGGCCTGCCATCTTCGGTCTCTAGACGGACTGCGCCGGGTCTGGAGACTCGTACTACCCGGTAAGGGCCTTCCCACTTCGGATATAACTTGTGTGTACCCTCGGAAGACTGAACCCGCCTAAGGACAAAGTCACCTTCCTCAAGACACCGGGCACGAACCACGCGGCTGTGATAGTGACGCAGGGTTTGCTGATAGGATGCAACACGCGTAGCGGCCCGGATATGGTTCTCCTCAAGTAGCACAGTGTCGTCACGCCGGTGCTGATCTTGCGCTACTTCATCATAGGCAAGCACCCGAAGAGACCCGTAAATGAGTTCCGTGGGGATAACTGCTTCTGCCCCGTAGACCGGGGAGAAGGGAGTCTGCCCGGTAGGTCGATTCGGTTTTGTTCTGAGGGACTAGAGAACTATCGGCAGCTGGTCGATCCACCGCCTGTCGTGCTTCTACAGCGTATCGAAAGTCCTTGTCTTCAGTCCACAAAGAACTTCAACATTCGCCCTCTCATCTTGTCCATTGCTCCGGGGTGTCCCACAGAGGCAAATGAGATCGTGCATCCGAGGGTTTGAACGTATTGCATGTAGGCATGGCTCGTGAATTGGGTGCCGTTGTCACTCATGATCCTTGGCAGAACTCCGAAACGACACACCAATTCTTTCAAGAAATTGATACCTGACTGAGCAGTCACCTTCCTCATGGAAGTCACTTCCGACCACTATGTAAAATTGTTGAAGGCGATGAACAAGAATTCAAAGCCCCCGATTGCTCGGTGGAAGGGGCCGAGGATATCGAGCCCCCAGACCGTAAATGGCCATGACAGAGGGATTGTATGAAGAGCTTGGGCAGACAGGTGTGTTTTCTTGGAATGGAACTGACATGCTTCACATGTCGTGACGAGCTTAACTGCGTCTTGGAGGGCTCTGGGCCAATAGAATCCTTGCCGGAATGCTTTCCCAACTAATGCCCTTGATCCAATGTGTGAGCCACACATTCCTCTATGAATCTCAGCTAGCAGTTCCTTTCCTTCCTCCCGGCAGACACACTTCAATTTCACACAGTTGGGCCTCCTTTTGTATAGAGTGTCATCGACAAACTGATACATACTGGCCCTCCGGGCTACTTTCTCAGCTTCATCTAGGTCGCCGGGGAGTTCTCCGGTTTGGAGGAAGCGGACGATGTGCCTTGCCCAAGTTGGAGCCTGACGCTTGGCAACGAGGACTAGCGGCACCTCCTCGGCTGTAGAGCACCAGCCTCATTCGCGGGGTCTTCTCACTTCTCATGACATTCGACTAAAGACAATAACACTAGAACGATACATATCCAACCATGCAAACACTAGATTTGCCACATTCTTCCTGCTGAATGCGAGGTTACTATTGTCCATTAGGCTTAAGTTTATCAGCAACATGGTTTTGATGGATGGGTATGTCGAAAAGCAAAAAAAGGAGTTTCAGGTGGACAAAAGAGCTTCTGAACATGACGGACTTCTATTTACAACATATTGTGGTCATAATCCAGTAAATTTTATGACCCGGGATGTTTATTCTATGGACCTGACCGATCCATTTGACTGTGCCTGCTGAAAACAGTGCTGGAGTTAGAAGATGTTGCCCTTTTCAACCTGGGTTTTGTCTAAACCCGAAGAACAATTAACCCTCGTGCTTTTGTACAGTTTGTAAGCTGGAGTTAGATGCTCTTGCCCTTTTCAACTTGGCTGTGACTGCCATAATTTTCTTTCAAACAAGGCAAATGGCTTGCCATTCGTTTAATTTAGAGTGAAATAATGTAACAAATACCAACCAAGGGAAATAACATCACTCTCGTCGGCTGCTTGAGCTCACTGTGCATTACAGAAGCCAGGTGATTAGCCCCCACCAGCACCCACAAACTGATTTTGAGCTAGCACACCAAATGGGCTATAAATTTTCATAAGAAAGGCTGCATGACCATGACAGATTTGGATTATGACATTTGGGACCCACGAGGAAATAGCCTATCCAAGGTGGTGTCGACTTACTAGCTAGTCAACAAACAATTCTGCCTAGCAGTCATTGGATTGACATCTGACATCTGTCGTGTATCTTCTATCTCTTGTCTTCTTCCTCCAGCCACCCAAACCAAACCACCCCGTCGGCTCCGCCTGCTCCGGCCTCCCATGGCTGGCTGTGCCTCTGCTGCCCTACCATACCCTCCAACATTGGCCAGTCCCTCCCTCTATTCCCCCACACATCCTATTATTCTCCGGCAACGTTATCCCCAACACGCACCCGCACCCGAACTAGTCAACCCACGGACTCCCTCCGCCTGTGACTGGACCGGCACATCTTCCATGGCTCCTGTTCATTCCGTCCGTGGCCTTGCCGTCGCCCTCCGCCTTGGTTCGCTTGCCGTGCGTGGTGCACCGCCCTCTTGCGCAACATCGTCAACAACCGAGAGGAACAAGGAGAGGACTATATGTGCAGGGGATGACAATAGGGAGCCACCAGCGTCATGGCGGTACGCAAGCAAGTGCCTCATTATTACAAGCCCAAAAATGGTTCCTCCTAATGGTTGGACATCTAGGGCTTACACCATTGTCAATGTAGTCAATATATGAGATAATTACACAACGAGCGGCTAACACCAGGGACCCAGCAGGTCGCGCAGTTGTTATTTACTTTTATAGTAACAAACAGTTGTTATTTATACTAGTTTTAGCGATGGTTCAGGGTGACAACGGGGCTGTGCAGGGGCTGTGGCCCGTCTAGCCAAGGTTTTATTTATGTTTACCACATCATGAGCCCAGTTGTGTTTTTTTCTTGCTGAAAATGGCTAGTCCAGTTCTACTTTTTTTAAAGAAATACCCAAATGTGTCCTACTTGCTTCGTCAGCCCTGCTGGGCTGCAAATCTTTCAAGATGAGGAGAGTTCCATTCGGTTTGCCCAGAAAATGGGTTATCAGTAATGAGAAATGGGCTGTACATTTTTAAAACACATAAAACTGGGAATTCGTTTCAATTTTTTTCATTACAAGATTTTAAATTCCATTGATTTTTATGCATGGACAATTATTTGGATTTTATATTTATATAAATTATTTTTCAAAATAGTCTGAATGCAACTCGAAATTTTAGGATTAAAAATAGTTGACCGCACCGAAATATGGAAAATTTCGTATAATTTTTAACCGTGGCCACAATATGGGCTGTAATGATAACAAAAAGAAGATGGGCTCCAACAAAATCCTTAAGAATTAGCAAATGGGATGTAAATTATTAGAAATAATGGCAGATGGGTTGTATGCTATTTTTCATAGATTTGAGGCTGGCTTGTGTGCCTACTATTGGTCGACGTGTACGCTTTCCTAAAAGAAAAGGTTGACGCACACGCAATGTCGTGTCAACTTATTCGACACGTGAGAGCAGTGACTATTGGATGTCCATCCAACGCCCGTCGTGCTTCTTCAATCTCTGCTCTTCCTGCTCCAGCCACTCAAACAAGCGCCAGTGGGACTGCTTGCTCCCACCTCCCGCGACTGGCTGGGCTACCGCCCAGGCCTCACCACCCCACCATACTCCCATCGTTGGCCTAGCCATCCCTCTACTCACCCACACCTATTGTTATTCTCCGGTGAGGGCACACGAACTAGTCTACCCCCGTGCTTCCCTCCACGTGGGAAACAACTGCCAAGTCTTCCGTGGCTCCATGTCGTTCCCTTCCTAGGCCTCACCGTTGTCCACCGCCCTGGTGTTCTTGGCGTGGCGTGGTCAACGAACGACATCCATCAGAAGAGGACTGTACGTGGAGAGGCTGACAGTTGGGTCCACGGCTGCACGCAAGAAAATGCCTCCTTATTATGCACAAAAAAATGATTCCTCCACCTGTCAGGGAAACTATATGGTGGTATGCATTTTCCTCTGACTCATGCATGGACAAGCCCAGCCCAAGCCAGAGTACAAGGGACCAAGAGATTTGAAGAACCAACATACAGCTTAGAGGGACCAAGATCAAGCCACAGGAGAAATATATCGGCAAGAGAAGGGCCTCCCTTGTCGGGCAGGCGAGCCCGGCAAGGGGTGAGGCCACCGCCAGAAGCAAGTGAATGCAGGCACCCCGGCAAGGTATGCCGGGGCTCGCGGGGGAAGAACCACCCCACAACCACTTAAACACGACCCACGTCGTCAATCAGTGTGATGTCAAGACGCAAAGTGATTAAGTGGCAGCCATTCGCCACATGGCAGCCATTTCCTACAAAAGAAACACAAAGATGACACCCGTCCTGCGACGTGTCAAGGGAACAGGCGCAGAGTTGGCAAGATTGCCCGGCAAGCCTTGCCGGGCAACCAGTGATGTGACACTAAGCAGTGCATTTATTGCGCCCTATCAGCCCGCAGAGTTAGGTATGATAGCACTATTTGCTATCATATCAGTGGATAATTACTACTTTGCCATTGTGGTGACCCCTTAATCTATAAAAGGAGGCTCCTGGCACCAGCAGGAGCGGTTAGAAGGTTGGAAAGTTGAGGAACCCACACCCTCATACGTGCGTAGTCGCTGCCGCTCCAAAGCAACCCCTGACGGGCAAGTGTAATACCCTTCACCACCTCTATTCCACCATCAATCCACCAAAGCAGGAGTAGCATTTTACGCCTCACAGCGGCCCGAACCTAGGTAAATTGCTTGTGTGCTCTCTGTCATGTTTTCGTGCGCTGATCTCCTCTTTGTGCAATGCGACGTCCCCCTGCCAAACCAGCAAGGGTCCTCCTGGTCCCATAGATGGCCGTGGATATCCCACGACATCTTTGGCGCGCCAGGTAGAGGGGCTCGCTTGCGTGAACCTGAAAGTGTGTGCAACGCGTCATCTTCGTCACCATATTCATCTTCGGCGGCACCATCGACTGTGGCGCCCGTGGAGACGGGGAAGCAAAGCGGGGGGAGGCTCCCCCACGCCGTTCTATCACCCTCTGAGCTTCTCCGTAGCAATGGTTACATCCGAGACCGCCTCTGATGGCGGTAGATTGATCCCGGCTGCTCGTACAACGTTCTCGCCCTTCGGGCACCATACGGAGGAAGGGGCACAAGATGTGCGGGCGCGAGATCCCTCCTTCATGTCCCTCCCCCTCGTCGGTAGTTGAGCTGCTTTATCCTCAGCATCGTCGGCGTCGACGATTACCACGTGACGCTCGGTCCAGTATTTCCCCTGCCGTGGGTAATCCTGAGCAAAGTGTTGGTATGAGTCCATCGATTGATGTCCCAGCAAGTATGCTTTGGCAACGCTGCCTGCGTTGGCACGATCCATGCGATGGCAAACACTGCACAGACTCGAGGGGAAGGGAGCAAAAAGGAAGAGGACCAGAGAAGCCCGACACTGTGCCCCAATGCCCGACACCTGCAAGAAATACATGTCGGTCCTTGCCGGGAACAAAGAAACCACCTGATTACCTTCTACTCCTCCAAGCGCCACGGACGCGTCGAACCCGCGCGGCCCGTCAGATGAAAAAGAGGCTCAAAACGAAAGCTAAGTTCGCGTTATCACTTCTTGTTGATGCATTTCAGATTTTTGGAGTCGTTTATCCCTTTGCTCTAGAGAGTGTTTGTATCGAGAAATCCCTCATGTGATGGAACCTTGGCTAGTTTCTTTGATCGCACCATCGTCCTGTCCAGAGCCACGCTCGCAGGTTGAGAGGTTGCATCGAGAGCTACCTAGGAAAAACCTGCCGAGACGCATCCACGCCAAGATGAATGTTAAGGGCCGGACCCTTACGGCAATCGCGGCAATATGATATCGGCAGGCATCCAGAACATGGATAGGAATTGATCATACAAACATGAGCATATAGAGTTTTAGGGGATAAACATGCATCTAAAGATCCAGCTAGAAGTATCAGTCTCGCGACAAACACTAGAGATAAAATGACTAAACACAAAGTATATGTCATGTTTTATACAGGGCCCCGTGGAGACGACAAAGGCCCGATAGTTGATCCTGTGGCGGGGTGGAATAGCTTAAACATGAAGAAACCTATCGACGCGGGGAGCGGCCTTCTCCTCAGCGGTAGCAACGTCAGCACCAGCTGGGGGCTTCTTGAAGCCGTCATCAAGATCGAGCTCTGGATGGCCACAAGCGATATTGCTCAAGACCATGAAGAGGGCGTCGCAAGTGAGCCTCCGTGACTCAGTCGCGAAACGCTCGGACCTCCCCTCTTCATGCACCTTCAGCTTGTCGGTCAACTCATTGAAGAAGAACCCCAGCTTGACACTCGGGACCTCCTGCTCGCTGGCTGAGTAGACAGGGTCGTCCATGCCCATCGCTGCAGCTTGGGTGCCAAGACGTTTTGCAATGTCAATTAGGCTCTTGATCCAGAGGTTGTTCATGTTGACCCAATTTTTTAGCTTGTCCTCTACATCTTGCTGGAGACGCTTGGTGGTTTCCAAGTCCTTGGACAGCAACTGATACCGGGATTCAAGAGATTCCACTGACTGCTCCAGTGAGCCGATCCTTGCCTCCATGTGAGAGATGTTGTTATTGGTGGTCTCAAGGCTTTGGGTTTTGGAGGAGAGCTGCGACTGCACATCAACCAGGTGAAGCTCTGCCTTCCGTGCTCCCTCTTTGAGTGCCCCCGCCTTCTTGGCAATCTCGGCAAGGTCTTCGTTCAGTTTGGCCACCTGTCGGTCGAGCTTAGCCTTGGAGGAAGACGGAGCATCCAAATCTTCAACAAGCTTCTTTAGCTGGGTAGCATGGTCAGTGGTAAGCGTGTCTAGAGCAACCTTATGCTTTTCCGCCAATTCCTAGGTGCGTTGCTGAACGAAGGCCTCAAAATTTTCATCTTCGGCGCAGAGGGTAGCTTCAAGGTTCTCCTCCCGAAGGGAGATCTCTCGCTCCTTGGCATCCAGAGATACTTTTTGGTCCGCCAGGCGCCCTTCCCGAGCCATAACATCTTCCCTCATAATCTGAAGAGTCTCTTGCTGCCTCACGTGTGCCTTGAACTTCTTGTCATGCCATCACGCAACTCCAGGCACTTGTCCTTCAGCCTCTGATCCACCTTGCCGGCGGATTCGCGCCGTTCCTTGAGCTCCTGCCACTTTTGGCGGTGCCGGGCCTGTATTTCCTTCACGCCTGCCGCCATGGATTCCACAAAGGACAAATCCTTGGTGATGGCAGCTGAGTCGTCGGCCTCCCCGCCTCCCAGATGCAGCGGTGCCAGAAGACGCAGAAGCTCTTTGTTGAGCTCTGCGTCTGTCAGGAACGAGCCAGGGGCTCTGATATCCGGCGACGACAGCACCATAGCCAGTGTGTTTAAGGAGGACGGTAGGGCCTCAGGGCGTTCCCAGAAGAGGGGAGTGGACCCATGGTTTGAAGAGGATCTTCGCCTCGATAACCACTTCCTCAAACGGGGCGCTCTCCAAAGAATGCTCCATCACCGCGAAGGAGCCTTGAACATCCCTAGCGGCAAGATCCTGACCCTCAGCAGCTGAGAGCCTCACGGCTTCATCTGCGGTAGACCTTCCTATTTCAGCCACCACCTCTAGCAAATCTCGTTCTTCAGTTTGGGGGGCTGCACGCGGGAAGGCCAGGAAATAGTGAAGAAACAGAAATCTCAAGCGGATGAAGAAACCAGTGAAAGCAACCAGAGCATAAAAGAAAAGAAAGGTTTAGCGAGATACCTTGGGAAGTCTGCTGGGCAGGGGTCTCCGTTTCCCTGGCAACAATTGTTGATGGGTCATGGGTTTCGTCCTCTGCCAGGGTGGGCCCGGCAGCCTTCTGCACAGTCTCTGCTATGGAGGGTTCCATGGCGATCTGTTAAGTTTGAGCGGAAGAGGAGGCATGCCCCTCAGGGAGGGGCTCGCCCTGCATCGTCTCACCCCCCTCCTCCGTGTGGGGGGCGGAAGGGCTGCCTCCATCATCTCCGGTGGGTGTGGCCAAGTCTCCGCTCCAAGGCCGGGGGCTGGGCTGGGGGCTCGACACAAGGTCTTCTGCGTCCTTCACTACCGAAGCCGAGCCCTCCGTGCCCTCCAGTGACCAGAGGCGCCGGAGCCTCTTCCGGGAATGGTGAATGAGGGTCTCCGTGTCCTCCTCCACTTCCGTGCCGGCAACGATAAAAATGAGAGGTTAGTCAGCCAAAGCATCCAAATTCGCCTAAGAAGATGCCTGCCACTAAGAGAAACCCTCCTTACTCTTCTGCGATGAGCATGGAGTTCAAGTTAAACTCCATGGGTGGGGGAGACTCCCATCCTCTCTTCAGAGGCGGAAGGCTGGAACTCCCCGACAGCTTCGGCGCCTGCTGTGATGTTAGGAGCTCCGGGGAAGTTGAGCTCTGCGAGGAGGTCGAACCGAAGTGAATGCTAGACTCCGCCTCCATGGCCGCTGGCCATTTGGCGGAAGGAGCCTTGGCCTGGGCGAGGCGAGAGTATTGGCGACACGCCACCTCGGCCTTGGTAGACTTGGCGGTGGTCTTCTTCACCCTCTTGGTTGCTGGCGCTGGGTTGGAGGTCGTCGCCTGTCAGGCCGCGGTGCACTGACGGGTGTGCTGGTCCAGCTCCGGTGCAGGAGCCGCTGTCGTGTCCTTCTCCTTCTCCTCCTCCTCTCCATCTCCTTTCAACCACGCTCTGCGGAATATGATGAGCTCGGAAATCTCGACGGAAATCATCCCAAGTGATAACACGTCCACCTCTTGAGTCCTTGTACTGCTGGAACCATTTTGCAACTTGATCTTTGAGTTGGAAGGAAGCGAACTTAACAAAGTCCTCAAGCCTGACGTTACTGCACTCGAAATGCTTGCACAGATCCACAAGCCAATCGTCAGCATCGTTTGCCTCAACACAATTGCTGAAAGTCTTTGGCCCGTTAGCAAGGAACTGGTTGAGTGTAGCAAAGTGACTCTGATTGCTGCCTTGATTCCCTTGACTGCCTTGATTGCGCTCTTGAAGAATTTGCATGATCAACTGTGTGTTTGCATTGGTTGCGGCCATCACAGCTTGCCATGCCTCCGGAGGAGGTGCAGGTGGTGGCGGATCAGGATTCGGAGTCGTGCGCGTTGGAGGAGCCATCCTGAAGAGGTTGACTACCATTAGCACAATGATAGACAATATTGAAGCTGAATTCAACGGAATGAAAATTGCAATCAGGTGTTGGGGATACAGGGGAAGCATAATATCTCACCCAAACTAGCAATTCCTACATCCAGCTGTATCCATCCTTCAACACATAACCAAGAAACCTTCGGAAACCATCTACCTCAACCTTCGAAAAGCATCCGTTATACAAGTTATGGCGATACTCCCGAACTCCCGCCCCAGTACTGGGTGGCGTCGAGGTTATCTCACCAACGAACTACATAAAAGAGATTTTCGATGTCGGCGTACTAAACTCAGGTATTCCAGAACTGCAACGATAAAATTATGATGACAACACCTCAAAGCTCAACTCCCCGGGACACTTCCACTAAACCCCTGACAGGAGGCACCAAGTCAATGTTCTCATCATAAAACCATCGGAACAATTCCAAGATAGCCGCATGATCCTAAATTTTTTTTTTGTGAAATTTGAGAAGAGAAGAGTCAAAACTCTACGTCAGGATGCCTTACCAGAGCGATGAGGAGACTGGGAAGTAAAAAGAATTCCTAAACTCTCCGATATATAATTCCTAAAAGACTCAAAACATCTTTCTAGACACAACTCGGCCGCTAAAAACGATCAAGCAATGGGGCTCCTAAGGTCGGGGAAGGCTCTGATACCAACTTGTAACACCCTCGATGCGACTATAGCTCCCACGTGTCGAGGCACGACTTAGAGACATAATCGCATTGAAGGCATATGTCGCAAGTTAGGCAATCTTCACAACATCCCATGTAATATGATAATAAAAAGGGAGATAACATAGTTGGCTTACACTCGCCACGTCAATCAAGTGCATAAATAACATTACATCATCCAAACACTCATGGCCCGACTACGGCGCCAAAATAAAAGAGAACCCAACATGCGACAACGGTCCCATTCACCCCCAACTGGGCACCACTACTGATCATCGGGAAAGGAAACATAGTAACGTTGAGAGTCTTCGTCGAACTCCCACTTGAGCTCATACGCGTCTCCTGGAGAAGAATCATCAGGCCCTCCATCTGGTGTAATAGTAATCTGTGAGCCACAGGGACTCAGCAATCTCGCACCCTCGCGATCAAGACTATTTAAGCTTGTAGGTATGGCAAGGTAAATATGAGTGGAGCTGCAGCAAGCGACTAGCAAGTATGGTGGCTAACTTATTCGCAAAAGAGAGCAAGAAGAGGAGGCAAAGCACGAGCGAGAAACTAAAGAGCAACCTGCGCAAACATTACTCCAACACCGTGTCCACTTCCCGGACTCCGCCGAGAAGAGGCCATCACGGTAACACACTCAGTTGATTCATTTTAATTAAGTTAAGGTTCAAGTTATCTACAACCGGACATTACCAAATTCCCATCTGCCCATAACCGCGAGCACGGCTTTCGAAAGTTCAATCCCTGCAGGGGAGTCCCAACTTAGCCCATGACAAGCTCTCACAGTCAACGAAGGAATAGACCTCCTCCCAAGACGTTCCGATCAGACTCGGTATCTCGGTAACTCAAGACACTTCGACAGGTTAAAACAAGACCAGCAACACCGCCCGAATGTGCCGACAAATCCCGATAGGAGATGCACATATCTCTTTCTCAGGGCACACTCAGATGAGACATCCTACGTGTAAAACCAACCCTCAAGTTGCCCCAAGGTGGCCCCGCAGTCTACTCGGTCGGACCAATACTCAGAGGAGCACTGGCCCGGGGGGGGGGGGTTAAAATAAGATGACCCGCGAGCTCCGGAAACCCGAGGGAAAAAGAGGCTAGGTGGCAAAGGGTAAGACCAATGTTGGGCATTGCTGGAAAAGCTTTAATCAAGGCGAAATATCAAGGGGTTCCCATTATAACCCAACCGCGTAAGGAACGCAAAATCCGGGAACATAACACCGATATGACGGAAACTAGGGCGGCAAGAGTGGAACAAAACACTAGGCGAGAGGCCGAGCCTTCCACCCTTTACCAAGTATATAGATGCATTAAGATAGCAAGATAATCTAATGATATCCCAACAAGTAAATAAATGTTCCAACAAGGAATGGCCTCCAATCTTCACCTGCAACTAGCAACGCTATAAGAGGGGCTGAGCAAAGCGGTAACATAGCCAATCAACGGTTTGCTAGGACAATGGTGGGTCAGAGGTTTGACATGGCAATTTGGGAGGCTTTCAAGAAAGTGGTAGGCATCGTAGCAATGTCATAGCAAAAGAGCGAGCAAACTAGCATAGCAAAGATAGTAGTGATTTCGAGGGTATGATCATCTTGCCTGCACAGTTGTCAGAGTTGACTGGATCCTCAAAAGCAAACTCAACGGGCTCCTCGTTAGCGAACTCGTCTCCCGGCTCTACCCAAACAATACAAACAAGCAATAAGGATACAATCAACCACGTGCAAACTCAACCAACACAATGCAAAGATGATATGCTATGCGGGATGCGATGCGGGATGCAAAATGCAAGATATGACAGGAAATGCATGAACCTGGCCTCAACATGGAAATCCAAGTGTGCCACTGGAAAGATAAGATGAAATCGCTTGAAAACGATATAAAGAACGCCGGAATCGGAGTTACGGTTTGGAAATGGCAAGCGATTCAAATATGACACCGGTCTGCGATTTACAGCAAGTAGGCATCTAAATGCAACGAAATGAACATGCTACAGCACCCAAACATGACAACAAAATACATGGCAGGGATGCACACAAGATGCTTAACAAAAGTCTAGCACTGAGCTACAGCCAATTCATCCCTTAACGGATTCAAACAAGCATGGCAAAAATGCATATGGCAAACATATCTCAGACTTAGTGAAATTAACACTTGTCTGGAATTTCAGACCAGGTAGCCCTCTTCGGAGCAACAAAACTACATGCTACAGGACCTGAACATGGCACAGTAAAGCATGGCATGGAGCTACTCAAAGAGCTTAACAAAAGTCCTTCAGTTACCTTGAGCCAAAAGGGATCAGAAAATATAATGGCAAGCACGTGAACATAGCAAAAACATAATCAATTTCAGACTTAGTGAAAAACTGACACATGCTGAAATATAACTCAAGTAGGCATGTTTATGAGCTCGATGCACTCACTACAGAGCAATTCATGGCAAGACAAGCATACATCCATCAAGAAGGCACAAAATTCAAACTATACATGGCAAGAACAATGGCATAGCATGCACGGATCAACTACAACATCACCGGCAAAATTGCAAACAAGTTGACAATCTGCCCAGATTCACAAAGTAGCAAAAGTAGAGCTCGATTGACTCAAGCTAGGTTGCTCCATAATTGCAAACAAAGACATGGATGGATAGAGCACCACAATATTAACAAAACTCCTTTACTGACGATCCTCAAAAGAGGCACGGATCACTAGGAAACAACAAGAACATATGGCATCATGAGATGAACAGCTCCAGGACTTAGTGAAATTACTAAGTCTCTGAAAACAGAATTAGCAAGTGCACCACTTTTCATAAGCTTGCACAAGTCACCACACACATCCTAAAAATACATGGGTTGCACCTCTGGAAAGATGACAAAACCCTTAACAAAACACATGTAGAACTCACGGGCATATCATGCACACATTAATCATGGCAAAAATGACAAAAGTGCTAAACAGAGTAGCAGATCTGACAATTAACTCAAGTAGCCCTCTTCTAACAGCATTTCGGGCATCAAGATGAGCTCAAATGAAAATGATGCAATGTAATGAAATTATGTACTCTCCGAGGTGAACATTTTGATATGCTGTATGCATGAATCAGAGCTACGGATGCAAAGTTACGAGGCCTCAAACAAGGGCACATGGACTGAAAATATCTGGGACTTAGTGAAAAAAATCAACCTCCTCAGATCTAGGGTTGGCGCGGAATCCGAGGCGGCGGCGCTGCACTGTAGCTGTTCGTCGGGGAAGAAGAAAAGCAACGGCCGGCGGGAGGAGGTGGTGGCCGGATCCGGTGGCCGGTGGCCGGATCTGGCCGGGCCGGAGTCGCCGGACGACGAGGTGGCCGCGGGCGGCTGGTGGCTCCCCGGGGCGGCTCGGGCGGCGACACGGCGTGCAGCGACGGGGGTGCGTCGGCGGGGCGGAGCAGGCGGCGGAGCGGTGAGGGGACTTCGGGCGCGGGTGGCGAGGCGGCTTCGGGCCGAGGAGGGCCCGCGGCGGGCTTGCGGGCCGGCGGTGGGGAGATGCGGCGG
Source organism: Triticum urartu (assembly GCF_003073215.2). NCBI lineage: Eukaryota > Viridiplantae > Streptophyta > Magnoliopsida > Poales > Poaceae > Triticum > Triticum urartu. The sequence continues at coordinate 153,837,278 of NC_053026.1, read as the reverse complement.
GACCAGTGGGAGGCGGACACGTGGCGGCGGCGGGGGCGGCCGGACAATGTCCGTCGGTGCAAATTTTTGTCCGGCAGGCGCGGTGAGAGTGGATCTAGGGTAGGAAGAGAGGGGATCCGAAAATTTCGGGAGGGGGTCTATATATAGACATTGGAGGAGCTAGGAGAGTCCAAATGAGGTGCGGTTTTCGGCCACGCGATCTTGATCGAACGCTCTAGATGATGGAGCAGAGTTAGGTGGGTTTTGGGCCAAATTGGAGGGGTGTTGGGCTGCAACACACAGGAGGCCTTTTCGGTCCCTCGGTTAACCGTTGGAGTACCAAACGAAGTTCAAATGGTACGAACTTGACAGGCAGTCTACCGGTAGTAAACCAAGGCAGCTTGGCAAGTCTCGGTCCAATCCGGAAATGTTTAATCCCCACACACGAAAGAAAGCTAGAAATGACCACCGGAGGAGAACGAAGCGCCGGAATGCAAAACGGACAACGGGGAAAAAGCTCGAATGCATGAGACGAACACGTATGCAGATGCAATGCACATGATGACATGATATGAGATGCATGACAACGACAACAACACACGGAGACAAAAACCTGAACCTGAGGAAATAAATATAACTTAACGCCGGAAATGGCAACAGTTGGAGTACAAATAGGGAAAATTACATCCGGGGTGTTACAACACTCCACCACTACGAAAGGATCTCGTCCCGAGATCTAGGACTGAAAGAACGCCGGGTACTCAGAACGGAGGTGATCCTTGCGTTCCCAGGTAGCTTCACGGTCGGAATGGTGTGACCACTTGACTTTGAGAAATTTGATTGACTTGTTGCGAGTCTTGCGTTCAGTCTCTTCAAGAATAGCAACTGGGTGCTCACGATAAAAGAGATCTTCTTGGAGCTCAATGTCCTCGAAGTTGACGGTGCGGTCAGGAGTCTTGAAGCACTTTCGAAGCTGAGAGACATGGAACACGTCATGAACATTTGCAAAGTTTGAAGGAAGCTCGAGTTGATAGGCGAGGTCGCCTCTCTTGCTGACAATCTTGAAAGGTCCCACGTATCTAGGGGCAAGCTTCCCTTTGATACCGAAGCGACGAGTACCTTTCATAGGAGAGACGCAGAGGTAAACATGATCTCCGATCTCGAAAGCCAAATCATGGTGCTTACTATCACAGTAGCTCTTCTGACGGGATTGGGCTGCTTTGAGGTTATCACGAATGACTTTTCACATTTCCTCTGCCTCTGTGATTAAGTCATTACCCAAAAGCTGAGGTTCACCGGTTTCAGAACAGTTGAGAGGGGTACGGCACTTCCTGCCATACAGAATTTCAAAAGGGGCCTTGCCCGAACTTGCTTGAAAACTATTGTTGTAGGAGAATTCAGCATAAGGAAGACAATCCTCCCACTTCATGCCGAAGGAGATCACACAAGCCCTGAGCATATCTTCAAGAATCTGGTTGACACGCTCGACTTGACCGCTAGTTTGAGGATGGAAAGCTATGCTGAAGCGGATGTTCGTGCCCATGGCCTTCTGAAAAGAATCCCAAAACTTCAAGGTAAAAATGCTGTCACGGTCTGAAGAGATCACTTGAGGAATACCGTGCAGAGAGACAATACGAGAGGTATAGAGTTCCGCCAATTGAGCTGTAGTGATTGACTCTTTGATAGGCAGAAAATGAGCCACTTTGGTGAGTTTGTCGATGACAATGAATATAGCATCATTGCCACGCTTGGACTTTGGAAACCCAGTCACGAAGTCCATTTCAATGTTGTTAAACTTCCATTATGGAATGGCAAGAGGTTGGAGGAGACCTGCTGGCCTTTGGTGTTCTGCCTTCACTCTTCTGCAGACATCACATTCATTCACGAATTGAGCAATCTCGCGCTTCATTCGAGTCCACCAATAAGCTTGCTTGAGGTCCTGATACATCTTCGTGCTCCCAGGGTGGATGGAGAGGAGAGAATTGTGAGCCTCATTCATGATCACTTTACGAAGTTCACCTTTGGGCACAACAATACGATCCTTGAAGAAGAGAGTGTCCTTGTCATCAAGGCGGTAGCACTTGTACTTGGACTGACTCTTGGCAATCCCAATCTTCACCTTTTTTACCATAGCATCAAGAAGCTGAGCTTGGCGAATCTGGTCTTCCAAGGTAGGAGAAACTTGAAGGTTGGCGAGGAAACCTTGAGGAACAACTTGCAGATTAAGTTTGCGGAAAGCTTCACAAAGCTCGGGTTGATAAGGCTTGAGAATCAGACTGTTGCAGTAAGCTTTCCTTCTCAAAGCGTTAGCAATCACATTGGCCTTTCCTGGAGTATACTCGATACTCGGATTATACTCTTGAATCATTTCGACCCATCGAGTTTGTCTGAGGTTGAGATTAGGCTGAGTGAAGATGTACTTGAGACTCTTGTGATCAGTGAAAATATCCACTTTTCTTCCCAATAGAAGATGTCTCCAAGTCAAAAGAGCATGCACAACTGCCGCCAACTCGAGATCATGAGTGGGGTAGTTCTTCTCATTAGGCTTCAACTGGCGAGAGGTATAAGCAACAACTTTCTTCTCTTGCATCAATACTGCGCCAAGACCTTGGAGAGAGGCATCACAAAAGACCTCGTACGGCTTGGATTCATCAGGCGGAGTCAGAACTGGAGCAGTGATCAATTTCTCTTTCAAAGTGTTGAAAGCAATATCACACTCCGGAGACCAAACGTACTTGACGTGCTTCTAAAGAAGATTAGAGAGAGGCTTCGCGATCTTAGAAAAGTTTTCAACGAATCTTCGGCAATAGCTTGCGAGACTGAGGACGCTGCAGAGTTGCTTCACGTTTTGAGGAGGTTCCCAATTCATAATTGCAGACACCTTCTCAGGATTCACGGCAATGCCCTTGGTAGAGATGATATGACCAAGATAAAGAACCTCATCGAGCCAAAACTCACACTTGGAGAACTTGGCGTAGAACTGATGTTCCCTGAGCTTATCAAGAACCAAACGCAAGTGTTTGGCATGATCTTCCTTGTTGTTGGAGAAAACCAGAATGTCGTCGAGATAGACCAAAATGAAGTCATTGGTGTAGGCGTTGAAGATGAAGTTCATCATGCGAGAGAACGTCGGAGGAGCGTTGGCGAGGCCAAAAGACATGACAGTGTATTCATATGAACCAAAGCTTGTTCTGAATGCTGTCTTGGGAATATCTTCTTCACGAATGCGAATCTGGTGATAACCCATACTTGGGCACCTTTGAGTTGTTCGAGCAGCTCATTGATGTTGGGAAGTGGGTATTTGTTCTTGATGGTCTTCTTGTTCACTGGACGGTAATCAACACAAAGTCGGTCCGTTCCATCCTTCTTCTTCACAAAAAGAACACCACAACCCCACGGAGAAGAACTAGGCCGGATGAGACCCATTTTCTCTTGAATATCGAGTCGCTTCTTCAGCTCTTTCAACTCTTCAGGTCCGAGCTTGTAAGGACGTTTGCACATAGGTTCCGTGCCAGGCTCAAGATCAATAACGAATTCAACTGGCCGGTGCGGAGGCATTCCTGGAAGCTCTTCTGGAAAGACGTCTTGGTATTTGCAAACAACTGGAATTTGCGAGATAGCATCCAATTCACCCTTCTCATGAGAGAAAACAGACGGATGGTATCATCACGAGCGGCAAAGACAATTACATCCTTAGAAGAATGAGTCAATTGAATCTGCCTGGCTGCACAGTCAAGCTGAGCCTTGTGCTTAGAAAGCCAATCCATTCCGAGAATAAGATCAATATCCGAGTTACCAGGAACCACCGGAGAAGAGAGAAACTTGTAATCACCCAATGTGATAGAGATATCGGGAGCAACCAAACTAGAAGTCAAAAGCTTGCCGGGAGAAACAACTTGCATGACTTTGGGCATAATCTCGGTATCAACATTGTGCTTCGATGCAAAAGGGCATGACAAAAAGGAATGCGATGCACCAGTGTCAAAAAGAACTTTTGCAGGAACATCGTTAACAGGAAGGTTACCCATTATCACATCTGACGAGTCCTCTGCCTGAGCTGCATTCATCAAGTTGACCTTGGCGTGCTTGGGGTTATGCTTGACCACAGCTGTACTTGCCGATATCACAGGAGGAGGAGGAGGAAGACGCCTCTGGTTGAGATACTTGTTGGCATAGTGACCCTTCTGTTGGCACTTGTTGCACGTGACCTCTGAAAGCGGACGGTGATACGGAGCACTCGATCTTGGAGCTTGAGACGAAGTCTTGTTCTGAAAGCCAGGGTTAGGTGGGTGGGAAGAACCACTGCCACCTTTACTCTTCTGCTGATACGGCTGACGGAACGGAGGAGGAGGAAGCCAATACTTCTGCTGCTTGGCCACTTGAGTAGAGGAAGAAGGAGTAACATCTCTGACTCACTTCTTGGAAGCATCACACCTCAACTGAGCAGCCTCTTGCTTCAGTGTCATGTTGTAGAACTCATCGTATCTCAAGGGCTCAAAGAGAACAAGAGCTAGCTGAATTTCTTCTCTGAGACCACCCCTGAACTGGTATATCATGCTCTTCTCATCAGGGACGTCCTGCTTGGCAAAGCGGGCGAGCTTCTGGAACAACTTATTGTAGTCATAGACAAACAAAGAGCCTTGCTTCAGATTGCAGAATTCCTCACGCTTGCTTTCAACCACGCTCTGCGGAATATGATGAGCTCAGAAATCTCGACGGAAATCATCCCAAGTGATAACACGTCCACCTCTGGAGTCCTTGTACTGCTGGAACCATTCTGCAGCTTGATCTTTGAGTTGGAAGGAAGCGAACTTAACAAAGTCCTTAGGCCTGACGTTACTGCACTCGAAGTGCTTGCACAGATCCACAAGCCAATCGTCAGCATCGGTTGCCTCAACACAATTGCTGAAAGTCTTTGGCCCATTAGCAAGGAACTGGTTGAGTGTAGCAAAGTGACTCTGATTGCTGCCTTGATTCCCTTGACTTCCTTGATTGCGCTCTTGAAGAATTTGCATGATCAACTGTGTGTTTGCATTGGTTGCGGCCATCACAGCTTGCCATGCCTCCGGAGGAGGTGGAGGTGGTGGCGGATCAGGATTCGGAGTCGTGCGCGTTGGAGGAGCCATCCTGAAGAGGTTGACTACCATTAGCACAATGATAGACAATATTGAAGCTGAATTCAACGGAATGAAAATTGCAACATATAGTCTTTACATCCGAACAAAATGAACGAATGCATTTCTCTTGAAATGGTCACATATCCATAAATTGAGAAGCCACGTAGAATTAAGGTAGAGAAATAAATCAACAAGGCACGGATCAAGAATGAATAATCGGTAAGAAATCCCAATCTCAAACCAATATCCGTGGAAGAAGAACTAGAGCTACTAGAATTCCCACCTATGAAACTCCCGAACCTTTCCGGTTATGCAATCAGGTGTTGGGGATACAGGGGAAGCATAATATCTCACCCAAACTAGCAATTCCTACATCCAGCTGTATCCATCCTTCAACACATAACCAAGAAACCTTCGGAAACCATCTACCTCAACCTTCGAAAAGCATCCGTTATACAAGTTATGGCGATACTCCCGAACTACCGCCCCAGTACTGGGTGGCGTCGAGGTTATCTCACCAACGAACTTCATAAAAGAGATTTTCGATGTCGGCGTACTAAACTCAGGTATTCCAGAGACATAATCGCATTGAAGGCATATGTCGCAAGTTAGGCAATCTTCACAACATCCCATGTAATATGATAATAAAAAGGGAGATAACATAGTTGGCTTACACTCGCCACGTCAATCAAGTGCATAAATAACATTACATCATCCAAACACTCATGGCCCGACTACGGCGCCAAAATAAAAGAGAACCCAACATGTGACAACGGTCCCGTTCACCCCCAACTGGGCACCACTACTGATCATCGGGAAAGGAAACATAGTAACGTTGAGAGTCTTCGTCAAACTCCCACTTGAGCTCATACGCGTCTCCTGGAGCGGAATCATCAGGCCCTGCATCTGGTGTAATAGTAATATGTGAGCCACAGGGACTCAGCAATCTCGCACCCTCGCGATCAAGACTATTTAAGCTTATAGGTATGGCAAGGTAAATATGAGTGGAGCTGCAGCAAGCGACTAGCAAGTATGGTGGCTAACTTATTCGCAAAAGAGAGCGAGAAGAGGAGGCAAAGCACGAGCGAGAAACTAAAGAGCAACCTGCGCAAACATTACTCCAACACTGTGTCCACTTCTCGGACTCCGCCGAGAAGAGGCCATCACGGTAACACACTCAGTTGATTCATTTTAATTAAGTTAAGGTTCAAGTTATGTACAACCGGACATTAACAAATTCCCATATGCCCATAACCGCGGGCACGGCTTTCGAAAGTTCAATCCCTGCAGGGGAGTCCCAACTTAGCCCATGACAATCTCTCACGGTCAATGAAGGAATGGACCTCCTCCCAAGACGTTCCGATGAGACTCGGTATCTCGGTAACTCAAGACACTTCGACAGGTTAAAACAAGACCAGCAACACCGCCCGAATGTGCCGACAAATCCCGATAGGAGCTGCACATATCTCTTTCTCAGGGCACACTCAGATGAGACATCCTACGTGTAAAACAAACCCTCAAGTTGCCCCGAGGTGGCCCCGTAGTCTACTCGGTCGGACCAATACTCAGAGGAGCACTGGCCCGGGGGGGGTTAAAATAAGATGACCCGCGGGCTCCGGAAACCCGAGGGAAAAAGAGGCTAGGTGGAAAAGGGTAAGACCAATGTTGGGCATTGCTGGAAAAGCTTTAATCAAGGCGAAATATCAAGGGTTTCCCATTATAACCCAACCGCGTAAGGAACGCAAAATTCGGGAACATAACACCGATATGACGGAAACTAGGGCGGCAAGAGTGGAACAAAACACTAGGCGAGAGGCTGAGCCTTCCACCCTTTACCAAGTATATAGATGCATTAAGATAGCAAGATAATCTAATGATATCCCAACAAGTAAATAAATGTTCCAACAAGGAACGGCCTCCAATCTTCACCTGCAACTAGCAACGCTATAAGAGGGGCTGAGCAAAGCGGTAACATAGCCAATCAACGGTTTGCTAGGACAATGGTGGGTTAGAGGTTTGACATGACAATTTGGGAGGCTTGCAAGCAAGTGGTAGGCATCGTAGCAATGGCATAGCAAAAGAGCGAGCAACTAGCATAGCAAAGATAGTAGTGATTTCGAGGGTATGATCATCTTGGCTGCATAGTTGTCAGAGTTGACTGGATCCTCAAAAGCAAACTCAACGGGCTCCTCGTTACCGAACTCGTCTCCCGGCTCTACCCAAACAATACAAGCAAGCAACAAGGATACAATCAACCACGTGCAAACTCAACCAACACAATGCAAAGATGATATGCTTTGTGGGATGCGATGCGGGATGCAAAATGCAAGATATGACAGGAAATGCATGAACCTGGCCTCAACATCGAAATCCAAGTGTGCCACTGGAAAGATGAGATGAAATCGCTTGAAAATGATATAAAGAACGCCGGAATCGGAGTTACGGTTTGGAAATGGCAAGCGATTCAAATATGACACCAGTCTGCGATTTACAGCAAGTAGGCATCTAAATTCAACGAAATGAACATGCTACAGCACCCAAAAATGACAATAAAATACATGGAAGGGATGCACACAAGATGCTTAACAAAAGTCTAGCACTGAGCTACGGCCAATTCATCCCTTAACGGGTTCAAATAAGCATGGAAAAAATGCATATGGCAAACATATCTCAGACTTAGTGAAATTAACACTTGTCTGGAATTTCAGACCAGGTAGCCCTCTTCGGAGCAACAAAACTACATGCTACAGGACCTAAACATGGCACAGTAAAGCATGGCATGGAGCTACTCAAAGAGCTTAACAAAAGTCCCTTAGAGACCTTGAGCCAAAAGGGATCAGAAAATACAATGGCAAGCACGTGAACATAGCAAAAACATAATCAGTTTCAGACTTAGTGAAAAACTGACACATGCTGAAATATAACTCAAGTAGGCATGTTTACGAGCTCGATGCACTCACTACAGAGCAAGTAATGGCAATACAAGCATACATCCATCAAGAAGGCACAAAATTCAAACTATACATGGCAAGAACAATGGCATAGCATGCACGGATCAACTACAACAGCACCGGCAAAATTGCAAACAAGTTGACAACTTGCCCAGATTCACAAAGTAGCAAAAGTAGAGCTTGATTGACTCAAGATAGGGTGCTCCATGATTGCAAACAAAGAAATGGATGGATATAGCACCACAATATTAACAAAACTCATTTACTGACCATCCTCAAAAGAGGCACGTATCACTAGGAAACAACAAGAACATATGGCATCATGAGATGAACAGCTCCAGGACTTAGTGAAATTACAGTCCCTGAAAACAGAATTAGCAAGTGCACCACTTTGCAAGCTTGCACAAGTCACCACACACATCCTAAAAATACATCGGTTGCACCTCTGGAAAGATGACAAAACCCTTAACAAAACACATGTAGAACTCACGGGCATATCATGCACACATTAATCATGGCAAAAATGACAAAAGTGCTAAATGGAGTAGCAGATCTGACAATTAACTCAAGTAGCCCTCTTCTAACAGCATTTCGGGCATCAAGATGAGCTCAAATGAAAATGATGCAATGTAATGAAATTATGTACTCTCCGAGGTGAACATTTTGATATGCTATATGCATGAATCGGAGCTACGGATGCAAAGTTACGAGGCCTCGAACAAGGGCACATGGACTGAAAATATCTGGGACTTAGTGAAAAAAATCAACCTCCTCAGATCTAGGGTTGGCGCGAAATCCGAGGTGGCGGCGCTGCACTGTAGCTGTTCGTCGGGGAAGAAGAAAAGCAGCGGCCGGCGGGAGGAGGTGGTGGCCGGATCCGGTGGTCGGCGGTCGGATCTGGCCGGGCCGGAGTCGCCGGACGACGAGGTGGCCGCGGGCAGCTGGTGGCTCCCCGGGGCGGCTCGGGCGGCGACAAGGCGTGCAGCGACGGGGGTGCGCCGGCGGGGCGGAGCAGGCGGCGGAGCGGTGAGGGGACTTTGGGCGCGGGTGGCGAGGCGGCTTCGGGCCGGGGAGGACCCGCGGCGGGCTTGCGGGCCGGCGGCGGGGAGATGCGGCCGGACCAGTGGGAGGCGGACACGTGGCGGCGGCGGGGGCGGCCGGACAATGTCCGTCGGTGCAAATTTTTGTCCGGCGAGCGCGGTGAGAGTGGATGTAGGGTTAGGAAGAGAGGGGATCCGAAAATTTTGGGAGGGGGTCTATATATAGACATTGGAGGAGCTAGGAGAGTCCAAATGAGGTGCGGTTTTCGGCCACGCGATCGTGATCGAACGCTCTAGATGATGGAGCAGAGTTAGGTGGGTTTTGGGCCAAATTGGAGGGGTGTTCAGCTGCAACACACAGGAGGCCTTTTCGATCCCTCGGTTAACCGTTGAAGTACCAAACGAAGTCCAAATGGTACGAAACTTGACAGGCGGTCTACCGGTAGTAAACCAAGGCCGCTTGGCAAGTCTCAGTCCAATCCGGAAATGTTTAATCCCCACACACGAAAGAAAGCTAGAAATGACCACCGGAGGAGAACGAAGCGCCGGAATGCAAAACAGACAACGGGGAAAAAGCTCGAATGCATGAGACGAACACGTATGCAGATGCAATGCACATGATGACATGATATGAGATGCATGACAACGACAACAACACACGGAGACAAAAACCTGAACCCGAGGAAATAAATATAACTTAACGCCGGAAACGGCAAGAGTTGGAGTACAAATAGGGAAAATTACATCCGGGGTGTTACATGGTGTTCATGGGAATGACGGTTGACAGGAGTTTGAACAAATCGAAGCGGCCAAACAGTTGGTCACACAACCAACCATGACCATAAACTTATAAGTTGTTAGCTAGCCTCAGCAGTAACCTCATCCTGTCTGCCGCGTCTCCATACAGCCACGCAGGCCTATCCCTTTCCTGCAGCGGCGAGATGCGGCGGAGAAGGAAACCTGCCCCCACATGCTCAATGGTTAACCCGGCAGCCGCCAGACGGCTAATCATATTGATTGCCGAGCGCAGTCTGTCTTCAGTGAGTCCTCTCAAGATCCAATCCTTGCCGCACTCGATGCACTCCTACCGTGCTTCGCAGAACTCGGGGGCCTCGTTGTCCTAGATCCAGCACCAAGCCCCTCTCCATTCATCCCACCTCTCACATTGGTATCCCGGGAGATAATCCCAATTAATCCTCTTCGACCATGGCTTCCAACTGATGATCCCAGAGCGGTTGAGTTTTCTCTCGACCCTTGGGACGAAGTAATGCCGGAACAAATCCACATTAGGCATCACTCCGACGAAGTTCTCGCACAAATGAGCGAAGATGGCCATAGTCGCCATTGCATTTGGCGTAAAATCGAGGAGATGGAATCCATAGAAGTTCATAATCGCCTCGAAGAAACCAGAGAAGGGGGGACAAAGGCCGCAGATGAAATAAGCGACATAGAACCGATAAAAATTGGGGGATCCACTTCACCCGCCTCGTAGACTACGGGCGCCCCATGCCCTTCCTCAATAGGCCGCCCCCACAGATATCTGTACTTCGCCTGAAGAACGGGGCCTCTCAAGGTCGATGGAACAAAGACGATGTCCTTGCTCCGCTTCTTGTTCAGCTCCGTCGACCTCTTATTCCCCTCGGCGGTGGCCTCCTTCGCCGTGGTTGCCGGCTTTCCCTTCTCTGCGGGTTTCTTCTCCATTGCTGCGACAACGCGGAGAGGGGCGATTCGTTGGGGAGGGTGGCGGGGGAAGGAGAAGTGAGATGAGGAACTGTCGCCTGGCTTGTGGAGGAAGAAGATGGAGGAGCGGGGTGAGAGACAGGTGAATCGTGTCGCTCTGTTTTTCCCTATTCTTAAGGGGGGAACGAGGCAGAGGCACGATGCTTTAGAAATTTACCATTTTACCATAACTGCAATAGTGCCACAACCCCACGACACGCAGTAATTGCGCAAAGTGGACGTCGGGTTGACTGGTCGCCATGACGGAACGGCACGCACGGCCCTCTACTGCCACGTGTCTGCACACTGTTTGGGGCCTAACCCAAAGTGCCACGCGAAACATATGGCTTAGGCCCGAGGGCTTATGTCGGGGAAAATATACGGGGGTATGCATTTTCCCCTGACTCGTGCACAGACAAGCCCAGCCCAAGCCAGAGTACAAGGGACCAAGATATTTGAAGAACCAACATACAACTCAGAGGGACCAAGATCAAGCCAGAGGAGCAATATATTGGCAAGAGAAGGGCCTCCTTATCGGGCGGGCGAGCCCGGCAAGGGGCGAGGCCACCGCCAGAAGCAAGCGAATCCAGGCACCCCAGCAAGGTCTGTCAGGGCTCGCGAGAGTAGAATCACCCCACCAACCACTTAAACACGACCCACGTCATCAATCAGTGTGGTGTCAAGACCCAAAGTGATTAAGTGGCAGCCATTCGCCACATGGCAGCCATTTCCTACAAAAGAAACACAAAGATGACACCCGTCCTGCGTCTTTATAAGGAGATAAGGAATCATCTCTTCTACCCATGCCTTCTCTCCTTCCGTCTACCCACTCTCGAGCTCAAGCGCCCAAGTTCTCATCTTTCCTCCCCCAAGAAAGCACTCCAACCATGTCCGGAGAGCAGGGCAAGTGGATGGCCTCCACCGTCAAGGAGAAGGGCATCACCCAACTTCGGGAGGCCGGATATTTGTCCAGGGAGATCGCCCATCAGCTTCCTGCCAAGGGACAGATTTGTCCCCACTCCAGAGCCCCATGAGAGGGTCGTGTTCATCCCTCATGTCGTCCGTGGGCTAGGATTTCCTCTCCACCCATTCGTTCACGGACTCATGTTCTACTATGGGCTGGACTTCCACGATCTTGCCCCCAATTCCTTCCTCACCATTTCGGTGTTTATTGTCATGTGTGAGGCCTTCCTCTGCATCCCTCCCCACTTCGGACAGTGGCTGACGACCTTTAATGTGAAGCCGAAGGTGGTAGGCGGTGAACACGCAGAATGTGGAGGCACCATGGTGAGCAAAATGTCCAACGTCCCATGGCCCAAAGGCACCTTCGTGGAGACCGTCAAGGGGTGGCAGAAGCTGTGGTTCTATGTCACTGAGCCCCATGATGCTCCCTGGGGCATGGCTCCCGAATTCAAGTCCGAGGCCCCAATGTGGCTTACCTCCTGGCAGGAGAAGGGCCTGGATTGGTCTTCGTTAGATGAGTTGACTGCGCTTCAGACGCGCATCAGGAGCATGATGGACAAGAATGTCAAGCTCGTCGATGTGATTCAGGTGATGCTAATTCACCGGATCCTTCCATGCCAGAATCGGGCTTCCCATCTATGGAGTTCAATCCGGCCAAGCACAAGACCCCACGACACTTCTTCGGAGTTACGCACGAGGAGATCTGGAAGGTGCTCTTCAAGGCCAACAAGACGTGGCTGGAGACAACCGAGGACTGCGGACACGATCCGGCCCATCTCGCAAGTTCGGTAAGTATCCCACGCTTCAAGGCGTATATCTTTCTGGCTTGCTCAAGGAGGATGTCCCAACTTCCCTATTTTGAATAAGGCGGACCGGATTCGGTGTTCGGATCCCCTGCTCGAGGAACCACCCATCCCGCTTTTGACAAAGATGCTGGTTCTGGTGCCCTACGTGGCGCCGGAGAAGAAGGCCAAAAAGAAGGCCAAGGGCACCAGAGGAGGCCTTCGTCCCAAGGGTACTTCGGACGCGGCGTCCGAAGATGTCGAAACTCACTTCGTCGCGGAAGACGACGAGGAGGAGGAAGAGGAGGAAGAATGCAACTTCCCCCTGCCCGAGGGGGGGGAAGAAGAGGGCGGCCTCCACAGATCTGGAGGCGGAGGCGTCCAAGAAGGGAAAGGCTTCCCTCGCGGATAGCTCCGCGTGGGACATCGATCGCAGCCCAGAGCGGTGCCCTCGAAACAAGCCCCTGGTCGAATCATGAGTATGCGAAGACCCTGAAGTATTCATACATCCTCCTCTTTCACCTCATAATTCTAACATGTTGAATCATGCATTTGCAGTCCGGCTTGTTCTGCCCTCGAGCGATCCTCGTTTATGGGGAACTCACTGGATCCGAAAGTGATGGACAGCGGGTCCCTTCTCATGGCCTCCTCTCCCAAGGCTACAGGCGACGCCGAGGTGTTGTCCCGAAGGACCGCTGGCCAGGAAGAGACGCAGGAGGTCCTCAAGACGATGCCAGAGGGCGAGACCTCGTCCGTCGAACACATGGGGGAGCAGATCCCCATGGAGACCGGCGGTGGGGGCTATGTCCAATTCGGCCTCCGGCCGAATACGGTCCCGGAGACCTATACGGCTCCGGAATTCGCCCAGAAGCCTCCTTCATTGGAAGGAGGTGTGCCCATTCCACCAGTGACCTCTTTCCAACCAGAGGTGCCAGATACTCTACTGGAGGCGCTGTGAAGCGCTTCCATCGTTGAGGAACACCGCACCCTCATGGGTGCGGTGATTGAGAAGATTCAGTCCGGGGAGAGCAGACTGACCGAAGCCTGTGCGAGCCTTCTAACAGGTGATACGTCTCCAACGTATCTATAAATTTTTATTACTCCATGCTATATTATCTAATGTTTTGGACATTATTGGGCTTTATTTTCCACTTTTATATTATTTTTGGGACTAACTTATTAACCGGAGGCCCAGCCCAGAATTGTTGTTTTTGCTTGTTTTAGGGTTTCAAAGAAAAGGAATATCAAACGCAGTCCAAACGGAATGAAACCTTCGGAAACGTGATTTTATCATCAGATAAGATCCAGGAGACTTGGATCCTCCATCAAGAAAGCCACGAGGCGGTCACGAGGGTGGAGGGCGCACCCCCCCTAGGGCATGCCCCCTGCCTCATGGGCCCCTCGAAGCTCCACTGACGTACTTCTTCCTCCTATATATATCCACGTACCCCCAAACAATCAGATACGGAGCCAAAAACCTAATTCCACCGCCGCAACTTTCTGTATCCACGAGATCCCATCTTGGGGCCTATTCCGGAGCTCCACCAAAGGAGGCATCAATCACGGAGGGCTTCTACATCATCATCCAAGCCCCTCGGATTAAGTGTGAGTAGTTTACTTTAGACCTACAGGTCCATAGCTAGTAGCTAGATGGCTTCTTCTCTCTTTTTGGATATCAATACAATGTTCTCCCCCTCTCTCGTGGAGATCTATTCAATGTAATCTTCTTTTTGCGGTGTGTTTGTTGAGATCGATGAATTGTGGGTTTATGATCAAGTCTATCTATGAATAATATTTGAATCTTCTCTGAATTCTTTTATGTATGATTGGTTATCTTTGCAAGTCTCGTCGAATTATCAGTTTGGTTTGGCCTACTAGATTGGTTGTTCTTGCCATGGGAGAAGTGCTTAGCTTTAGGTTCGATCTTGCTGTGTCCTTTCCCAGTGATAGAAGGGGCAGCAAGGCACGTATTGTATCGTTGCCATCGAGGATAACAAGATGGGTTTTTTATCATATTGCATGAAACTATCCCTTTGTTGCTCGCTGCACTACATGTCAAAAAGCTAAGTCACGACTCAATCCTCATGGTTTATATATGCCTTTGCCTGTACCTAGTGTTCGTTGGGAGGATATATCTATGGACTTTTTTTTAGGTTTACCTCGAACAAAGAAGGGGAGGGATAGCATATTTGTTGTCGTGGAACAGATGTGGTTGTCATAGTATGCCTAGTAGTTGACAGGACAACTGTATCAACTCTTGGAATGTGCATCTCGCGCTTGTTCTCCTTGTGGGCAACACGTCGTTTTATTTCCTGTTTAGCTTTGCAAGCAAGATGAAACAAATGGTCCATAGGATAACACTCTTCATGAATTAGTATCTCCTGAATGTCACAATTTAATCCTCCCCAAAATCAATCCATAAAATCTTCTTCACTTTCTACTAAAGAGGAATGCAGTAAGGTAGTTTGTAAAGTATCATAATATGTCGTTACGGTGTCACTACCTTGTTTTAAATGTTGCAACTTTTTAATCATGTCACGAGTATAATAAGCAGGAACGAATGTATGTCGCATGGCAAGTTTCAAATCATCCCAAGTAGTAGGTATATCATTAGGGTGTCACCGACAATATTCACTCCACCAAACTATAGCATAACCAGTGAAAGAACCAACCGCAACCTTAACTTTTTTACGTTCATCAAAATTATCGGAAGCAAATATAGTATTTATGTCAAACTCCCATTCAATATATAAAGCAGGTCAAAAACAACCATTAAATCGTGGTATAGAAACATTAACCTGATGATGTGCATCTGGATGTTTGTGCACCTCTCGTGACGGTTGTGATATTTGCATAGGTGGTGGCACGTCTCCGATGATCGACAAAGCCCATGAATTGACTCTGGATCCTGTCATGATTAGTAGAAACAAGAAACAAAATCCAAAAATAATGTTCCGATGAACGACTGGGAAGTGGTGGTAAACCGCTCAAAGTATAGAAAATCAAAGTCTTACAAGCTCTTACCATGCAGCAGGAGGGGACTGGCAACCAACAGTGTCAAATAACTCCAAAAGTTGATAAAGCAATTGCCAAGTGAACGGACGTATACACAGTGTAGAAATATGTGGAGCTGGGTTGGCTTTATATGTGTGGGAAAAATGTTACAACCACAATAGTTAATGCAAGCTGAAAATTCGCTCAAAGTGGTCGAGTGCTGGTCCTAGGCTACACTGTACTAGAGACGCGAGCCTAAGACACAGACGAAATTCATGCACTAACTCAAACTGGGGATTTCTTTCTTTTACTGAGCACCGGATCATAGGAATAGGCACACAAAATGAGCAGTGCTAGTAAACCGTGTCACTTTTTTGAATCAGAAACGTTGCCTTGTTCCCCGTGGACTAAACCCTCTCAAACCGGCTGATGGAACCAAGCACCACTCGTATTCTTTTTTCAATAATATATAGATGATGTCAACACCACACGTTGGTACAAGTCTCCTTCAACACACCTTTTTTTTACTATCAAGTACTAGCAAAACATGGCGCTACATTTATTTTTCCTCCAAAATCCAAATGTGAATGCCTAGGACTCCAAGTGAAACAGTTTTTATTTTCTTCCTTGGCTGATCCAATATATTTTCTTTGCAAATTCCAGCATGGCTGACTAGAAAAGTTTCCAAACTCCAAAAAACGTGAGGATCCACATTGGCTGCTCCTTTTTTTTAATCCAAAACTGTCCAGCAATATCTCCTGTTAATTGCTAGTAGACCGAAAACTCTTTCCTTGTACTCTCTCTCTCTTCAAACAGCCAAAACCGACCGTGCTTTTTTACTAGTGCCTCAAATCCTTTTCAAAACAGATCTGATCTACCCTCGAGAATCTCAACCAAAAAAAACTATACGGCTCCTCTTTAATTGCAGTGTTTTCTATCTCCTTTTTTGCACTTTCCTTTTTTTCCTAATCAATTTGTTTCCTTAGACGGTTAGGAAAGATGCTAAGTAGTACTCAACTCACGTGAGTTCTTTCCTTCTAATCCTTTTTTCTTTCTTTCGTTACTTAACTCTCTGCCCCTCAAGTATTGGCGACATTAAGGCCCCTGGGCCAGATGGGCTGCATGCAATTTTCTTTAAGAAATATTGGCATATAATTGGAGATGAAATTACCCAGGATGTTCTGTTGGCCATTAACTCAAGAAAGATTCCAGCTGAATGGAATGATACAACCATCGTGATGATCCCTAAAACCGAGTCTCCAGAGTTGGTAACGCAATATAGACCTATCAGTCTGTGCAACGTTCTTTACAAAATTATCTCCAAAATGCTAGCTCTACGGCTAAAAAACATTCTCCCGGAAATTATTTCTCCTACCCAAAGTGCTTTTGTTCCTGGAAGAATGATCACGGATAATATCTTGATCGCTTATGAATGTGTGCATAAGATAAAGAGTAAAAGGGCTGGCCAATTTGGTTTATGTGTAGTAAAACTTGATATGCATAAGGCCTATGATAGAGTGGAGTGGTCTTTTCTACACGACATGATGATCAAGTTAGGATTTCATGAGCAATGGGTTGCAATGATTATGGAATGTGTGAAATCTGTAACATACAAGGTGAGATTTAATTCACAGGAAACAGAAGGTTTTAGCCCGACAAGGGGAATTAGGCAGGGGGACCCCCTCTCCCCCTATCTGTTCCTTCTTTGTGCAGAGGGTCTATCCAGTCTTTTGCAGTATGAAGAAGAAGCTGGTGGCATAGAAGGGATTAGAGTGTGCGGAAATGCACCGTCAATGTCACACCTCTTATTCGCTGATGATTCTCTAATTCTTATGAAGGCAGACACGCTAAATGCAGCTTCCTTATAGCATGTTCTGGAAACTTATTGCCAAAGCTCGGGGCAAATGGTGAGTGTTGCTAAGTCGAGTATTTTCTTTAGTCCTAACACTCCAGTTGCTTCTAAGGCTGAAATATGTCAATTGTCGCACATTGATACTGAGGCCTTATCTAATAAATATCTTGGACTACCTGCAATGGTGGGAGCGGACAAAAGTGATTGCTTCAAGCATTTTGTTGAAAGGATTAAGGAAAGGCTTAAGGGATGGATGGAAAAGCAGCTATCCATGGGGGGGGGAGGAGATCCTTCTCAAGTCTATGGCACAAGCTATTCCTGTTTTTGCTATGTTAGTCTTTGGTTTACCTAAAGGAATATGCAAAGAGATAATAGATTTAATTTTCCCAGTTCTGGTGGGGGGATGATGAAGAACATAAGAGAATGCATTGGTACACTTGGTGAAAACTTTGCTATCCTAAGAGTGAAGGGGAGATGGGATTCCGTGATCAATATTCCTTTAATCTAGCAATGCTCTCTAAGCAATGTTGGAGATTAATAAATAACCCGGAGTCGTTATGTGCAAGAGTACTAAAGGCAAAGTATTTCCCCAATGGGAACTTATTACAGGCCACTCTTAAGAATGGGGCTTCTTTTACATGGCAAAGCATTATGAAGGGCTTAGAGACCTTCAAACTGGGATACATCCGGCAGATTGGGACTGGAGAGCAAGTGAACATCTGGAGGGATCCATGGATTCCTAATAGTGCAGATAGGAGGGTGATTACCCCGCGTGGACAAACTGTCCTAACCACTGTTAATGACTTCATCGACCCCACAAGTGGCAATTGGGAGGAAGATTTAATCACTTCTATTTTCAACCCTGTTGATGTCCGTAGAATTCTGGAAATTCCACTTAACTACAATGCCTTTGAGGATTTTATAGCGTGGCATCCAGATCGCAGAGGTATTTTTTCAGTCCGTTCAGCTTATCACACTCAATGGTTTCAAACTTTCTGGGCACATGCAAATGGGCTAGCGCAGCCAGGAAGGTCTAGTACCCCCAGCTGTTTGGAGTACATTGTGGAAGCTTCAAATCCCACGTAAAATTCAATTTTTTTGTTGGCGGGCACTCCATGGAATTTTACCTCTAAAGTCCATAATCACTAATAGGCATGTCGGTTCAGATGGAGCTTGCCCCATTTGTCACCGAGCGGCTGAACATGTAAAGCATCTTCTTTTTGAATGTTCCTATGCTACAGAACTTTGGTCATGCCTAGGAATATTGGACTACATCAATGAAGTGAAATTGGTTAACCGTTCTGGGTCGATCGTCTTGGAGCATATCCTCTTAGCTCCAGCAAGACAAGTGCCGCTCAAGCCCAACCTGCATGTAAAGCAACTTATCGCGGTCGGAGGATGGTACCTCTGGTGGATTAGACGTGAGACCACTCACAATGGCTCTCCCCCACCGTCTTTTAAATGGCCAGTGTCAATTCTGGCTATAGCTAATAACTTCCAGCAAGCGAATGCAAAGAAAATTGCACCAGTGCAAGATAGATGGAAGAAGCCAGAGTCCAGGTTTGTAAAACTTAATGTTGATGCAGCATTTTATGTGGCAGAAAGAGAAGGAGCTACTACAGCAGTGATCAGGGATGCGAATGGATCTTTTCTAGCTGCTCGGTGTACTTATATCCCTCACACATCCAGCGTGGTGATGACCGAGGCATTGGCAATGCGGGACGGTCTGAATTTTGCAAGCTCGCTAGGCTTCCCGTGGGTAGAAGCGGAGTCGGACTCGTTGATAGTAATTGAATCTTGTGCAGGCGATACAAGATGGTGGGATGAAGCTGCGGCAATTTTTGCAAAATGTGTGGATATTTCGTCGTTGATCGGGAAGGTCAAATTCAAGCATTGCTATCGTAGTTCAAACCAAGCGGCGCATGTGCTAGCGAATTACAGTTATTGTAATAAACTTTGTAGTCACTGGACGAATGAGCCACCAGGCTGTCTTGTCTCAAACCTTGTGGACGATGTAATTCCTATCTAAGTTAATAAAGCTAGCCATGATGGCCTTCCCTCAAAAAAAACCCTCTGTCCCTCTACAATTCGTAGTCAACTCCTTTTTCCCCTCACTTTCCTTCTTTGCCTTCAAGGATTACGAATCTTTCCAAGAACTACACTGCTATATTTAGTTCTCAAAATCTGCACAATATTACCTCATGATGCCTTTCCTTCGAAACGATTTTTTTACTCCAACGTTGGCTGCTCCTTGTATTATTGGATCTTTCTTCTCCTTCTCACTCTCCAAAAAGAAACCAAACTTCTGATACTTGGAAACAAATCAGCACTTCCTTCGTTGCTCTTTTTATGATTTCCTTGTTTAGCATGAACAATCAGGGATTTATAGAAACAGATCAGCGCTTGCCCTTTTTTTGCGGATCAGACTTTCCTTCTTTTTTTCGTGTTGTAATTTCCTTCCAACTAGGAAACAGATCAACGATGGACTTTCCTTTCCCTTTTTTTGGTGATTTTTGTCTCTTGCTAAACCAACTAGTAAACTATTCAAGTAATACCACGCCCTCCTTTTTTCTTTTATTTTCGCCTAGAAAATTTCCAGAACATGGAAACCACCAACCGAAATCAGCCAACTAGCAAGACCTCCTTTTTTGTCTCCAAACGTGATGATCCAAGACAATTGATTTTTTTAACTTCCAAAATCTTTCTCCAAAGCAAACAGATCTGTACGCCCAAACAACCAACACACCAACCTTTTTTTCTC